>NC_092174.1:6447939-7047939 GCF_045791955.1 Oncorhynchus clarkii lewisi | reverse complement strand
TGTGCAGTTTCTTGCAAAATTGTGAAAGGGTCTTTAGTTTTATGTGGTTATGTAAACCTAAATTATTGCACATTATACATTTTGTCCTTGTGAACAGGATGGGATCATTTTTTCATGGGACTCACCTTTGTCTTGACTATACTAGCTAAGCCAGTACAGCAGTAGTTAAATGGATTCCGTAGTTAACGTTTGCAACATTTAGTTTTACCGAAGTTAAACTTTTTTTAGGCCTCACTAAATAAAGTAACTATTTTACAATGAAACGTTCACATGACAATGCTGTCTCACTCTTCCACATCCACAAATTTAGCTTCGCCTTCCTTCTCCTAAGACCCCTCTGATCGATCAGTGGCATGCTGAAATTTGGGAAGGCACCGGCCAAAGTGTTGGTCTGTAGAACAGGAGTGACGTACACACTTATCAGATAGTGGGGGACCAGAGGTTTTTGTGAGGATGGGGCGAAAATAGCTTTGTATATTATTTCTTTAAAAGTATATCAGAATAAAATAAATTATTCTACCACAAATCTCTTGATATTCTCATTTTATTTATCACCGTTATACTGATGTTTGCAAGAAGGCAAATGCATTATTCCAGAGTGGTTCAAAACAAAATGCCTCCAACTGCAAAACATGCCAAAGATAACACAAAAATCCCCAATCCTTTAAACCCTCCATGACAAAGCAAAATCTTTCTTCTTTCTGTCTGTTGTAAACATGCTCGTCATTTAATGATTGCTGCATGAATTCAGAAATGTTGGTCGTACTTAACCTGCAAACATAAAAGTACAGTTGTGCTAATTCAAACATAATGCTCAGTTGCTCCCTTCATGCGACACTAGATGGCAATATACAGCTGGAAATGGCAATGATCATTCTGTTCTGTGGCTCGTCTTTTACATTTGTCTCCTCGATTCCCTTGTAGGCATTTAATTAACATTTGGCATATTTCTCAACAATGGTTACTGAATACTTTCCTGTCATTACCTCTCTTTCACTGCTGATTGCTATCTGTTCATGCTGTCTGATCTCATCAAGTTTTGCATTGTGATATTCCTCCGAATTTTGATGGGTGGTTTTAATCTAGGTTGAAGATATCTTCAACCTATGTTTCAATCAGGAAATATGAATCCAATCAGTGGACCTTAGCCACTGGATACACATGCATGAATAGTGGCCCTTATTATTGATTTGATGGTGCCTAAAGCAATGAATCAGAGATTATCTTTCATAAGCATTTACATTCTTCACTAGCAATTTTTTAAATTTTTTTACTATTTATGGTATGGAGCTATTTTTAGAGCACCGTGATTTGAAGGTTGAGGTATAAAATACATATTTACATTTCTGTCTCATCGTCATAAGTGGGTCGTAACATTGAACAGGAGATGGGTAGGTATTAAGTTTCCATTGGGGCCTTCATAGGCCGGTTTTATGGCCAGCATTCTGTCATTGACTTGGTCTTTTTTTTCTCTTCTTATCAACCAAGTGTCTTAACTAGCAAACCAACACGTATGCAACCCTCATGCCGATCATGTAAACACTTGTTGTATCAAGTCCCTGAACAAGGCACTTGTCTACTCTAGAAATTCCTCAGCACACATCTATTGGTACGATTGACAGTACTCATGTGGTTCCCTGACCATTTCAGTGGCCAAGAGCAGCATGATACAATTTCATTACTATTTAGTCTTAGCCCCTCCAGAATGAAGAGCTTAGTTATAATTGGTTCATGAGCAAGTGACGCAATGTACATTTAGGTCACCCATTGGCTCTGGAGGTGGGTTCCCTGAGTCACATCTAGAAGCCACTGCTCACATTACAACAATTTGCACTGATCTCCAGTTTTTATTTAAGCCTCAATGTTGGCATAGAGACAAGCACAGTGAAACTTCTTTCAGCAAGTTTTTACTAGAATACAGATTTATTCAGTTTGGGGATTGCATCCCACCACAAGTAACTTTGTCCAATGATAAAGATAAAAGCCTTAGTCATCAAACCATAAGTAGGCTATACTACTGACAAACCCTAACTGACTGTTTGGCTAAATGGGAGCCAGCAAATGTCCAAAGGGGGCCTGCCTGCCACACTCCTGAAGTGTTTTTTGGCACATTTGCTCAAACCTACCCACGCCCCTATCGTAGCAGCAAAGCAAAACTCACTTGCTGATCTTGTTTACAAACCACTGCTATGTGAAATGGCTATCTGACAAAGAAAGCATATCTGATGACATTTTACATTTGCTATAACACATTTTATTATTTCACAGACACTGCCCAAATATGTGACACTGCCATGAAGCCATCCAGGCAATAAGCTTTTTGTTAGTGCACAACTTATTACATTGAATACTAAATGTCTCTAATGCTAGAATCCACCTAACAATTGAAACTGTTATAGATCATAGAACTAACACATTTAAAACATTTGGTGCACTCTTTTAAAACATACTAATTTAAGAAGCTACTTATTACCCCTCCCCCCACTGTCCCCAGTCAGAGGGCAATGTATGCATATAGAGCAGTCAGGAAAAATTCACTACAGCCCACCCAGCTCGAAATATCACCCTTCAGGTCCTGCACAACCTCAGTGTCTACTAACTCCAACAGAGCGACGTCTCCTTTCCTCCAACTCTCCCATGTCGGGATACAAAAGAAACCCGGAGAAGGTGGAGTCGTTGGTGTTGTCAGCATACACCCCCCCAAAATCCTCATCTCCGTAGATCTGCAGCCAAACCTCGTCCCCAGACTGCAGCCTCAGTATGAGGGCCCCCGAGGCCTGGTCCACGTTGCCCTCGTGGTACTGGTCGTAGGTGAACATGACGGGCTTGTCGTTCTTGAACAAGCTCACCCGAGCATCTTTGGTGTAGACTGTGAGGTGGTATGTGAAGAAGTAGACCCCGGGGAGGAGGCAGTGGAACTTTCCGCTCACGTCATCGTAGTGGTGCTGCTCGTTGTGGAAGAATTTATTGAAACGGATGGGCACGTTGGTGGCGGGGACGGGATCTGTCAGGCCCACGCTGAAGGAGGAATGATACAACAGGGCGCTCTCGCCCTGTGCCCCTTTCAGACCGGGGTTGCCCGGGAAACCGCGTGGTCCCGGAGCGCCGTTGCCGCCCTTTTCGCCAGGCTCTCCCTTCTCACCTGGTTCACCTGTACACACAAAGACATCGCCAGAGTCAGGGAGAACTTAGAGGCCTGTACTGGTGTTCGTTTGACTGTGCCTCATGCGGGTTACTGTGATTAGATTTACTGTGAACTTTGGATGATGTAGCAACAGCAAAGAAGAGTTGGTCTTCTTACCTGTATCTCCTTTCTCACCTCGAGGGCCGTCGTGCCCGTCTCTACCGTCTCTCCCTAGGTGCCCACTGTGCCCTGGAGTGCCTGGCACTCCTCCCATCCACATGGCACAAGGCTGCCGGTTGTCAGTCATGCCGGCTTCTGTCCCAGGACCCTCGGGCTCTTCCACTTCCACCGCCGCCTCTTCATTGTCTGCAGCTGCCTCTTCATCTTCTACAGCTGCCTCTTCATCTTCTACAGCTGCATCCTCGGCTGGTTCATCTGCCTCTTCTCCATCTTCCTCCTGAGCCACGCTAAAGCTCCCAGCCAGCATCAGGCCCAGCAGCAGCAGGCTCCACATTAGCTTCATGGCACTTTCTATATAACCCCACAACCTGTATAACCTTTGACACTGATGGAACAATAAACACACATCAGTATCACACAGGTTAGTGCTATCAAGGCTGTATCACAACCGCCCATGATTGGGAGTCCCATAGGGAGGCACAAAATTGGTCCAGCGTCGTCCGGGTTTGGCCGGTGTAGACCGTCATTGTAAATAAGAATTTGTTCATAACTGACTTGCCTAGTTAAATAAAGCAAGCGTTCTCTCACTTTGGGTCAAGGCTAGGCCCCATGCCCAAGGCATGCAATGTCCCTGAGAGTGAGGGTTTGCAAATGGATATTGGATAAGGAGAAACCTCTGACAAGTTCCACCTTTTAGTATTTAGTTAAAACTGCATGACATATTGAGGTCACTTGGTGGTGAGTCCATCTGCAAAGTGCTTGCTTTGAGCAAAGGACATGTATAGTGTTGAAGAAGCTTTACTGGATCTTTTTTTGGCAATATTACTGTAATCTGACCCATATTTGACCTCTGACCATTTTTTGACAGGCATTATTATGACAACATGGAATACTTCTAAGGCATGGTAAGACCCCAAGACTTTTTTATGCCTGCTACATGTACCCTAGAAAAACATTTTTTGGGGGGTCTGGACATGTGCTAAATGCTGTGAAACATATAATTCCAGAGCGCCCCGGCAGCTATTGATTGTAAGGCACACGCTGTACAGCCATGACTGGTTTTGTGCTAGGTACTTAACGTCTAAATGAAAGACGCTATTGCAGTTAAGAGGCGAATGAACAAAAAGCTAGACATATAATGCTCTTGGCGGCCAAAATCATTGCCATCTTACCAGCAAAGATACAATACAACTTCAAATAAAATACCTCAAAAGTTGTATGAAATAGGATTCAATTACAAAATAGGCTCATATCAATTTGGATCCAAAATGTTTACAGGGAATAGGTAAACAGTGTTCCCCTGGACGGTTGACCACCTCTCCCTAGCGATAACATCATCTGATCACATGCTTTGCCAATACCTGTAAACCTGCCACAAAGGTCAGAGGTTACAGTCCCTTACCTTGTCTATGTTTTTCCCCCTTGGAGAGGCGAGTGTTCAGTGGCGTCCCCTAAGAAAACCACCCTCACTCAGAGGCTGCAGTGTGTCACAGTCCAGTTGTCCTGGTGCCAGTGTCCTTGGGGGACATGTGTAACTTATTACTGATTGCCTGTCACACTATATTTATCTCTGTCCTACTTTATTTATGGGCCTGCTGATCCAAAAGGGCAGTGGGGATTAGAGTGCCCCCTCCTTCCCTCCCCCTAACCCTGGCTGTCCACTCTGACTCTCTGCCAGCCTGGTCACAGTGTCACTTAGAGGGGGGGGGGCTTAAGGTGACCGATTTCTCTCCAGAAACAGCATAATCTCTTTTTTTTTTACCTGGTGAAACCTTTGAGCAACGAGGGCTAATGTTTTTTTTGCCGTTCCAAATATGTGTGGCACAAAACTCCCTGACGTGAATCATCTCGTTCCCAAGACAACCGATCCACAAAGCTATCTTTACTTGTTTGCCTTGTCATGTAGACATGGTGTTGTCAGACACACTTAACACATTTGTGGTGGAAATGTTCATCTGAAAACATTTGTATCATTGTCCGCTATCAACTGGACATGTTAACGCCAGTTATTTGAAAAACCTGAAATGTCTGTTTATTTATTCTCTGTGACATCAGTGTATTAGTAAGTGTAAACCGAGTCTATAGGGCTTTATAATAATGTGGATACAAATCTCAAATTTATGACAGTCATGAGGACCTTAGAACTGATTACTCAGTCATCTGATTCACACCTGGAAGAAGAAGCCTCAACAAATACAAGTTAGAGAAATGTTACTTTGCCCCTTACAGCAACCGTATCAGATACACTCCCCTACAAATGTATTTGAACAGTGAAGCTAAAACTTTTAATTTGGCTCTATAATTTGTGCAGAATGTCACTTTTTATTTGAGGTTATTCCCATATCTGTTTTAACATTTAGAAATTAATGCACTATGAGTCTCCCCATAGAGTGCCACGGTATTAATCATAATGCCCATAAAACCTAGCGGTCAAACAAGGAAATAATTGCAATCGTTTTTCCACCATTCATTTTTCCCATAGAGGATTTTAAAACACTTAAAATAAGGGCTGTGTTTTGTGTAGGCCTGGTGGGACGTTTTGATGACCATGTAAATCTCTCTAGGACAGGGTCACTTTTATCAATATATTTGCTTGTATTTACCCCTCCGAAATGAAATGCTAATTAGTTGCTAATTTTAAGTGTTTCTAAAATTCACAATGGGGAAAAATGAATGATGGAAAAACGATTGGAACCATTTCCTTGTTTGACCACTAGGTTTTATGGGAATTATGACACCACCACTGTGGTGCTCTATTTCAAGGTGCCTTAAGTATTTGGACAAATTCACTTGGTGTATTACATTTAGTCAACTATTTTCTGCCATGTTCCTACAGTAGCAAGCAATATCTACATCAAGCTTGTGACTCTACAAACTTGTTGGATGCATTTGCAGTTTGTTTTGGTTGTGTTTGGGATGTGCCCAATATAAATAAATGCTAAATAACGTATGGTGTCATTTTGGAGTCCCCTTTATTGTAAATAAGAATGTAATATGTTTCTAAACACTTATACATTAATGTGGATGCTACTATGGTTACGGATAAACATGAATGGATTGTTAATAATGAGTGAGAAAGTTACAGATTCACAAAGAACATGCTAACCTCTCACCATTACAAATAACACTAGAGGATGGCATTTCTTGGGGGGTATGATATTTATGCGTCTAACTTTCTCACTCATCGTTATTCCCGATTAATTCAGGGCTATCTGAAACATTTAAATTCATCATTTACAATAAAAGTCACTCCAAAATGACACAATACATTATGACACACTACATTATTTACCATTCACCTTCTGTACTGTCGCCTTATAAAACATTTGGGGCTCTATTTTTGGCTGGCGCTAAGGAGGCGCAGGTGTGAAACGCAAGTTAGTTTGCAATTTCGTAATGTAAAAACTGACACACTGGTATTTTCCAGCCCTTTAACGGCAGGTTCGGCAATTTACCTGTATCATCAGCTCACTTGCGCCAAGGTAATGGCATGGATTTTGAGAGCGGAAGCACAGCCTATCCTGCCATGACGCACAGTGCCCATGGAAGAGAGATGTGCCTTCTATGCCATTGAATCTCATATTTAGAAATGTATTGGTTCCCCCCCATTCCGTTTAATTTGATTAAAAACCAAGCATAGCCTACCCTCCCCTTAATCAAGGCTGGTTTAGTAGTATCGCATAAGGTGCTTATTTTTACCCTGGCCATTAGCCAAGTAGCCTATGAATAAAGGTGTTTTAAATGGTCTACTTAGTGCCTTGAAATATTTGAGTTTTTTGCATTCATGCGTTTTCATTATTCACATAACTGCTATCCGTCCCCGTTTTCAAAGAGCGCCCCTTGTCCGATTACCAAAGGCTCCTCCAAACTATTCAGTCCTCCCTCTAATGGCATATCAACTGCAGATTTTTTAAATAATCTGCCTCGCACATAGGCAACAATACAATTGACAGAAGCCTAGTATCCGGGTTCCTTGGGACGTCCTTACCCCATTTGAAGTTGATATTTAAAATGGTTAGGGTTTAGGGTAGGGACGTCCCAAAGATCCGGGTGTTGCACTAACCCAGCCGAATAAGAGTTGATGACAACACAAAGACCGTCAATAACCACCACAACTTGAGACAAACACATTCAGTATTAAGCCATTGGGCTCATTAATTGGCCAGTGAATGGCCAAGCTTTCATCAGACCTACAACTTGTTTATTCATCAAAACCCAGTCCTTTCGCGGCACTGCCAGCTACTGCACTTATAATTCCGGCTGTGAAAATAGCAAAAATATTTCCGGACCTATAGAGCCAGTGCTTAGATCTACCATTCGGTTAGGTTTGTTAAAATAGAGCCCTTGATCTCAAATCCAAAATGCTTGACTATAGAGCTAAATAAAATGTTTAGCTTCACTGTCCAAATAAATACATAGGGAAGTGTAGATGGCCGTCCAGGACAAAGACTATGAGGCACCGTCATAAACCTTATCTGCCAATTACAATCAGAGAACTCTCATATTTGCTATTCATCCAACGCAAATATTCTCTGATACACCATTCAAATCACAACCTCTCCTTTGTGGGTAAGGAGCTGCTCCAATTGCAAATAAATGCACCCTCACTGTCTGAATCGTTCATTTATTTATATTCATTTCTCAAACCAACCTTAGCCTCAGTAGAAAAGTAATCTATGAACATGTTGATTGCTCCTTTTCTAACTGACTGTTGATAAATGAGCAAAACTTTTACTTTCCTCTAAATTCTGACTCGCTAAAAATAATAGCTCAGCACAATTCACTGAGGAGCGCTAAAGTATTGGTGAAGAACAAGTTTCACTCAAAGTTTTATCTTAATCATTCATCTAAAACATCACCATCATGGTTTATATACCGGAAAGTTTGAAAACCAATTGACAATTCCCTGGGTACAGAGATGGGTGGGATTGATTCCTATTTCATTTCCCCCAAGTAGGCAATGTAAGTGAATTTAAATAATACAATAAGCAATTTACTGATGTAGAGGAGGAGGGGCGTGCTGAGGAGTATTTCTGTCTGTAATAAAGCATTTGTATGGAGAAAAACTCATTCTGATTGGCTGAGCCTGGCTCCCCAGTAGGTGGACCTGACTCCCAAGTGGGTGGGCCTATGCCCTCCAAGGGCTGTGCTCCTGCCCAGTCATGTGAAATTCCATATATTAGTGCCTAATTTATTTATTTAAATTGACTGATTCCTTCTATGAACTGTAACTCAGTAAAATCTTTGAAATTGTTGCATGTTACATTTATATTTTTGTTCAGTATATATATGCTAACCATAGTAAAATTGCACTAACACAAAATTACCACAGGGGTATGCTCTCCGCTAACGTGAGAGTCATGATTTCATAACCTGGAAAACTCCCAAAGAAATAGTTTTATTCAGGTCTACAGTTCAAAATCAGCTTGCTAATAAAGTCAGACAGCTAACATTAACGTTACAGCATCAGATGAGCTGACATTAGTAACCTAACCAATTCGCTATAACTGGTATTTGACTCCTTGCCGTTCCTCAAGTTATAACGCGTTAGGTGCTTACTGGACCCTGGCAATCTGTGTGAAATGTTAACTAGTTCATTAGATAACGAACTAACCACTATCTGTTAAGCAATGTTTCCCTCTACAGTATGTGGTTAATTTTTAGAACGAGAGGATTAAGTGAAAATGAGGTGTTGCTTGTTAAGCAAGTGGATTCAGGGATCAAGTGTAGCTGGAGCTGGGCCTGGCTTTAGCTGGATGCCACTATAGAGGTGAATGGAACACCACACACTTTCCCTCTTTCTCACTTTTGCTTGGCACATTGTAGAACACATGTCCACAGGCAGAAAGTGTACAATGTAATAATGTGCAGTGTAGCCCAAATATATTGTTTTTGTTGTGTTGAACTTGACTTTTTCTCAAGCCTTGAGTGTCATTTGCAGTAAAGTCTAGGCAGCAAATAACATTGGATTGCTTTCTTTACATTTTTTTAGCTGTGAGTTAGGTTCACATTAACCACTTGTTATTTTACACACATAGACTGATCATGTAGATCATATTATTTGTTGTTTAATTAGTTAGAACCTGCATTCCCCCTAGCAGGGATTTTTTTTTGCATGTTTCAGTGCCATCAGCAGTTTGCGTCCCTGATTGTAAGTCCTCATCTTATATGACCACAAATACACCTGAACTATTATGGTGATCTTCGTTAAAAAAGTGAAGCAATGTCTGCTTTCATTAACTTCTGGTGTAAAACCGTGGTGGAATTACACTTCTTGCCTTGGGCAGGAGTGTGTGTGAAAGTCATTTAGAAAACCCTGAGCTGACAACATTCAACAGAGGTGTTTTAATGAAATTGAAAATGCCATGACGTTGCGGCCTACAGTCAGAACTTACAGTGCCTTCAGAAAATGTTCACACCCCTTCACTTTTTCCACATTTTGTTGTGTTACAGCCTGAATTGAAAATGTATTAAATATATATTTTTCTCACCCATCTATGCACAATACCCAATAATGACAAAGTGAAAACATGTTTTTAGAAATGTACTATACATAAGAATTCACACCTTTTGCTATGACACTCCAAATTGAGCTCAGGTGCATCCAACTTCCTCGACAACTCGATTGGAGTCCACCTGTGGCCAATTCAATTGTTTGGACATGATTTAGAAAGAAACACACCTGTCTATCTAAGGTCCCACAGTTGACAGAGCAGAGCAGAATCTATACCATGAAGTTCAAGAAACTGTCTGTAGATCTCTGAGATAGAATTGTTGTGAGGCATGTATCTGGGGAAGGGTATAAAACAATTTCTAGAGTATTGAAAGTTTCCAAGAGGTCTTCATCATTAGGAAATTGAAAAAATATGGAACTACCAAGACTGCCTATAACTGGCCGTCCGACCAAGCTGAGCAACCGGTTAAAAAGGACCTTGGTCAGAGAGGTGACCAATGACCACTGACAGAACTACAGTGTTCCTTGGCTGAGATAGGAGAACGTGCCAGAAGGACAACGGCCTCTACAGCACTTCATTAATCTGAGCTTTATAGGAGAGTGGCCAGATGGATGCCATTCCTGAGAAAAAGGCACATGACAGCACACCTGGAATTTGCAAAAAGACATATGACCGATTCTGTGGTCTGATGAGACAAAAATGTAACTATTTGGCCTGAATGCAAAGTGCTTTGTCTGGAGAAAATCAGTCACAGCTCATCACCTGTCTTAACACCATCCCTACTGTGATGAATGCATCATACTATGTGGATGCATTTCAGTGGCAGGGGCTGGGAGACGGGTAATGGTAGATGGAGCAATGAATGGAGCCAAATACAAGCAAGTCTTTGATGAGAACCTGCTTCAGAGTGCAAACATCCTTAGACTGGGGCGAAGACTTACATTCCAACAGGACAATGAGCCTATGCATACAGCCAAAGCAACGCTGGAATGGCTTCAGAACAAGAATGTGAAAGTCCTTGAGTGGTCCAGCCAAAGCGCAGGCTTGAATCCCATTGAAAATCTGTGGAAAGACATGAAAATTGCTGTTCACTGCCGCTCCCCATCTAACTTAACAGAGCTTGAGAAAATCCCCCAAATCTAGACGTGCAAAGCTGATACAGACATACCTCTTTGAGGTGACTCAACGCTGTAATCGCAAAAGGTGAATAATTACGGAAATAATATTTTTGTATTTAATTTAATACATTTGCTAACATTTCTATAAACATGTTTTCACTGTCATTATTAGGGATTTCTCTTATGAATTGAATTTGCTTCACTTTTTTTCCCTTTATCTAACTAGGCAAGTCAGTTAAGAACAAATTCTAATTTTCAATGACAGCCTAGGAACAGTGGGTTAACTGCCTGTTCAGGGGCAGAATGACAGATTTGTACCTTGTCAGCTCAGGGGTTTAAACTTGCAACCTTCTGGTTACTAGTCCATCACTCTAACCACTAGGCTACCCTGCCGCATTTGACCGTTTGATCTTTTGCAGAAGCATCCGCTACTCTTCCTGGGGTCCACAAAAAAAATCCACAAAACATGACAAGTAACAAAATGCTGATACACTGATAGACAAGGACAGTCACACAAATAAAAAATATAACGATGCACAAACAATACAACAAAGTGTCTGTGTCCCATCTCGGTCCCCGCTGTTCCATAAGATGTTCGATTTTTTTGTAATATGTAATTTTTTAAAATAAGTTTGCTTGAGTAATTTGAGATGGAAGGGTGTGATCTGTATAATCCGTGTGATCATGGCTCTGTATAATACTGTGCGTTGACGTGACTTCGTTTTGGACTGAAGAGACCCCTAGTGGCATGTCTTGTGGGGTATGTATGGGTGTCTTGAGCTGAATTGTATTTTATTATGCAGACAATATGGAATTTGTCACAGTAATATTGCAAAAAATTTGAAGAGAAGTAGTGCACTATAGAGCGTTTTGGTGGCATTCATTGAAACATTTGGCCTTTTTTTTGGCTTTCTTTTGCAAATTTCAATGAACTAATGGACTTGTTTCCTAAAACTTGTCAATACTAAACATCCTATTAAGGTGTGGGAGTCCTGATTGGTGGAGTGCTGCAGAGATGGTTGTCCTTCTGGAAGGTTCTCCCCATCTTCAAATAGGAACTATGGAGCTCTGTCAGAATGACCATCGGGTTCTTGGTTACCTCCCTGACCAAGGCCCTTCTCCCCCGATTGCTCAGTTTGGCCATGCGGCCAGCTCTAGGAAGAGTCTTGGTGGTTCCAATCTTCTTCCATTTAAGAATGATGAAGACCACTGTGTTCTTGGGGACCTTCAATGCTGCAGAAATGTTTCGGTACCCTTCCTCAGATCTGTGCCTCGACACAATCCTGTCTCTGAGCTCTACGGACAATTCCATTGACCTCGTGGCTTGGTTTTTTCTCTGACATGCACAGTCAACTGTGGGATCTTTTATATAGACCAGTGTGTTCCTTCCCAAAATCATGTCCAATCAAATGAATTTACCACAGGTGGACTCCAATCAAGTTGTAGAAACTGCTCAAGGATTATCAATGTTAACAGGATTCATCTAAGCCCAATTTTAATTCTCATAGCAAAGGGTCTGAATACAATTTTTTTTTAAAAAACCTGTTTTCGCTTTGTCATTATGGGGTATTGGGTGTAGATTGAGGATTTTATTTATTTAATGAGTTTTAGAATAAGGCTCTAATGTAACAACGTGAAAATAGGGATGCGGTCGGAATTGTTTCTGAATGCACTGTTTGAGCCTATCTGATCATTGTCCTTATTACTGCCAGAGAAACATTTCTGAATCTCCGAAAATAACCACAAGATGATGATATAATGTGTCCTTACTACAAAAGCCTACTTTCTGTGAACAGTTTGGAATTGAATGAATTCATAATGATTAACGAAAATGCAGTCGATGATCCTCTGATTTTATGGGAAGCCATTCAAGGTTTTATAATAAACAATGCAACGACATTTTTATCTGGGCTGAATATATCACAATTAAAGAAGATATCAGAATTTGAAAAGTTGTTAATGATGTTAGAGCATTCTCAACAAAAAAAAATCCTCAGGTTTTCGCTTGCAATATCAGTTCTGTTATACTCACAGACAGTATTTTGACAGTTTTGGAAACTTTAGAGTGTTTTCTATCATAATCTGACCATTATATGCATATTCTAGATTCTGGGCCTGAGAAATAGGCACAAAAAAAAACGTTTCTGTGGACATTACGGATACTACTTGGAATTTTCGTCTGCGATGTCGTGACCGCTCGAGCCTGTGGATTTCTGAAAATAACGCGCCAAACAAATGGAGGTATTTTGGATATAAAAATAATCTTTATGGAACAAAAGGAACAGTTATTGTGTAACTGGGAGTCTCGTGAGTGCAAACATCCGAAGATCATCAAAGGTAAGCGATTTAATCTATTGCTTTTCTGACTTTCGTGACCAATCTACTTGGCTGCTAGGTGTTTGTAATATTTTGTCTACTGAGAGAGATGTTGTTACATAAATGCTTGTTATGCTTTAGCCGAAAATCTGTATTGAAATATGACACACCAGGTGGATTAACATCAAGCTACGCTGTGTTTTGCTATATTGCACTTGTGATTTCATGAAAATTTAATATTTTTGTTAATTTAATTTGAATTTGGTGCGCTGCAATTCAGAGGGTGTTGAAAATGATCCCGCTAACAGGATGGGTGTGTCAAGAAGTTAACCGGAAGAATATCTATTGTCAAAATTAATATATGGCCATGGCTGAATTTCTGTAGTTAATTTCTACCCTTGTCTCCCCCTTCTGGCTATTGCGATAAAATCCATAGCGCGGTCTCAAAATGTACAGTGTATGGCAAGGTAAGTGAACCCCGAAAAATTAACAAACTTGCAAAGAGGGAAAGACATGGGACTCTTCCTACCAATCTTTAAATTACATTTCCAGGCATTAGCATTTCGTCCCATCCTAAATTGTTTTAAACATGATTCTTCCACTCCCTGTCTGAGTATGGAGAGAAAATTGGTATCTCCAATTTCCCTGGAAGAGGTGGTCTTCTCTGATATTTCCCTCAAACAATGTAAACTAAACTTTGGTCCTATTATTGCTCACACAATTTCTATTTGACACAAAATATAAAAACACTAACTGAGAATCAAAATGACATTTCCATTAGAGGTCGACCGATTATGATTGTTCAATGCCGATACCGATTATTGGAGGACAAAAAAAGCCAATTTTATATATATATATATATATATATACACATATACACAGTGGGGCAAAAAAGTATTTAGTCAGCCACCAATTGTGCAAGTTCCCCCACTTAAAAAGATGAGAGGCCTGTAATTTTCATCACAGGTACACTTCAACTATGACAGACAAAATGAGAAAACAAATCCTGAAAATCACATTGTAGGATTTTTAATGAATTTATTTGCAAATTATGGTGGAAAATAAGTATTTGGTCAATAACAAAAGTTTATCTCAATACTTTGTTATATACCCTTTGTTGGCAATGACATAGGTCAAATGTTTTCTGTAAGTCTTCACAAGGTTTTCACACACTGTTGCTGGTATTTTGGCCCATTCCTCCATGCAGATCTCCTCTAGAGCAGTGATGTTTGGGGGCTGTTGCTGGGCAACACGGACTTTCAACTCCCTCCAAAGATTTTCTATGGGGTTGAGATCTGGAGACTGGCTAGGCCACTCCAGGACCTTGAAATGCTTCTTACGAAGCCACTCCTTCGTTGCCCTTCGTTCCACTCTACATTTTGTTTGTAGAGTGGATGTCACGATCGTCGTTGGAATGAGGTGAGGACCAAAGCGCAGCGTGGTAAGTATTCATCATATATTTATTAAACCGAGAACACTAAACAAAATAACAAAGGAGAAACGAAATCATAGAAAAAAGAACATAGACAACCCACCCAACTCACGCCCTGACCATACCAAAACAAAGACATAACAAAAGAACTAAGGTCAGAACGTGACAGTACACCCCCCAAAGGTGCGGACTTCGGCCGCAAAACCTGAACCAATAGGGGAGGGTCTGGGTGGGTGTCTGTCTGCGGTGGTGGCTCTGGCGCGGGATGTGGACCCCACTCCACCATAGTCTTTGCCTCTTTACCCGCCTCCATGGCCTCTTTAGAGCGGCGACCCTCGCCGCCGACCTCGGACTGGGGACCCTAGCAACAGGTCCCGAATGGACGGGAGATTCTGGCAGCACCGGACAGGCGGGAGACTCCGGCAGCTCCGGAGTGAAGGGCGATTCCGGCAGCGCCGGAGTGACGGGCGATTCCGGAAGCACCGGAGTGAAGGGCGATTCCTGCAGCACCGGAGTAACGGTGACAGATGGTGACAGCTCCTGACAGACCGGCGGCTCTGGCATCTGGCAGCTCAGGACACACGGGAGACTCTGGCAGCTCAGGACAGACGGGAGACTCTGGCAGCTCAGGACAGACGGGAGACTGGCAGCTCAGGACAGACGGGAGACTCTGGCAGCTCAGGACAAACGGGAGACTCTGGCAGCTCAGTACAGATGGGAGACTCTGGCAGCTCAGGAAAGACGGGAGACTCTGGCAGCTCAGGACAGACGGGAGACTCTGACAGCGCTGAGCAGGCGGGAGCACCTGTAGGGAGGAGACGGAGAGACAGCCTGGTGCGGGGGGATGCCACCGGAGGGCTGGTGCGTGGAGGAGGCACCGGGTAGACCGGACCGTGGAGGCGCACTGGCCCAACCCTACCTGGCTGGATGCTCCCCGTAGCCAGGCCAATGCGGCGAGGTGGAATCGACCGCACTGGGCTGTGCTGGCGAACCAGGGACACCATGCGTAGGGCTGGTGCCATGTACCCCGGCCCGAGGAGACGCACTGGAACCAAATGCGCTGAACCGGCTTCATGGCACCTGGCTCGATGCCCACTCTAGCCCGGCCGATACGAGGCGCTGCTATGTACCGCACTTCGCTATGCCTGCGCACCGGGGACCCCCCAATACATTTTTGGGGCTGCCTCTCTCGTTCCAGCTGTGCTGCCGTGGTGGCTCCTCATACCACTGCAGCTCAGCTTTAGCTGCCTCCAGCTCTGCCTTGGGGCGGCGATATTCCCCAGCCTGTGCCCAGGGTCCCTTGCCGTCCAAAATCTCCTCCCATGTCCAGGAGTCTTGCGATTTCGGCCGCTGCCCGTTACCACGCTGCTTGGTCCTTCGTCGTTGGAATGAGGTGAGGACCAAAGCGCAGCGTGGTAAGTGTTCATCAACTGTTTATTAAACCGAGAACACTAAACAAAATAGCAAAGGAGAAATTAAATGAAACAGTTCTGAAAGGTGACATACACATAACAGAAAATAATGACCCACAACTCAAAGGTGAACCCAGGCTACCTAAGTATGATTCTCAATCAGGGACAACGATTGACAGCTGCCTCTGATTGAGAACCATAACAGGCCAAACACAGAAATCCCAAATCATAGAAAAAAGAACATAGACAACCCACCCAACTCATGCCCTGACCATACTAAAACAAAGACATAACAAAAGAACTAAGGTCAGAACGGTACCTTATCCTAGTGAGATTTACACGGTTATTACAGGAATTATAACGCGTCGACTATTCCGTTCCGTATTTTATCTAACGGGTGGCATCCATGAGTCTAAATATTCCTGTTACATTGCACAACTTTCAATGTTATGTCATAATTACGTACAATTCTGGCAAATTAGTTCGCAAAGAGCCAGGCGGCCCAAACTGTTGCATACACCCTGACTCTGCGTGCAATGAATGCAAGAGGTGACACAATTTCACCTGGTTAATATTGCCTGCTAACCTGGATTTCTTTTAGCTAAATATGCAGGTTTAAAAATATATACTTGTGTATTGATTTCAAGAAAGGCATTGAAAGGCATGTCACGTAACAGGCAGGCTCCTCGTGGAGTGCAATGTAATCAGGTGGTTAGAGAGCTGGACGAGTTACAGTATCTGTAAGGTTGCAAGATTGGATCCCCCGAGGTGACCTGGTAAAAATCTGTCGTTCTGCAGAATGAGGCAGAACGTTCCTAGGCCTTCATTGAAAATAAGAATGTGTTCTTAACTGACTTGCCTAGTTAAATAAAGGTGTATTTTATTTTATTTTAAATAAATAAAAAAATTGGCAAAATCGGCGCCCAAAAATACCGATTTTGAAAACTTTAAATCGGCCCTAATTAATCGGCCATTCCGATTAATCGGTCGACCTCTACTTTCCATACACCAATATTTCACAATAATGCCTTGCGGTCTGGAGTGCAGCCTTTTTCATCCCCTCAATGGTCCAAATGTGTAATCTATACCCTTGCCGATATCATAGACAGTAATAGTTTGAGAACATTCCTAGATTTGAAAGACACATACACATTACCAGGCAACTAAACTAGATGCCCTCAATCTCACACAAATTATCAAAGAACCCACCAGGTACAACCCTAAATCCGTAAACATGGGCACCCTCATAAATATTATCCTGACCAACTTGCCCTCCAAATAGACCTCTGCTGTTTTCAATCAGGATCTCAGCGATCACTCCCTCATTGCCTGCATCCACTATGGGTCCGCAGTCAAACTACCACGCCTCATCACTGTCAAACGCTCCCTAAAACACTTCTGCGAGCAGGCCTTTCTAATCGACCTGGCCCGGGTATCCTGGAAGGATATTGACCTCATCCCGACAGTCGAGGATGCCTGGTCGTTCTTTAAAAGTAACTTCCTCACCATCTTAAATAAGCATGCCCCTTTCAAAAAATGTAGAAATAAGAACAGATATAGCCCTTGGTTCACTCCAGACCTGACTGCCTTCTTCAAAGGGGGTGACACTCTAAACCCAAACTGTTGTAGACCTATATCCATCCTGCCCTGCCTTTCTAAAGTCTTCGAAAGCCAAGTTAATAAACAGATCACTGACCATTTCGAATCCCACCATACCTTCTCCGCTGTGCAATCCGGTTTTCGAGCTGGTCACGGGTGCACCTCAGCCACGCTCAAGATACTAAACGATATCATAACCGCCATTGATAAAAGAAAGTACTGTGCAGCCATCTTCATTGACCTGGCCAAGGCTTTCGACTCTGCCAATCACAGTATTCTTATTGGCAGACTCAACAGCCTTGGTTTCTCAAATGACTGCCTCGCCTGTTTCACCAACTACTTCTTAGACAGAGTTCAGTGTGTCAAATCGGAGGGCCTGTTATCCGGACCTCTGGCAGTCTCTATGGGGGTACCACAGGGTTCAATTCTCAGGCCGACTCTTTTCTCTGTATATATCAACGATGTCGCTCTTGCTGAGGGTGATTCACCGATCCACCTCTACACAGACGACACCATTCTGTATACATCTGGCCCTTCTTTGGACACTGTGTTAACTAACCTCCAAACAAGCTTAAATGCCATACAACACTCCTTCCGTGGCCTCCAACTGCTCTTAACCTTTTAGGGTTTCTGCCCATATCAGATATGTCTATGTTCTGTGATTTAAAAAAAAAATTCTTACAACCTCATGCTAATCATTAGCCTACGTTAGCTCAACCTCCCCGCAGACGTGTCACTGATCCTTTAGAAGTTTAGGATGCCTGTGAAAAAAAAGGTACTCTGATGAAGCGACGAGCACCTTTTCCTTCTGAAAGAGATCCATTGCTGACCACAGAGTGCATCTGATTGGATTGCTGGAATATGGAGGCTGATTGCGCTCCTTCTCATATGCGAGGAAGTTCGCTGGCGAGCTTTGTGTGTTTTCAGTGTCCCACCTCAACAACATCCGGTGAAATTGCAGAGCGCGAAATTCAAAATTCAAAAATCGTAATATTAAACATTCATGAAAATACAAGTGTCTTACATCGTTTAAAAGCTTAACTTCTTGTTAATCCAACCGCGGTGTCAGATTTCAAAAAGGCAAAAGCATACCATGTGATTATCTGAGGACAGTGCCCCGCATACACCAGCATTAAAAACATTTTTCAAACCAGCAGAGGCGTCACAAAAATCAGAAATAGCAATAAAATAAATCCCTTACCTTTGAAGATCTTCCTATGTTTGCAATCCCAAGGGTCCCAACTACACAACAAATGGTCGTTTTGTTTGATAAAGTCCTTCTTTATAACCCAAAAAAGTCTGTTTAGTTGGTGCATTTGATTCAGTAATCCACCGTTCCACTCGTTCAACATGCAGACAAAGGAATCCCAAAAGTTACCGGTAAACTTCGTCCAAACAAGTAAAACAACGTTTCTAATCATTCCTCAGGTACCCTAATATGTAAATAAACAATACAATTTAAGACGGAATGTAGTCTGTTCAATACCGGAGATAAATAACGAAGTGCTCGCCTTCATTCACAAACGCCACAAGACTAGAGTCCTAATGAGAGACACCTTGAAAAACTACAACTACTTGCTCATTTTTCAAAAAACAAGCCTGAAACCCTTTCTAAAGACTGTTGACATCTACTGGAAGCCATAGGAACTGCAATCTGGGAGGAATTCCTTTGAATATCCCATAGACAAGCATTGAAATGGCCTGTGACCTCAAAAAAAAAAATTCAGGATGGATTCTCCTCGGGTTTTCGCTTGCCATATGAGTTCTGCTATACTCACAGACATTATTTTAAAAGTTTTAAAAACTTCAGAATGTTTTCTATCCAATGCTACCAATTATATATCCTTGCTTCTGGGCCTGAGTAACATGCAGTTTACTTTGGGCAGTGCCCCCTAGCCCTAAGAGACTAACTCCTAAAGCTAACAGACAGGCTCCAATTCAATCAGATAGAATCAAATAAAGGAGTACCACAGTGCGTTTACTCAAAGGTCGGAGGCCAAGTTAAAGCCAACACATCCTGCAAGCTGTGCCTTTCGCAGACATTGTCATTGGATACTGACGTAAAACCAAACCTCCTTAAAATATTTTCTTTACTTGTTGTGTCTGGGTTTCTATGAAGTTACACTGGTGCTTGTGACTCAGGGTGGCTGCTGTAGTGGAGGTCAAAGGAGGGTGATGTGCGATGCGTGTTTCTGAGCTATTTTCTAACCCTGAAAGATCTTATGCAACATTTACTCAAATGAAAAACTTTTTGCCATCAATAACATAATTATTAAGATTATTAAGAGTAAGGCATCCACTAATTTGGTGCATTAAGAGAGCACGCAGCATTCTGCACTCAGTCTGCTGCAGCCTCACATACTAAGGTGACTTAAAGGTTCAATGCAGCCGTTTTTATCTCAATATGAAATCACTTCTGGGTAACAATTGGGTAACTTACCGAGATTGTTTTCCATTAAAATGGTCAAAAAGAAACAAAAATAGCTTTCTCAAACAAGAAGTTAGCTAGGACTGTCTGGAAGTTGTCTGAGTGGGGAGAGGGAAAACTGAAAACTAGCTGTTATTGGCAGACAGGTTTTGGAACTATCTTTCTTATTTGTCTATTAATTAACTCATTTACCACCCGGTGATGTCACCAGGCAGGCCAAAACTCCAAAACGTTTGAAATGTCTCTTACAGTGAAAGGGAATTTTCACAATTTCACACTAATATTCCAAACCTGTAGTGTGGCATTATACACTGCTCAAAAAAATAAAGGGAACACTAAAATAACACATCCTAGATCTGAATGAATGAAATATTCGTATTAAATACTTTTTTCTTTACATAGTTGAATGTGCTGACAACAAAATCACACAAAAATGATCAATGGAAATCAAATTTATCAACCCATGGAGGTCTGGATTTGGAGTCACACTCAAAATTAAAGTGGAAAACCACACTACAGGCTGATCCAACTTTGATGTAATGTCCTTAATTAAAACAAGTCAAAATGAGGCTCAGTAGTGTGTGTGGCCTCCACGTGCCTGTATGACCTCCCTACAACGCCTGGGCATGCTCCTGATGAGGTGGCGGATGGTCTCTTGAGGGATCTCCTCCCTGACCTGGACTAAAGCATCCGCCAACTCCTAGACAGTGGTGCGGTGCAACGTGGCGTTGGTGGATGGAGCGAGATATGATGTCCCAGATGTGCTCAATTGGATTCAGGTCTGGGGAACGCCTTCCTCTTGCAGGAACTGCTGACACACTCCAGCCACATGAGGTCTAGCATTGTCTTGCATTAGGAGGAACCCAGGGCCAACCGCACCAGCATATGGTCTCACAAGGGGTCTGAGGATCTCATCTCGGTACCTAATGGCAGTCAGGCTACCTCTGGCGAGCACATGGAGGACTGTGCGGCCCCCCAAAGAAATGCCACTCCACACCATGACTGACCCACCGCCAAACCGGTCATGCTGGAGGATGTTGCAGGCAGCAGAACGTTCTCCACGGCGTCTCCAGACTGTCACGTCTGTCACGTGCTCAGTGTGAACCTGCTTTCATCTGTGAAGAGCACAGGGCGCCATTGGCGAATTTGCCAATCTGGGTGTTCTCTGGCAAATGCCAAACGTCCTGCACGGTGTTGGGCTGTAAGCACAACCCCCACCTGTGGATGTCGGGCCCTCATACCACCCTCATGGAGTCTGTTTCTGACCGTTTGAGCAGACACATGCACATTTGTGGCCTGCTGGAGGTCATTTTGCAGGGCTCTGGCAGTGCTCCTCCTTGCACAAAGGCGGAGGTAGCGGTCCTGCTGCTGTGGTGTTGCCCTCCTATGGCCTCCTCCATGTCTCCTGGTGTACTGGCCTGTCTCCTTGTAGCGCCTCCATGCTCTGGACACTACGCTGACAGACACAGCAAATCTTCTTGCCACAGCTCTCATTGATGTGCCATCCTGGATGAGCTGCACTACCTGAGCCACTTGTGTGGGTTGTAGACTCCGTCTCATGCTACCACTAGAGTGAATGCACCGCCAGCATTCAAAAGTGACCAAAACATCAGCCAGGAAGCATAGGAACTTGAGATGTGGTCTGTGGTCCCCACCTGCAGAACCACTGGGGGTGTCTTGCTAATTGCCTATAATTTCCACCTGTTGTCTATTCCATTTGCACAACAGCATGTGAAATTTATTGTCAGTTGTTTTTTTTTTTTACCTTTATTTAACTAGGCAAGTCAGTTAAGAACAAATTCTTATTTTCAATGACGGCCTAGGAACAGTGGGTTAACTGCCTGTTCAGGGGCAGAACGACAGATTTGTACCTTGTCAGCTCGGGGGTTTGAACTTGCAACCTTCCAGTTACTAGTCCAACGGCTACCCTGCCGCCCCTAAGTGGATAGTGTGATTGACTTGGAGTTACATTGTGTTGTTTAAGTGTTCCCTTTATTTTTTGAGCAGTGTATATAAAACACAGGAAAATGTTTTTGACTGCACTGGACCTTTGATATCGAGACAAATCATATATCTTTCTTTATCTCATTAAAAGATTGATATGCAACACATCGTCGTAGTGCACTTCTGGCCCAAGTTTTTCATTTTTATGGATCACCTAAATGTCGCTTTACTCCCTTTACTTTTGCGAATGAGGAGCATAAGACACCAGTAACATATCAAAATGAAGAGGCAATCAAGCAACGTACAACTGCAGAAACCAAAGCAGCGATTGCAAATGAGGCCCACGTTACTCAAGGAATTGAAATGTAGTTTGTACTCTTAAAAGTTGTTTCAATGCTAGACTTAATTAAGTATTGATCTCCCTTAGACTCTGAGCGATGAAGAAGAGAAAGTGCAAGGTAGGAGAGTGAGAGGATGCGGCTGTCCCTGGTGCTCTCACTTCTCCTGTTTTCCCTTATTTCCCTCTGTATCTGAACCGCTCCAATCCACTTCAACACCCTCCTGATAGAAACTGAGCAGCAGGAATGATGCTCCGCAGCTCAGAAAACAGCTGAATAGGAATTTCTTTCCGGTGTAATTTTCTCGATAATCTATTTTGATGACATGGCCAAACATCAATGTTCCCTTCACTTGTAAAGGCAGTTAGAGTAAATTATGTCGTATTTATGGCCCCAGGCCGCTTGAGGTGAGATTTCATTTCGTACTTATCTCACGAGGGGAAGGGGAAATAATTGATTAGGAACGGAAGGTAAACCCTGGGCAGGTAAATCAACACGGCCCAGAGTATGTGTATTTATTTAATTATGGAACTCCATTACTCTTCTTGGGGTCCAAGCACATTAAGGCAATTATATTACACATACAACAAAATATTAAAGAGTACATCATTATAACACTGTCACACCACCACATATCCACAACACAAAATGCATGATACCACTATGCAACAATATTACAATGTATGTGTAAAGTGTGTAGATTGTGTGTGCTAGCGCTCGTATGCATGTGTCTGTACTTGTGTGTGTCTCTTCACAGTCCCCACTGTTCCATAAGGTGTATTTTATCTATTTTTTTCTGATTCTACTGCTTGCATCAGTTACCTGATGTGGGATACAGTTCCATGTAGTCATGGCTCTAGGTAGTACTGTGTGCCTCCCATAGTCTGTTCTGGACTTGGGGATTGTGAAGAGACCTCTGGTGGCATGTCTTCTGGTGGCATGTAAATGATGCATGGGTGCCTGAGCTGTGTGCTAGTAGTTTAAGCAGACAGCTCTGTGCATTCAGCTTGTCAACAGCTAAAAACAAGTAGTGATGAAATCAATCTCTCCTCCACTTTGAGCCATGAGATATTGTCATGCATATATCCGCTTGAAACTAGGGGGCACTATTTTCATTTTTGGAAAAATAACGTTCCCAAAGTAAACGGGCTATTTTGTCAGGACAAGATAATAGAATATGCATATAATTGACAGCTTAGGATAGAAAACACTCTAAAGTTTCCAAAACTGTAAAAATATTGTCTGTGAGTATAACAGAACTGATATTGCAGGCGAAAGCCTGAGAAAAATCCAATCTGGAAGGGACTCATATTTAGAAAGCTCTGCGTTCTTATGCGTCCCTATTGAGCAGTGAATGAGATATCAACCATATTCCTTTTTCTATGGCTTCCCTAATGTGTCTAGTGTCACAATACATAGTTTCAGGCTTTTATTTTGAAAAATGAGCCTGAACGTCAACATTGCGTCAGTGGTCAGCTGAAGTCTCTCAGAGTGTTTTGTGCGTAAAGGACAAATGTGGCCATTGTTTCTCTCGCTCCTACCAGTCCCGGTTGATATATTATCGAATAGATATTTGAAAAACACCTTAAGAATTGATTATAAACAACGTTTGCCATGTTTCTGTCAATATTATGTAGGTAATTTTGAATATTTTTCGGCGTTGTAGTGACCACAATTTCCGGTCTATTTCTCAGCCAAATGTGAAGAACAAACGGAGCTATTTTGCCTACAAAAATAATATTTTTGGAAAAAAGGAACATTTGCTATCTAACTGTGAATCTTTTGAGTGAAAACATCCGAAGCTCATCAAAGGTAAACGATTTAATTTGATTGCTTTTCTGATTTTCGTGACCAAGTACCTGGACATAATGCTATGCTAGGCTATTGATAAACTTACACAAATGCTTGTCTTGCTTTGGCTGTAAAGCATATTTTCAAAATCTGAGATGACAGGGTGATTAACAAAAGGCTAAGCTGTGTTTCAATAAATTTCACTTGTGATTTCATGAATAGGAATATTTTCTAGTAATATTTATGTCCGTTGCGTTATGCTAATTAGTGTCAGTTGATGATTACGCTCCCGGACCCGGGATGGGTAGTATCAAGAGGTTCAAGAGGCTCGCACACGCCTTTTCAGTTCTGCCCACAACTTTTTCTATGGGATTGAGGTCAGGGCTTTGTGATGGCCACTCCAACACCTTGACTTTGTTGTCCTTAAGTCATTTTGCCACAACTTTGGAAGTATGCTTGGGGTCATTGTTCATTTGGAAGACCCATTTGCGACCAAGCTTTAACTTAACTGATGTCTTGAGATGTTGCTTCAACATATCCACATAATTTTCCATCCTCATGATGCCATCTATTTTGTGAAGTGCACCAGTCACTCCTGCAGCAAAGCACCCCCACAACATGGTGCTGCCACCCTGGTGCTTCATGGTTGGGATGGTGTTCTTCAGCTTGCAAGGCTCCCCCTTTTTCCTCCAAACATAGCAATGGTCATTATGGCTAAAAAGTTATATTTTTGTTTCATTAGACCAGAGGACATTTCAAGTACGATCTTTGTCCCCAATGGCAGTTGCAAACCGTAGTCTGGCTTTTTTATGGTGGCTTTGGAGCAGTGGCTTCTTCCTTTCTGAGCGGTCTTTCAGGTTACGAAGATATAGGACTCGTTTTACTGTGGATATAGATACTTTTGTACCTGTTTCCTCCGCATCTTCACAAGGTCCTTTGCTGTTGTTCTGGGATTGATTTGCACTTTTCGCCCCAAAGTATGTTCATCTCTAGGAGACAGAATGCGTATCCTTCCTGAGCGTTATGACGGCTGCGTGGTCCCATGGTGTTTATACTTGTGTAGTGTTGTTTGTACAGATGAATGTGGTACCTTCAGGCATTTGGAAATTGCTCCCCTCCCAAGGCTTGTGGAGGTTTACAATATTCTTTCTGTGTTCTTGGCTGATTTCTTTCAATTTTCCCATGATGTCAAGCAAAGAGGCACTGAGTTTGATGGTAGGCCTTGAAATACATCCACAGGTGCACCTCCAATTGACTCAAATGATGTCAATTAGCCTATCAGAAGCTTCTAAAGCCATGACATTATTTTCTGGATTTTTACAAGCTGTTTAAAGGCACAGTCAAATTAGTGTATGTAAACTTCTGACCCACTGGAATTGTGATACAGTGAATTATATGTGAAATAATCTGTCTGTAAACAATTGTTGGAAAAATTACTTGTGTCATGCACAAAGTAGATGTCCTAACCGACTTGCCAAGACTATAGTTTGTTAACATGAAATTTGTGGGGTGGTTGAAAAATGAGTTTTAATGCCTCCAACCTAAGTGTATGTAAACTTCTGACTTCAACTGTACATGTAGGTAGAGGGAAAGTGACTATGCATGGATAATAAACAGAGATTAGCAGCAGCGTAAAACTGTGGGGGGGGGGACAATGCAACATATTTGCCTGTAAAAGGAAAATATATATGTTGGTAAAGGTTGACAGTTACTCCAAATGGATTGATGTTTTCCCGACCTCAGTGATTCCGTGGTTCTTCCTTTAAAAGTTGTCGCATACTGCAGCACAGCTTGTGTGGTGACGCATAATTCTATGGCACGTTATTTAGGTGTCAGCCATTGTTGACATGAATGGTAGTTCGTGCTAGTTAGCCCACCAGTGGGCATCTTTGAGGAACTTAAGTTATTAAATTTTTCATTCATTTGTGCATGACATCATACAGCATTCAAGTCATCCATGTCTTTAAATACAGTCAAACATTTTAGTTATAAAACAATGATCCTTGAATAATTCAACAATGAATAAACCGCAACATGTCGGCTAAAGCAATTGAATTCACGAATGCATTTGACTGTTTTTAATATTGGCAGTACTAGAGGCTAAAAAAATGTTTGTTTTTTTGGAGAAACGTAGCTTAATTAAGTTGATTAATATGATGGTGTTTCCATTCCAAGAAAAATGAAGTAGCCTACAATGGTTCCTCCTTTAAAAGTTGCGAGCTTGCACCGCGGGACTTAGAGGTACCGAGCGTCACGGCTTCATTGCTCCAGACCACCACAAGGGGAAGTTAAAGCACTCATTATGCATTTGGGTCCCAAGGTTTTTATATGACCAATCATATCGAGTGGTTCCAATGACGAATTTTGATGCGAGCCACTCATCCCTGGGCGAAGATGGCTGACAAAATGTACAATTGAGAAGAATGTGTTAATGTAGACGTTTGTGCATATATTTTTGTCATAAAGGTAATTTATAAAAATCGCTATTTAGCAAGTTATCTGACTAGCTAACATTAGCTAGCTAGTGTTGGGAGAATTAATTTGTAATTTGTGTTGTTTAATGTTTTAGGGACTCCTGAGAAAACCAGCAAACCAGGCTGTCGTCTTGTGAAACAGTGGATGTAAAGAATCTAGCTAGCTAAAGCATTTACTGCTAATTGAACGTACAATTTGTAAGCTTGCCTTGCAATGCAGCTGAAGTAACATGGCTAACTATTTACTTGCTTGTTGTGTAGTGGAGGATAAAAATAACTGTATGCCTATGGATGTGTAGCTAGCTACAGTATGTAGCTTATCTGTATATGGATGAATATTAGTTCAGAACCTATCTATGAACATCAGCTATCATAGTTGTTGTATCAACTTCTAGTCTAAATGGCATTAATGAAGCCACGGCTTTTGTAGAGTCATGGGTAACGATGCTTCAAGGGAGGCTGTCGTCGATGTGTGTAGACGGTCCCTGGTTCGAACCCAGCTAGGGGTGAGGAGAGGGACAGAAGCTAAACTGTTTCATTGATGCTATTGACCCGGATCACTAGTTGCTGCGGAAAAGGAGTTCAAAAGGGGGGTGAGTGTAACCGGTGTGAAATGGCTAGCGGGGTGCGTGCTAATAGCATTTAAATTGGTGCCATCACTCGCTCTGAGACCCCTTGTTCCCCTTGCTCTGCAAGGGCTGTGGCTTTTGTGGAGCAATGGTTAACGATGCTTCGTGCTTCGTGGGTGGCTGTCGATTTGTGCAGAGAGTCCCTGGTTTGAGCCCAGGTAGGGGCGAGGAAAGGGACGGAAGCTATACTGTTGCATATGGATAAAGTAGAATATAATAACTTTATTGTGCCAAGGATGCAAGTCCTATATACATGTACTGTAGTTATTACCACACATGAGATTCCCACATTGAATATATTCACTGACTATGTACTCTTCCTTGGCAAATAAAGGTGCAGTTCAAGTATGAATCTCTGAGACATTATTTTTCAGCCCTTATTTGAATGATGCTGTGTCTGCATGTACAGTGGGGAGAACAAGTATTTGATACACTGCCGATTTTGCAGGTTTTCCTACTTACAAAGCATGTAGAGGGCTGTCATTTTTATCATAGGTACACTTCAACTGTGAGAGACGGAATCTAAAACAATTATCCAGAAAATCACATTGTATGATTTTTAAGTAATTAATTTGCATTTTATTTTCAAGTCAGGTGTAACCGCTAGTTAGCGAGGTGCGTGCTAATAATGTTTCAATCAATGACGTCACTCACTCTGAGACCTTGCTCTTTTGTGGAGCGATGGTAACGATGCTTCGAGGGTGGCTCTTGTGTGCAGACGGTCCCAGGTTTGAGCTCAGGCAGGGACAAGGAGAGGGAAGGAAGCAAAACTGTTAAAAAAAACAAAATATACACAGTGAGATATTTGGCGAAATAGACCGGCATGCCTCTCCATAGAAAAACAATGGGGGGAGCTGTTATGGGATTTATATGAATAACGACTAAATGATGTATACATTTAACGTGGAACTTCAACTAAACCGAATACTACCGTGTCACTGTATGAATGTATGAATCTTATTATAATCATAACACTGAATATAATGTGTGTAGTTTTAGTTCTGAATTAGAACAATGACTTTCTGTTCCTTGTTAGAAACTAATGGAGCTATCGTCAGACCGGCTGGAATACTGTGTTCCTTACAGGACATTCTGTCCCCACCCAGGGAGGGGAGAGACCTTGGGCTTGAAGTAGATTGTTTAACAGGTGGCAGACAATGTGAGAAGGCTTGTGAACTATATTGCCATTGTATCTGAGAGGAGGAGGGACATTTATGATGAAATGTGAGGCATATAAACCAATGTACATGGTATTATGACCAGAGATCTCGAGAATAAATGCTATTAGTTAATGTTAATGACTGGTCTCTGTCTATTTTATGTAAATAAGAACCTTGCAAATTATTATAAACGGACAGAGTGTTTTAATTGAATTGGTTAATGAACACATAGGAACTAAATTCCTCTAACAGGAGCTCAGTGTTCCAAGGGCAAAAAGTATTTTGGGGCTAGCATTTGATGACAACCGAGCTAGCTGCCCCGGCTTACATAATTAGAAAGAGGAGATTCTCATGATTAAAATGGCGTCCGACTTGAAAAAAATCTAAATATATAGATTGCGAGATATTTGGAGAAATAGACAGATATGCCTATATTTTTCCCAAAGGAAACAATCGGAAGACCACAGAGTTCCAATATTATTTTTGTTGTTTACATTTTAACTATAAAACAACGTGAGCAGGTCTTATTACCGACAATAGTGAAGCAGGCATTGAGACGTTGAACAAAAGGCTGGGAATAGAACGTTCGGATGGCAAGTTGGTGCCACGGTGCCCAATAGAACTAATAGGAGTTGGCAGGGTGAAAAATGCACTAAAATAAGGCCTGTTTTTTCACAATTACTTCAAAACGACGACAAGCAGCTGGGAAATATGGTCATATTATGAAACTGGGCTCCACAGCGGATGAAATGAACTAGTTTTTATCAGAAAAGAACGTTGTTAAAAATTTCATGTGTCCAGCCTACTATCTACACGGATTTCAGAGTACTCTCGTCTGAGTGTACCAGAGCGCAGAGTACCAGAGCACAGTAGCCTAATAAACAAATAACCACATTTTGTTAATAAAATAAAGATAAAAAAATACTCTTTCAAAATGCAGATGTTCATTTAGTTATGGATCCATAATGAATTACTATGGGAATAAATATCACTGATTTACAGAAATATTGGAACAAAGTTGTCTAATGAAGGCAAACAATTTAGAATCCTCCAATCCTGTAGCCTACTCCCAACAATCATGTTGTACAGCATCATATTTTCCATTCCATCCTAACGGAAACCCTTAGGGTTTCGTTTTTCTCTGAATGGAAACAGCATCATTTTTATCTAATTAATTAAGCCAAATTTCTTAATCAATCCCATACTATGTTATTACAAAAAAGGTTTAAATTCTTTGGTAATGCCAATACGGAATACTGTCAAATGCTTCTCAAAGATGCCCTCTGGTGGTCAAACTAGCAATAACTTGCAGTAACAGAAGAAATTGCTGAGAATTAAATGACGTGCCACAGAATGCTGCAGCAGCACGCAGGGTTAAAGGAGGAACCACTGTATTTAGGCCTCAGGGTTTCAGTTAGGAAAATATGGCGCTGTAGAACGTGACCGGTCGGGAGTAAGCCTAAGTGACTGCGAGTGAAGAGCAAAAAATAATCCTAACATTTCCACAACCTAATTGTATGCTGACCAATACCCAAAAGGAGATTCAGTGAAAATAAAAATCTGTTTGATTTATAAAGACCAGTCCACATTCTTGTCTCAAAGCAGTGTAAAAATGTGCTGAAATAGTTGACCATGTGGATAGGCTATTGCTTCAAACCTATTGTAACAATTGGATGACTTTGGGTGTTTCAATAAGCAACAATTTGTTGCCTTCGTAAGTCTACCTTATTACAATATTTCTGTCATTCAGTGATATTTATTCCCATAGTAATTTGTTATGGATCCATCCAGATGTGGTTAGAAAACAATGCATTTGGTGGGCTATGTAAAGAGACGGGAGATGTGACATGCTTCGCAAACATCCATAAATACATTTAAAGTCCCTAAACTCAGCAAGAGTCTATTGTCCTGCTGATAGCCCATCAAGGGTGGAAGACTTATTTTGTATTCTTAAAAGAAAAATAAGCCTTGAATAATTAAACAATAAATAAACTGCAACCTGTCAGCTGAAGTAATTGAAATCAGGAATTGATTCAAAATATGTGAAAACATTTTTTACTTTTATTAAATCTGTTTTTATGGCTTCGCCATCAAACAAAAACACAGCATCTACAGTGGTAGAAATATACTATTGAATTCGATATTTCCAAATGCACATGTTTATTAGGCTACTGTGCAGTGTCTTTAGAAACAATGCTCCTCCTACCCTCCTTGATCTCTTTCTTGGCAAGAGTATTTGGTCCTGCTAATAGCCCATCATGGGTGGTTGGCTTCTTTTGTATTACAATGAATGTATTAATTAGTCATTTACCATTCTCATTCTCGGAGTGGAAACTTTGTTTGCAGAGTTCACAACCTGCTACACTTTTGAAAAACAAGTGTTTGAAAACATGTTTTCAAAATACCTCCATTAACTCTAATCAAATCACATTTTATTGGTCACATACCCATGGTTAGCAGATGTAGCGAAATGCTTGTGCTTCTAGTATCTAACAGATCCACAACAAATACCTAATACACACAAAGCTAAGTAAGGAATGGAATAAGTATATATAAATATATGGATGAGCAATGTCATAGTGGCATAGGCTAAGATAGTATAGAATACAGTATATCCATATCAGATGAGTAATGCAAGATATGTAAATATTATTAAAGTGACTAGTGTTAAATTTATTGTGGCCAATGATTTTAAGTCTGTATGTTGGCAGCAGCCTCTCTGTGATAGTGATGGCTGTTTAACAGTCTGATGGCCGTGACATAGAAGCTGCTTTTCAGTCTCTCGGTCCCAGCTTTTATGCACCTATACTGACCTCGCCTTCTGGATGGTAGAGGGGTGAACAGGCAGTGGCTCGGGTGGTTGTTGTCCTTGATGATCTTTTTGGCCTTCCTGTGACATCGGGTGATGTAGGTGTCCTGGAGGGCAGGGAGCTTGCCCCCGCTTATGTGATGTGCTCTGGAGAGCCCTGACGTTGTGGGCAGTGCAGTTTCTGTACCAGGCAGTGATACTGCCTAACAGGATGCTCTCAATTGTGCATGTGTAAATTTTTGTGAGGGTTTTAGGTGACAAGCCAAATTTCTTCAGCCTCCTGAGGTTGAAGAGGCGCTGTTACTTCTTCTTCACCACATTGTCTGTGTGGGTGGACAATTTCAGTTTGTCAGTGATATATATGCCGAGGAACTTAACTTTTCAACCTTCTCAACTGCTGTCTCTTCGATGTGGATAGGGGGGTGCTCCCTCCGCTGTTTCCTGAAGTCCACGATCATCTCCTTTGTTTTGTTGACGTTGATTGAGAGGTTATTTTCCTGGCACCACACTCTGAGAGCCCTCACCTCCTCCCTGTTGGCTGTCTAGTCATTGTTGGTAATTAAGCCTGTTTGTCATCTGCAAACGTGATTGTCTTTAACCTTTTCGGGATAGGGGGCAGCATTTTCACTTTTGGATGATTAGCATTCCCAGAGTGAACTCTGTCCCAGATGTTAATATATGCACATTATTAGTAGTATTGGATAGAAAAAACACTGACATTTCTAAAAAGGTTTAAATGATGTCTGTGAGTATAACAAAACTCATGTGGCAGGCGAAAACCTGAGAAAAATTCAACCAGGAAGGGAGACAACTGAGGTTTGTAGTTTTTCAAAGCTTGGCCTACCAAGTACACATTCAGATATGGATGAGGTTGCACTTCCTAGGGCTTCCACTAGATGTCAACCGTCTTTAGAAACTGGTTTGAGGATTCTGCTATAAAGGAGGGGCTCATGAGACCTCTTCGAGTCAGTGGTCTGGCAGAGAGCCTTGGTCTCATGACGCACACTCCCGATAGAGTTACTTCTCGGTCCAGTGCTTTTCTGAAGACAAAGGAATTCTCCGATTGGAACATTATTGATGTTTTATGTGAAACATCGTTTAAACATCGTTTGACATGTTTCTAAAGGACTGTAACAGAACTTTTTGAGTTTTTGTCTGGACAAAATGCTCGCGCCTCATGAAGATGGATTACTGGCTGAACACGCTAACAACAAGTGGCTATTTTGACATAAATGATGGAACAAATCAGTAATTTATTGTCGAACTGGGATTCCTGGGAGTGCCTTCTGATGAAGATCATCAAATGTAAGTGAATATTTATGGTATTGTTTCTAACTTTGTTGATTCCAAAATGGCGGATATTCCTCTGGCTGTTTTGGGTTCTGAGCGCCGTTCTCAGATTATGCTTTTTCCGTAAAGTTTTTTTGAAATCTGACACAGCGGTTGCATTAAGGAGAAGTCTATCTTTAATTCTGTGAATAACACTTGTTTATTATGAGTATTTCTGCAAAATCACCGCATGTTTTGGAACATTACTGCATGTAAGGCGCCAATGTAAACTGAGATTTTTGGATATAAATATGCACATTATCAAACACAACCTACATGTATTGTGTAACATGATGTCCTATGAGTGTCATCTGATGAAGATCATCAAAGGTTAGAGATTCATTTTATCAAAATTTCTGCTTTATTTATTTGATTCCTATTTCTCCCCAATTTCATGGTATCCAGTTGTTTTAGTAGCTACTATCTTGTCTCATCGCTACAAGTCCCGTACGGGCTTGGGAGAGACGAAGGTTGAAAGTCATGCGTCCTCCGATACACAACCCAACCAAGCCGCACTGCTTCCTAACGCAGAGCGCATCCACCCGGAAGCCAGCCACACCAATGTGTCGGAGGAAACACTGTGCACCTGGCAACCTTAGTTAGCACGTACTGCTCCCGGCCCGCCACAGGAGTCACAGGTGCGTGACAAGGATATCCCTACCAGCCAAACCCTCCCTAACCCGGACGACGCTAAGCCAATTGCGCATCGCCCCACGGACCTCCCAGTCGCGGCCGGTTACGACAGAGCCTGGGCGCGAACCTAGAGTCTCTGGTGGCACAGCTGGCGCTGCAGTACAGCGCCACCCGGGAGGCCGTGACTCCTATCTTTGGCTGGAAAATGGCTGTGTGTTTTTTTCGACTTGGCTCTGAACTAACATATGTTGTGCTTTAGTTGTAAAGCATTTTTGAAATCGGACATGATGGGTAGATTAACAAGATGACAACTTTCATTTGCCGTATTGGACTTGTTAATGTGTGAAAGTTACATATTTCTAAAAAATGTTTTAATTTAGCCTTTTCAGCAGAATGTTGTGGGTTCCTGCGCTAGAAATGTTAATGCTTTTTCTGGTTGCATCAGCCATGGACAGAAACTTCTGAGACAGTATTCATGATGAATCAAATCAAATCAAATTTATTTATATAGCCCTTCGTACATCAGCTGATATCTCAAAGTGCTGTACAGAAACCCAGCCTAAAACCCCAAACAGCAAGCAATGCAGGTGTAGAAGCACGGTGGCTAGGAAAAACTCCCTAGAAAGGCCAAAACCTAGGAAGAAACCTAGACAGGAACCAGGCTATGTGGGGTGGCCAGTCCGCTTCTGGCTGTGCCGGGTGGAGATTATAACAGAACATGGCCAAGATGTTCAAATGTTCATAAATGACCAGCATGGTCGAATAATAATAAGGCAGAACAGTTGAAACTGGAGCAGCAGCACGGTCAGGTGGACTGGGGACAGCAAGGAGTCATCATGTCAGGTAGTCCTGGGGCATGGTCCTAGGGCTCAGGTCAGTTGAAACTGGAGCAGCAGCACGGCCAGGTGGACTGGGGACAGCAAGGAGTCATCATGTCAGGTAGTCCTGGGGCATGGTCCTAGGGCTCAGGTCCTCCGAGAGAGAGAAAGAAAGAGAGAAGGAGAGAATTAGAGAACGCACACTTAGATTCACACAGGACACCGAATAGGACAGGAGAAGTACTCCAGGTATAACAGACTGACCCTAGCCCCCCGACACATAAACTACTGCAGCATAAATACTGGAGGCTGAGACAGGAGGGGTCAGGAGACACTGTGGCCCCATCCGAGGACACCCCCGGATAGGGCCAAACAGGAAGGAACACTCTGAGGTTCACTGGTAAGCCACATTTGCCTCGGGATCCATCCCAGTTTTTATTCTGTGTCCATTCGTGGTTTCTCTCTTCGGTTACACATCCTTGGAATAGCAGAACAGCATAATGTTCCGGACGGCCCTTGCTATCCCTGGTTAGCAGTTCGTCATGTTCTGGTGTCAGAAGAGGAATGGAAATGTCAGGGTGAACTGACAAACCCTCCACGTTTGTTGCCTCTGCCTGTCGGAGGTGGCGTTTCAGAGCTCACAGGTGTACCTGGCATGGATTGCGACTCCATCTCGTTCCTAGCCCTCTTCGACGAGTAATTTTCCGCCTTCCGCCAATGCGGCGTGGCTCTGGAACAATGCATCAGCTGTTGCCTGTATCTCTGCCCTCAGAGAATGTTTCTCTTTCTGCTGGTCTGCCTTCAGTGATGTACTTGAAATAAAGTAATTTTGTATTTTTTCATTATTTTATCAACGAAAGCATAAAGATGTTGATGAACAAATACTGTGTATGCGTGTTGCATTGTCCAGTTACAGCTTCTTCTGACAAAGTGTTGGTGCGAGACAGAGGAAGAGCAATTCTTACACTATTTTATTATATTCAATCACCCTTTTCTTCATACTCATTCAGTTAATTCAAATTAAATTGTAATACCTTTAGTCACTCCCATAGCAAAGTTTAAAAACAGATGGATTTGTGAAATTGCTTTATCCAACATTTTGCGGTTGCATGATGTTTGGTGATTACAGAATCAGTAGGATATTAAATAAACTCTCAAATAGGCAACAGAAGCTGGAACAGCATAGGGCTGGGTGACTCACTCATTCCTGGCTTTCGCTAAAAATAAGTTATATTATAATGTAGGGTTAAAGACACATTCATTGAAATTGAGTTAGAAATGTAGGCATCGAATACATTGCAAGTTTGCCCCTTTTTTGGCCATGAGGCTACACTTTATAATAGGACTTTTCACACCTAGCCGAGCTATTAGACTATCCTTTTGAAAATGAATGAAGGTGTGAATGCTTCAGTCTGTCGCTCTCCTATCGCACTAGAGCTCTGCATCAGGCAAAAAAAATCAGCTGTCAGCTATTGTGAAATAATATTTTTGGATCTTGTTGATTTCATCTTTCGCTTCTAGAGGCCTACTGTCCACCTGGTAATTGTGTAGTTCCAAAGGATAAAGCATCACCTTCAGATGGATGTGTGGTTTCAGAGAGAAGCCAGCCTTGAGTCTGTGACCAGGCATGGTGGATTACATACTTTTCCTGCACAGCAATTATTCCATTCATCATTTTCAGTGATGAATGGACTGTTTTTGAAGTTATTGTGTTAGTATATAAAACAATTAGGCTAAATAAATTGATATTACTTTGTTGGGTAACAGATCGGCTCTCGTATCTCAATAAGAGGCGGCAATATAATCATTCTTTCAGAAGGTTAAACCCAAACGGTGCAGTTTGAGGCCATGTGGCGGAGAGTGATGCAGGCGCTGGAGATGGGGGTCTGGTCAGGTGTGATGTAGTTTTTTTGTGTGTGTTGTCTAAAAATATCAAATAAAATCTTACAAAAAATGTAAAAATGGAAAATGACAAGCTTGCAACACATCTGATTATTCATTATGAATAGGATTTATTTCATTTATTTTATTTACATTCTTAATTGTAACCACTGTCACAAATAATTGAACAAGCACAACATAAGCAGATTAACCTGGTCAAAAAATGTCTTACTATCAGAAAGAATGTTGGTACTTATTTATTTTGATCCAAAGCCACGAATGATTGAGTCACTCGGCTTTATGCTGACAAATATAGCTTTATGCTGTGAAATGGCCAGCTAAATAGGCCAAGACCAAACAAATGTATTATGTTGCCTAAATAAACTAGTACATTTCATATATAAATGAAGTAGCCCAGGTCTTGAAAATATGGCCAACTTTTTCCCCCTCCCTATCCTCACTGGACTCTTTCATTTTTCATCTGGCTTGAGAAACTGACGATACAACAATGCAACTATACATTGATCACCTCAACAAGGTTTTACCCGTGGTCGTGGAGCTGGGGGAAATTGCAACTAAAATTAAGCTGAGATGTACAGTAGTTGAAATAAACATCTGCATTTTGAAAGCATTTTTTTATCGTTATTTTATTAATGAAAGCATAAAGATGTTGATGATCAAACACTGTACAGTATATGCTTTATCCGACATGTTGCAGTTGCATGAGGTTTTGAGTTAGAAATGTAAAACTTCAGAGTACTTAAGCATTGAATACATTGCAAATTGGGGGGATTTTCACACCTAAAGTAGCCGGGCATTTTCTAAATAAATTTAGGTATGAAGAGTCTAATGGAAACATTGTTTTCAGAGTTCAAAACCTGCTACACATGTTAAAAACAAGTGTTTATAAACATGTTTTCAAAATGCCTCCAGCTGTCCATCACTACTGTAAATAAAAACACAGCGTCTAAAGAGGTCAAAATATATTATTGAATTCGATAAATAAAATAAAGAAAATCACAATGCTTGATGAATTTTTCATTAGGGCAAATCTGGACTGGGATATTGAGTTAGAAATGTTGTTCATTGTAACCACAATGTCACAAACAATTGAACACACAACATGAGCAGATTAACTTGGTCAAAACAGTCAAAACATGTATTTATTAACCTCTAGCGACGAGCAATCCCGTATCCGGGAGTGTAATCATAGCCTCAAGCGCATTACCATAACGCAACGTTTCCTATTCATGAAAATCGCAAATGAAATGAAATAAATATATTGAAAGCTTAGCCTTTTGTTAACAACACTGTCATCTCAGATTTTCAAAATATGCGTTACAGCCAACGCTAGAAGTGCATTTGTGTAAGTTTAGCATGACATAATGCTATGCTAGGCTGTGCTGGCAGCAGGCAACATTTTCACAAAAATAAGAAAAGCAACCAAATTAAATAATTTACCTTTGAAGAACTTCAGATGCTTTCACTCAGGAGACTCCCAGTTAGATAGCAAATGTTCCTTTTTTCCAAAAATAATATTTTTGGAGGTGAAAAACTTCACGTTTATTCATCCTGCTTGGCTGAGAAATCGACCGAAAATACTTTAACTATAACGCCGAACATTTTTCAAAATTTGCTCCATGATATCGACAGAAACACGGCAAATGTTGTTTAGGATCCATCCTCCAAAGTGTTTTTAACATATGTATTCAATAATATATCCGTGGAGGCAGTTGGTTTCTCATAAGAAACTATTGGAAAAATGGCTACCTCAGTATTTTACGCAACGTTTTTTCCGGGAGACACCATGCGTCCACTCGCCCTAAAAGGTCTTTTACAGCCATTCTCCAATGGAAATGCCTAAAAAGACATCACAATGCTGCAGACACCTTGGGGAAAATGTGGAAAACGTAAGCTGACTCCTAGCTCCTTCACAGCCATATAAGGAGTCATTGGCATGAGGCTGTTTCAAAAAATGCGGCACTTCCTGATTGGATCTTTATCTGGGTTTTGCCTGTAACATCAGTTCTGTGGCACTCACAGACAATATCTTTGCAATTTTGGAAACGTCAGAGTGTTTTCTTTCCAAAGCTGTCAATTATATGCATAGTCGAGCATCTTTTCGTGAAAAAATATCTTGTTTAAAATGGGAACGTTTTTCATCCAAAAATGAAAATAGCGCCCCCTATATCCAAGAAGTTAAAGACTATCAGAAAGAATGTTGGCACTTATTTATTTTGATCCAAAGCCATTAATGAGTGAGTCACTCAGCTTTGTGCTGACAATTCCTCGCTGGACTATCATTCATTCAGTTTCTACTTCACATCAGCAAAGAAGGACTCCGTGTTTCAGAAACTCACTTTATTTTTCATTAGGTTATAATAATTCATGCTATGGGTGGAGTAAGAAATTTGGACATCAGAAGTATTAAAATCAACAAATGTAAACCTTTAAATACTTTATTAACCAAATGTTTAAAGTGCGTGTGAGCGACGGAGACAAACAAAATGGTGCAATGTGGCAGGGAGTGATGACAGCGCTGGAGATGGGGTTGTGAGCAGGTGTGGGCTGGGCTGGTGTGATGTAGTTGTTGTTTGTATGTGTATGTTTTGTGTTGTCTAAAAATATAAAATAGAGAAACCAAAAGCCCACCGTGCCTATTTTTTGAAAATCGTCAGTCCACATGTCAAGTGTAATTGCATCATTATATTTACCCAAATTCTCTCTCAACTCTAGGAACACTGTCAGCTCATTTTTTGCTCTTGTTGCCCGATGCAGGACTCTGGTGCCAGAGAAGAGAGACTCTCAGACTGAAAATACCTCTATTAATTTAGGAAAAGATAGTAAATTTGTGCCACAGTTTAGACTACAGATAGATCAGCGTTCTAACTCCCCCTTGTGATTGTGTGGTGCAATAACAGAATGATGCAATTTACCACAATCTGCCACCATCTACCACAAACAGTTGTGGAACTTTTAAAGGAAGAACCACTGTATGTGTATTGCTGTTGCTATTTTATTTGTTTTCTTAATTTTTTGTCTTGCTTCAATACAAATCTCACCAGATTGGTTCTGCTGGATGGTCGGGATTTCTCCCTAAGCTTAAGCCCTCTAACTCCCTGACCCTGTAACTCTGTTGTGAGATCGCCAAGATGATAGGGGAGTATAAACCAATTTGGAGAGACCTGAAAATAGCTGTGCAGTGACACTCGTCATCCAACCTGACAGAGCTTGAGTGGATTTACAGAGAAGAATGGGAGAAACTCCCCAAATACAGGTGTGCCAAGCTTATAGCGTCATACCCAAGAAGACTTGAGGCTGTAATCATTGCCAAAGGTGCTTCAAGAAAGTACTGAGTTAACTTCTTTGATATAGGGGGCGCTCTTTTAATTTTTGGATAAAAAAACGTTCCCGTTTTAAGCGCGATATTTTGTCACGAAAAGATACTCGACTATGCATATAATTGACAGCTTTGGAAAGAAAACACTCTGACGTTTCCAAATCTGCAAAGATATTATCTGTGAGTGCCACACAACTGATGCTACAGGCGAAACCAAGATGAAATTTCAAACCGGAAATGCCCCAGATTTTGAAGGCGCTGTTTTCCAATGTCTCCTTATATGGCTGTGAATGCGCCAGGAATGAGCTTACACTTTCTGTCGTTTCCCCAAGGTGTCTGCAGCATTGTGACGTATTTGTAGACATATCATTGGAAGATTGACCATAAGAGACTACATTTACCAGGTGCTCGCTTGGTGTCCTCCGTTGCAATTATTGCGTAATCTCCACCTGCGTGTATTTTTCCATTTTCTTCAGAGGAGAAACCCAACTGCCAGGAATGACTTATCATCGAATAGATATGTGAAAAACACCTTGAGGATTGATTCTAAACAATGTTTGCCATGTTTCTGTCGATATTATGGAGTTAATTTGGAAAAAAGTTTGGCGTTGTAATGACTGAATTTTCGTTTTTTTTGTCTTAGACAAACGTGATGAACAAAACGGAGCGATTTCTCCTACACAAATAATATTTTTGGAAAAACTGAACATTTGCTATCTAACTGAGAGTCTCCTCATTGAAAACATCCGAAGTTCTTCAAAGGTAAATGATTTTATTTGAATGCTTTTCTTGTTTTTGTGAAAATGTTGCCTGCTGAATGCTAGGCTTAATGCTATGCTAGCTATCAATACTCTTACACAAATGCTTGTGTAGCTATGGTTGAAAAGCATATTTTGAAAATCTGAGATGACAGTGTTGTTAACAAAAGGCTAAGTTTGTGAGCCAATATATTTATTTCATTTCATTTGCGATTTTCATGAATAGTTAACGTTGCGTTATGGTAATGAGCTTGAGGCTATGATTACGCTCCTGGATACGGGATTGCTCGACGCTAGAGGTTAAGGGTCTGAATACGTAAATGTATAAATGTGATCACACCTGCGGGACAGGTATAGGATGGCAACAACAACTGCCCAAGTTACACCAGGAACGCACAATCCCTCCATCAGTGCTCAGACTGTCCGCAATAGGCTGAGAGAGGCTGGACTGAGGGCTTGTAGGCCTGTTGTAAGGCAGGTCCTCAAAGGCAACAACGTCACCTATGGGCACAAACCCACCATCGCTGGACCAGACAGGACTGGCAAAAAGTGTTCTTCACTGACGAGCCGCGGTTTTGTATCACCAGGGGTGATGGTCGATTCGCGTTTATCGTCGAAGGAATGAGCGTTACACCGAGGCCTGTAATCTGGAGCGGCAACCTCAACGCTGTGCGTTACAGGGAAGACATCCTCCTCCCTCATGTGTTACCCTTCCTGCAGGCTCATCCTGACATGACCCTCCAGCATGACAATGCCACCAGCCATACTGCTCATTCTGTGTGTGATTTCCTGCAAGACAGGAATGTCAGTGTTCTGCCATGGCCAGCGAAGAGCCCAGATCTCAATCCCATTGAGCAGGTCTGGGACCTGTTGGATCGGAGGGTGAGGGCTAGGGCCTTTCCCCCCAGAAATGTCCGGGAACTTGCAGGTGCCTTGGTGGAAGAGTGAGGTAACATCTCACAGCAAGAACTGGCAAATCTGGTGCAGTCCATGAGAAGGAGATGCACTGCAGTACTTAATGTAGCTGGTGGCCACACCAGACATTGACTATTACTTTTGATTTTGACCCCCCCCCCCCCCCCCCCCTATGTTCAGGGACACATTATTCCATTTCTGTTAGTCACATGTCTGTGGAACTTGTTCAGTTTATGTCTCAGTTGAGTCTTGTTATGTTCATACAAATATTTACACATGTTAAGTTTACTGAAAATAAACACAGAGTGTGTAAGAGTATTGATAGCTAGCATGGCATTAAGCCTAGCATTCAGCAGGCAACATTTTCACAAAAACAAGAAATGCATGCCTTGGCCTAACCAAAATAGAGAATAAAAAGCCTCTCTTTGGCCTCTATGTTTTGTATTTCTATGTCTTGGCCTGGTATGGTTCTCAATCAGGGACAGCTGTCTATTGTTATCTCTGATTGAGAACCATACTTAGGTACCCTGTTTTGTGGGAAGTTAACTTTGTCAGGGCACATAGCCCACAGCTTGGTTTTGTTCTTTGTTTTGTCCGCGTCATTTTCAATAAAGAGAGAATGTACACTTACCATGCTGCACCTTGGTCCAGTCCTTCAGCCAGCCGTGACAGTGAGAGGACGTTTCTTTTTTTGCTCTAGCTTGTGATTTGGATAATGTTGATGTTTATGACAAAAAATGTAATGTTGTTAATATAATAATGACTATATGATGTGGCAGAGCCAGGGTGAACAACTGACCACTTACGCAATGTGGACGTTTACGCTCATTTTTCAAAATAAAGGCCTGAAACTACATCTAAAGGCTGACCTTAGGGAAGCCGCAGAAAAAGGAATCTGGTTGATATCCCTTTCAATGGGCAATAGGGATGCATAGAAAGACAGAGGTTTCAAAATAAGAGTCACTTCCTGATTGGATTTTTCTCAGGATTTCGCCTGCAATATCAGTTCTGTTATACTCACAGACAATAGTTTGGTGTTTTCTATCCTAAGCTGTCAATTATATGCATATTGTAGCATCTGGTCCTGAGAAATAGGCAGTTTACTTTGGGAACATTATTTTTCCAAAAATAAAAATAGTTCTCCCTATTTTCCTGGCACCACTCCTGCCAGGGCTCTCACCTCCTCCCTGTAGACTGTCTCGTCGTTGTTTATAAATCAGGCCTACCACTTTTGTGTCGTCAGAAAACGTCATAATTGAGTTGGAGACGTGCATGGCCATGCAGTCATGGGTGAACAGGGAGTACAAGAGGGGGCTGAACACGCACCCCTGTGGGGCACTCATGTTGAGGATCAGGGTACTGGAGGTGTTGTTGCCTACCTTCACCACTTGGGGTCGGCCCATCAGGAATTCCGGGACCCAGTTGCACAGGGAGGGGTTCAGACCCAGGGCCCTGAGTTTAGTGATGAGCTTGGAGGGAAGTATGCCATTGAAGGCGGAGTTATTGTCGACGAACAGCATTCTTTCATAGGTGTTTCTCTTGTCCAGGTGGGATAGGGCAGTTTGCAGTGCAATGGTGATTGCGTAATCCGTGGATGCGGAATGTAGTGGTTCTAGGGTGTTGGGTAAGGTGAACCTAACATGGTCGAGAATGTTTTTCTCTGTGTGTGGAGTAAAGATGGTCTAGAATTATTTTCCCTCTGGTTGCACATTTAACATTCTGATAGAAATGAGGTAAAACTGATGTAAGTTTCCCTGCATTAAAGTCCCTGGCCACTAGGAGCGCCAACTCTGGATGAACGTTTTCCTGTTTGCTTATTGCGACATCCAGCGCCCGAGAGGGGGAGCGGGAGTAAACATGACAGAGGGCCTCATAGCCATCCCGGAAAGGAGAATAGCAATGATCCAGTGTCCGTGATGCACGTTTTGCACAGGAGAGTATTGATTTATAAGTCCCAGCTACAGTAACTGCAGTCTCAGGATATGAAGTTTCCGGTCTGCACGTAGTCCAGTGTACGGCTTAGGGGGTAATTACAGAGACCGAAGAAAATTATGGACAGGGACAACATATCTGGAGAGAGCCATGATTTTGTAAAACAGAGTATGTTACAGTCTCTGATGTCTCTATGGAAGGAGATCCTCGCCCTTAGCTCGTCTACTTTATTGTCCAGGGACTGAACATTAGCAAGTAATATACTCAGAAGTGGTAGATGGCATGCATGCCACCTGAGTCTGACTAGGGCCCCAGTTCTTCCTCTTCCCCGACATCGCCGTTTGGGACAGCCACCGGGATGAATAGAGCTGCCTCAAGAAGTTCAAACAAAGGATTCAGGTCAGGGGAGTTTTTCTGGTGAGTGACCACCGATCTAATATCCGAAAGTTATTTCCGGCTGTAGGTAATAATACAAGAAACTTTCTTAGTAAATAATGTAGGAAATAACACACAGACTAAATATATACTGCAGAGTTGGCTAGGAGCTAGAATCTGGTGCCATCTTGTTTTAGACCTAAAGGGAAATTTAAAGCTAAATTAATTAAGGTTATTTATTGTACGCCATACACTTGGTTCACTGCCATTACGTCATGCCCACGGGCACAGAATTATGCAGTTGCATGGTGTCTTTTGTTTTAATCACATACATAATCACGTTGTTGTTTTCTGGTGGAGGCTAGTGGATTACAAGGTATCATGGTAAATTCTCCCCTTTCCTGCATTAGTGGTTCATTCGATATTACACACCACCATGTGTAACATAATACTTAGCTAGCTGTCACATGTGCTCCCTCTCCGGCCTCTAGGTCACCAGACTGCTCATTATGGCGCACACCTGTCACCATTGTTACGCACACCTGTGCATCATCAGACTCACCTGGACTCCATTACCTGCCCTGTATATGTCACTCCCTTTGGTTCCTTCCCCAGGCGTCATTGTTTCTGTTTCAGTTTCATGTCTGTGTGCTGTTAATGTTTCTTGTTTTGGATTATGTATATTTTATTAAAACACTCACTCCCTGAACTCCTGGTGTTTATGTTCAATAATAGATATAAGAAAAGCTGATCCTATATACAGTAATAATACATAAATATATGCCATTTATCAAACGTTTTTATCCAAAGCGATTTACAATCATGCATGCATATATTTTACGCACAGGTGGTGCAGGGAAGATCTGAGCATAGGGGCAACTTCTACCTAAGAGAGGTGTTTTCTGCACAAGGATGGTTTTCTCCAGTCAGCCTAATGTAATGGGATTTGGGTAGGCCTTAATCAGTGTGGTTACAGCTGACAGACTGCAAAATCTTAAGGACTTAGTGATGCGTGAGGAAGCAGCCACAATACAGATACTTTGCCAATGAGGACAGCACACATAAGGACTTTTTCCACCCAATTTACTAGCATTAATTGATTATGGAAAATAAAATGAGGGTGAGGAAGTTATTGGTTTCAGACTCTAGCTGAGTGTAATTACAAAAAGTCACCTATGAACCCTTTATTCAAAATGCTTCAAACTGGGAGGGTGGCACACTTTAATGAGTCACACTTGCTCATAGAACACATACATCTTAATTTCACCATTCCTGCTGTTATTTCCATTGGACAATACAGAGAAAAGCTGACTGGAAGAATTGTCTTATTTGCAAAGCTGAGCCCAAGGAGAGGTGTGATTAATTAACGTTTGATAATCCCACCTGCTACTTAACTCATTATTTTCATGTTTTACAACAATCGTTCTTTGATGACGTCATAAATGGGACCTCAACGTGAATGCTGTGCTGGAGAATGGTTAAGTCACTTATCTATTGATGAAGTCCTCTGACCTTGCACAGTTTCAACTTTGAACATCTTGCTTTTTTCAAAGATACATTTTCTACCTCTAGCAATCCACTCTGTATTGTTTCCCAGCCCGGCCTTCCCCCTAGTATGACCCTCCCCACTGCACACATACACATGCTACATTGTTCTCAGTGGTGAGAATTTATACAAGGCTGAGTGCATTCTAACTAATGGAATGTGACCTACTGCGTGGCAGTGATAGATTGTGTTGGCTGCAGCAAGCATTGGTTTCTGGATTACCAGAATGGCTACTCTTTAAACAGTCACTCTCCACTATCTACCGCTCAGGCCTGCATACGCATGACTGTGTTTTGTAGACTAACACAACTAGTGGCCTCTTGTGTCTCATGTAGAGTAACACTGCAGTATCCAACATTATCTAACGAACTCATTGCAAAAACAGACGATTGTCCAAAAGACCCAAACTTCAAACTGCGACGCTGCAGTCAAACGTCCTATCAACTTTTAAATGTGCAACCTGGTTGCCTAAATCTGCGACCAAGATGTAGGGTTTATTTACTTGTGACAGATTGAGGTTAAGGGATAATGAGGGAGGGTAAAACAATTTGCCATACAGGGATCAAATCTGTGAGGTTTGGACAAGGCATTAACATACGCTCTGCCCTCGTGGGCAAATTCCATGTCAACGCTCTCCATTTAACTACCTTGTACAACGGTTTGGAAAAAAATGCCTAAAGCTGGAGATCAGGCTAATACATCCATATTGTATACATGGCTATCTTCCTTAGTTTTTTCCTCACTTAAGATAACTCAGTCATTATTCCCTGGGTTGCTGTCACTTCTAATTATCGATAAAGCATACCTTGCTTGTGTCTGACATGCCATGGCAATATCAATTCCTCAGAATTAAACTTGTTTTGTCATCACCTTCTAGGAGGTGATACATGAATACAGATGGAATGTGAGCGGTAAAGTGAATAATGCAAAAAAATGAAGATTGATAGTAATTTTTTATCCTCCATATACCATCTGCTGACTGTTTCTGTTTGATGAAGCTGATATAATTCATCGATACATAGACATTTTATGAAAAGTTCATTTACAACAGAATCAACAGGAAACTTATTGAAACAACAAGGAAGTAGATGTGTACATGAGCTGCTCGGGGTGCCAAATGATTGTGTTTAAAGAGTGACTGCACTTCCTGATGTGGTCCCCCCAAATGTTTTATTTAGTTTGCCCACAATTAAACATTTAGACATACGGTACCAGTCAAAAGTTTGGACACACTTACTCATTCAAGGGTTTTTATTATTTTGACAATTTTCTACATTGTGGAATAATAATGAAGGCATCAAACTGTGAAATAGCACATATATCATGTAGCAATCAAAAAAAGTAAAAAATATGTAGATGATTTGTTATGGAAAATCGACATAGGCGTACAGAGGCCCATTATCAGCAACCATCACTCCTGTGTTCCAATGACACGTTGTGTTAGCTAATCCAAGTTTATAATTTTAAAAGGCTAATTTATCATTAGAAAACCCTTTGCAATTATGTTAGCACAGCTGAAAACTTGTTCTGATTAAAGAAGCAATATAATTGGCCTTCTTTAGCCTTCTTTAGTATCTGGAACATCAGCATTTGTGGGTTCGATTACAGTCTTAAAATGGCCAGAAACAAAGAACTTTCTTCTGAAACACGTCAGTCTACTCATCTTCTGAGAAATTAAGGCTATTCCATGCGATAAATTGCCAAGAAACTCATACAATGCTCTGTACTACTCCCTTCACAGAACAGCATAAACTGGCTCTATCCAAAATAGAAAGAGGAGTGGGAGGCCCCGGTCCACAGCTGAGCAATAGGACAAGTACATTAGAGTGTCTAGTTTGAGAAACAGATGCCTCACAAGTCCTCAACTGGCAGCTTCATTAAATAGTACCCACAAAACACCAGTCTCAACGTCAACAGTGAATAGGTGACTCCGGGATGCTGGCCTTCTAGGCAGAGTTCCTCTGTCCAGTGTCTGTGTTCTTTTGCCCATCTTTTCTTTTATTGGCTAGTCTGAGATATGGATTTTTCTTTGCAACTCTGCCTAGAAGCCCAGCATCCCGGAGTCGTGTCTTCACTGTTGACGTTGAGACTGGTGTTTTGAGCGGTAGCGTATATACAGTTGCGACCAAAAGTTTTGATAATGACACATTAATTTTCACAGTCTGCTGCCTCAGTTTGAATTATGGCAATTTGCATATACTCCAGAATGTTATGAAGAGTGATTAGATGAATTGCAATTAATTGCAAAGTCCCTCTTTCCCATGCAAATGAACTGAATCCCTCCCAAAAAACATTTCCACTGCATTTCAGCCCTGCCACAAAAGGACCCTGACATCATGTCAGTGATTCTCTCGTTAACACAGGTGTGAGTGTTGACGAGGACAAGGCTGGAGATCCCTCTGTGATGCTGATTGAGTTCAAATAACAGACTGGAAGTTTCAAAAGGAGGATGGTGCTTGGAATCATTGTTCTTCCTTTGCAAACCATGGTTACCTGCAAGGAAACACGTGCCGTCATCATTGCTTTGCACAAAAAGAGCTTCACAGGTAAGGAAACTCCCCAGGACTTAATCCCATTGAGAATTTGTGGTCAATCCTCAAGATGCAGGTGGGAAACAAAGACCCCCAAATTCTGACAAACTCCAAACATTGATTATGCAAGAATGGGCTGCCATCAGTCAGGATGTGGCCCATAAGTTAATTGACTTGAAAAATAAGGGTCAACACTGCAAATATTAACTCTTATAGATATTTGAAAAACACCCTGAGGATTGATTATAAAAAACGTCTGACATGTTTCTGTGGACATTATGGATATAATTTGGAATTTTTGTTTGCGTTGTCGTGACCGTTCTTTCCGGTGGATTCCTGGGCATAACGCACCAAACTAACGGAGGTATTTGGATGTAAAAATATCTTTATGGAACAAAAGGAACATTTGTTGTCTAACAGGGAGTCTCGTGAGTGAAAACATCCGAAGATCAAAGGTAAACGATTAATTTGATTGCTTTTCTGATTTTCGTGACCAAGTTACCCGATGCTAAGTGTACTTATTGTTTTGTCGAGCGATCGATAAACTTACAAACGCTTGTATTGCTTTCCCTGTAAAGCATAATTAAAAAATCTGAGCAGACAGGTGGATTAACAAAAGGCTAAGCTGTGTTTTGCAATATTGAATATGAATATTTTCTAGTAATATTATTTGGCTGTGGCGCTATGCTATTCAGCGTTGCTGATGACAATTATCCCGGATCCGGTATGGGTGGTTCAGAGAGGTTAAAGCACAGTCAATTTAGTGTTTGTAAACTTCTGACGCACTGGAATTGTGATACAGTGAATTATAAGTGAAATAATCTGTCTGTAAACAATTGTTGGAAAAATTACTTGTGTCATGCTCAAAGTAGATGTCCTATCTGATCAAGACTATAGTTTGTTAACAAGAAATTTGTGGAGTGGTTGAAAAATGAGTTTTAATGACTCAAACCTAAGTGTATGTAAACTTCACACTCACAAATGCGACCAGTTATTTTTTGTATTTGCATTTAATTTCTTTCACTTGCAAATGTGAGTGAACTGCTGGCTCTTCAGAGCCCACTGAATGTCCATCTTATGTTCGCTACCATTAGCTTGAAACAATCAGTGTTTACCTTTCCACAACACACTTAGTCGAAAAGGGATTTGTCCATGTGTTTACGTACAGCTGACAATCGGCAAACTCAGCATGACAACAAACAGGAGGACGGGCAGACACGGGAAAGCTACGTCGATTAATGATTTTTAATCTCCATGTCCGTTCACACAAACTCTGTACATGTCTGTGTGTTGCAGCTCGAGAATCGGGTTGTTAGATTTACTCAGTGGATTTATTTTTTATTAAAGTGGAACCAAAAAAAATCAGGCCTTATTCATTTCTGCATACTTTTAACTCGGATCTCGTACCTGTGTACGTGGACAAAGAATTGCGTCGTTGGTACACAAAATGCGTGCATGTTGGTAGGTCTGTTGACAGGATAGCCTCTTATTTATTTTCAAGTGAATCAACTTTTCTAGCAACAGATTGTAGCAGTTTGTTTGTGTTTGTGTGCTTTGAGAGTAATTTAGCTGTGTTTTCATAGATAGCATTTAACTGTTCATTATTCTCGTTTGCATCGCCAAGTTGCTCTCTCTTTTCCCTTTAGGGAGGCCATGGCTTGTTGGAGAAAACATTAAGGTAATGAGTTCATGTTTTCATATGTTTTTTTGTGCCTCGGATTGGGCACAGAGTCTACTGTCCACAATTGCGTAGGAGAGACTATTGTGCAACACCCAATGTTATTCTTATGAATTATTCTGGATATAATGACAACAAATGACATAGCCTAGTGGGCTTCTTCGCAATATGATCTGGTAATGAAATAACATAACTTGACAAATACATTTTGGTTTCCATGTTACACCTTGAAGTAGCCTACTTGAATATGAAGCTCAGAAATTCAAGTACTGGAATAGACCTACCTTGAAAATCAGAAATGGTGCTTAAAAGTCCTTGTAATAGACTTCCGGGTGATGACACCAACCTCATGGCAGCATAATGAAAAATCCTCCTGATATTTAGATTTAAAAAGCCCCTAAAACTTCAACCAATTTTTACAAAGTTCAAACAACATGAGCAAAAGTGATGGGGCTACAACGAAACTTAGGCAAAACAACCATCAAAGGAAGACAAACACACAACATGCAGAAAAACCAAACAAAGAATATGACCGCAGCTGAAGCACTTCCCCCAAGATGAAGAGGAAGAAATGGCAGTAAACCTGAAACCTGAAACTAAAAGTTTTCTGACGAGATAACAAGAAGCAGCTTGAAGATATCAAAGAGGAAATTAACAAAGCCAATAAAAGACTTGACAAAGTCGAGGAAGGAATATATGGAGCAGAGAAAAGTATCCAGACAAGGGTGCGGCGGTTCATGTGCAGAGCATATGGTTACTGTAGATGAGTGTAGTTTCTGAATGTACCAATGTTAATAATCTCTGTCCCTCTCCATCTCTTATTTAACAAGCATCAATGTTGTTGTCATTCCACTAGGGACCTGTTTTCAGCATATTATGTCTCCAGTCAATAACCGGTGCAGTGTGTATGTTTATCCTGTGTTCCCATTTAATTAGCAAGTAAATAAACAATGAAACCAATCTGTGCAGTACTGAATCATAAGTAAGGCTCTGGGTTTTGCAGATGCAAGGAGGTTACGACTGTTCAGATTTATGGTATGATACGAGGTTATGATTAATAATTTGACTGATTATAGATGTGATAGGAAAATACCTTTTAGAGTTTAATTCGGGAGATTGTAACTCTTTAAAGAACCGCTCTTTTGGTGCCCCAAATCCTAATGAGTTAATTGTTAGATTATTAAATTAATCGGGTAACAATTAAACAGTCTTCAGATTAAATGTTAAAGTTAAGTCACGACAACACTTTAGATCACAAGGTGAACAAGAAATGAAAAAGATCAAGAATGAAATAGATTAAATGTATTCACAAGCAGTATTGAAAATGAAGTAGGCAGTAAGTTGTCGTGGAAGAATCAGAATTTGTTGGTAACATATGTAAGATGTTTTATATTCATCAAATGTGTGTAAAATTACTTCTCATCAAGAATGTTATTTTTGTATAATACTGTGGCAGGGTTTGCAGTATCTGTTCTATGTCAAGACTAAGTTGCATGGGCCGCAGAGAGGGGAGAGGTCAAGGGGTGTGTAAACATATCTTTTGACCTATAGCCCCACTCTCCTCTCCGTGAGTTTGTCCAGGATTGGTTGTATTTAGAGTTGGTTGTATCTAAATGACAATTTGATATATGCCTGTTGATATGGAGGGTTGGTTTATGGTTCTGGGGTTTGAGTAAGGAGACAAAGCTGAACGATTTATTATGTCTATGCTGTCTGACTATGCGTGTGTCTTTGCTATAAAGGACCTCATTTGAAATGTGGAAGGGGCTCAGAGAATTCATGGTTAGACACTGAATTGCCTGAGAGTCACAGGATTGTGATAGAGCTCATATAATTAAAATATGGACTTTGATAACTAACTCTGACTTGTGTTGTGGTTTGCTCCCATGATTTGGTAAATAGAAGAAATTTCCACGACAAAGTCTAAAACTATTAGCCAAAAGATTGAGAAAACAACCAGCAGATAATACTATCTACTAGTTTAAGGAACCCCCAAACCAAAATAATTCAACATAAAGTAGAAGAGATACTAGAAATCTTTACAGACACCTACACTCCCAACCACAGAGGAATAAAATACAGCTATTACTAGACTAAAAGCAGACAAATCCCCTGGCACAGACGGTTTCACCTCTGAATGGAATACAAACTATTTAGCGTGCAGATTATCCCAAATTTTCTTGCAGACTGTAACTGAGCATTTCAGAAAAGTGACATCCTCTCCTCATGGAGAGGCCATCATTTCACTTATACCGAAGGAAAGGAAAGAGGCGAGATTGTGGAAAATACAGGCCAATCTCAGTCCTAAATTTGGATTACAAACTATATACTGTGCATCTGTCTAGCCAGAAGAATAGAAAATATCTTACCAGAGCTTATTCACTTACCAGAGCTTATTCACTATTAGACAAACACTACACATTATGAGGTATAACCAAGGCAATAAGGTAGAAGCCATTCTATTGGGAATGGATGCTGAGATTGCCTTTGATTCTGTCAGATGGGCCTATAAGGTCTTGTATAGATTTGGATGCCATGAATGCATTATTAAAGCATTTCAGGCATTATATGATAGACCATCAGCAAGAATTAAAATCAATGGTGATCTCTCAAACCCATTTATATAAGAACGAGGTTGTAGACCGGGATGCCCTGCATTCCCCCCTTCTCTTCACTCTCTGTTTATAGAACCCACGAGTCAATGGATTAGACAAAATAATAACATAAAAGGGATAGATATGGCAGGAGGAGAGAGGAAATTGCCATTATTTGCTGATGTGTTGATTTTTCTGGGACAACCTACACAATCATTCCCAGAACTGAAGTCACTTCTGGAAGTGTATGGGTTCATCTCAGGTTATAAAGGTACATAAATATCTGTGTATTACGTTCAACTACAAGCCCCTGGTGGACATCAGGGACAAGTATGGTCTGAAATGGGATTCAGAGTCAATGAAATACTGTAACGGCTGTTGGAAGGAGAAGACCAAGGTGCAGCGTGGTATATGTCCATATTTATTAAATGAACACAGGAATAACCAAAACAACAAAGAGAACGACCGAAGAAGTTCTGGCTGGTGCAGACACAACAGAAAACAAATCACCCACCACCAAAATGGGGAAAACAGGCTACCTAAGTATGATTCTCAATCAGAGACAACAATCGACAGCTGTCTCTGATTGAGAATCATACTTAGGTAGCCTTTTCCCACCTGTGTTTTGTGGGTGATTATTTTCTGTTTAGTGTTTTTTCGTCACTTCCAGAACTGTTTCGGTTTCAATTCATTCTCTTTGTTATTTTGTTTAGTGTTCTGAGTTTAAATAAATATGATCATGAACACTCACCACGCTGCGCTTTGGCCCTCCTCTCCTTCCACCGAAGACAACCGTTACAAATACCTTGGTGTTCATTACCTAAATGCATGACAAAACTGTCAATCATTAACAATTGGCCTCTGACTTCAAATATTTTAAGATTAAACCTTTTTTATGTATTTAACTAGGCAAGTCAGTTAAGAACAAATTCTTATTTACAATGACAGCCTAGGAATGGTGGGTTAACTGCCTTGCTCAGGGGCAGAATGACAGATTTTTACCTTGTCTGCTCAGGGATTTGATCTACCAACCTTTTGGTTACTGGCCCAACACTCTAACCACTAGGCTACCTGCCACCCCAGGTACTCTAGGATTGAGTCAGTTACAATGAATATATTACCACGTTTACTACAGCTCTTCCAGACTCTTGCATTGGAGGTGCCTGCGCAGCAATTCATGGAATGGGACAGGTTACAGATACATATGGCAAGGGAAAAAGCCTAGAATCAGATTTAAAACCTTGCAGTTTTCGAAAGGGAACAGAGGAATGGCTCTCCCATGTCTAAGAGAATACTACTATGCAGCACAGATAAGGCCACTGGTGTGCTGGTGAAACCCAGTCTACACAGTAAGGTGGAAGGAAATTGAGTGTGAAACTACAGGGGGACTCCCAATAAAGGCTATGATAGTTGATAGACATGTTCATAGATAAAGATAATCCCTGGATCAATGTACCTTTTTACCTTTGGAGATTTGTCATGAAATAGTTAAAAAAACATAATTTGAAAGATTCAGAGAAAATACTAAGATGGTGTGCCTATGATACCGATTTTGCTCCCAGTAGAATAGATAACTGGTGGGCAACAAGAGGGCTCTCAGCCTGCTGTACTTTTGTACAGAAGGGGACGCTCCAAAGCTTCCAAGTACTAACAAAGAGGTATGGATTAGAAGGTCAAGATTTTTATAGATATCTCCAAATGCGTCATCGCTTTGACGAAATCATAAAGGAGGAGGTTTCGGAGACTATAGAACATGGAACATTACAAATATTTATCTGCTTATAAATCTGAACCATGCAGCAAAATTGTCTCTGGACTATACAATAGCTTCTTAAAGTCCAAATCTGAAAATTCACTACACCTAAAGCATAAATGGGAATGAGAGGGGAACATGGTCATTTCTGTGGAGAAGTGGGAAACCTTATGCCAATTACAATGGAAATGAGCAAGCTCATTGAAAAATATTATGCGATCCTTTACCACTCCTCTACAGAAAAGAAGACATCAGGGTGATGGAACAGGATGTTACAGATTATGTGGATCTATTGAAGCAAACCATTACCAAATATTTTGAGAATGTCCTAATCTTGTCAAATACTGGTAGGACGTGTATAATTGCATGGAAGCCATATTTAAAATAAAATAAAAACACATAAACCAGATAGACGTGAAGCTGCAGCTGCACGTTTAAAGTGTTTTGAACATTGAATCACAACACGAGGTGGAGACGATAAACTCACTTCCCAGACAATCCCTGGTATGGCTGATTAGCTGTCCTAAGTAAAGTATCCTCGAAAGCGAATTTAAGTAGGACCATCCTGTTGCTCAAAGACTACATGACAAGTCACCAGATACCAGACAACTACAGAGGACAACAGTAGAAGACTTGTTGGAACCATTTTTGACAATCAGAGCCTTACAAGCGTGCCGCAAAAACGTCCAACCCCCTTTCCAAGGCTGCCCTGTCCACAAAGAGATCCCCGGCGAACCCAGGCATTTCACGTAAATATATTCATGATTTCGTACTCAAAGTGGGTGGCAGTTCGTGTGCAGAGCATATGGTTACTGTAGGTGAGAGTAGTTTCTGAATGTACCAATGTTAATTGTGTCTGTCCCTCTCTCTCTCCATCTCTTCTTTACCAAGCAGCCATGTTGTTGTCATTCCACTGTTTTAGCATATTAAGTCTCCAGTCAATAACCAGTGCGAAAGTGTGTATGTTTATCCTGTGTTCCCATTTTAATTAGCTAGTAAATAAATAATTAAACCAATTTGTGGCGAGAACCCTTGGGTCTCTCTGACATGTGTAGGTAGCCAAGCGTTTGATGGATGATTCTTAATTTCCTGTCAGCCATGACCTACTTTTATGTTTATCTTGATATCTCCTTGATATGCCTTCATTCACCTGTACAGTCCGGAGAAAATGAGATTTTTAGGAAAGAGAAAGAGAGAGAGGGAGAAACGTAAGAGAGAGAGCATGTGTATCATTTAAACATACAGTGGGATCTGAAGTTATTGACACCCTTGAAAAAGATGAGCAGAAATTATTATATAAAATAAAGAATTCAAATACTGTGCTATATTGTATGCTAAAAGGGATTGGACATTATTTTATATTACTACAGTTGCTCAGAGAAAACGATGTTGTTCAACAAGTAATAACATAAAATTCTCAAACAGATAAGGGTCAAAATGAATTGTGTTTAATACCTTTCAGTACCTCACCTTGCAAGGATAACGGCACGGAGTCTTTTTCAAAACAAGGTTGAGTTGGATAACACATTTGGGAGGGGAATCTTAGACCATTCCTCCATACAGAATCCTGTCTTGATGTCCTTCGTCTGCGATTATGCACTGCACTCTTCAATTCAAACCACAGGTTTTCAATGGGTGTCAAGTCCGGAGACTGAGCTGGCCATTGCAAAATATTGATTTTGTGGCAAATTAACCATTTTCTGGTGGATTTTTATCTGTGCTTGGGGCTATTGCCTTGCTGGAAGATCCACTTGCAGTCAAAGTTCACTGTCTTGGCAGAGACAACCCGGTTTTTGGCTAAAACATCTTGGTATTGGGTAAAGTTCATGATGCCATTGACCTTAACAAGAGCCTCTGGATCAGTGGAAGCAAAATAGCCCCATACTATTGAAGATCCACCACCATGTTTTACCATAGGTGTGGGGTTATTTTCTGCTCATGGATTCTTATTTCGATGCCAAACCCACCACTGGTGAGCGTGGCCAAAGAGCTCTATTTTCACGTCATCTGACCAAAGCACTGGTTTCAATCCAAGTGCCAATGCCGTTTAGCAAACTCCAGGCGTTTACAATTGTTGGATGACACAAAAAAAATATAGCTCTTTGTGCTCGCACACCAGTGAATGAGTTATCAAATCAAATGTTATTTGTCACATGCTTCATAAACAACAGGTGTAGACTGACAGTGAAATGCTTACTTATGGGCCTTTCCCAACAATGCAGAGAGAAAAATAGAAAGATAACACAAGGAATAAATACACAATGAGTTACGATAACGGGGTAACAGTACTATGTCGGTCGAGTTAACTGAGATAGTTGTATACAAGTGGGTAGGGGTAAAGTGGGGTAAAGACTAGGCAACAGGATAGATAAACAGTAGCAGCAGCGTGTCCAAATCATCCTAAGTTTCTTGCGTGAACTAAGTTGACTCAGTAATGGTGATTGAAAAGATCATATGATGTTGAATTTCATAACTTTGTCATTGGGAAAGAAGTCATATCTTTCTAGAAGATGTTGTAAAAACTGTTGGTGAGCAGACAGTGGTGCTGTTTCTACAGGCTGATATTTTTTTTTAAGTATGCTCACCATGGCTACAGTAGATATAAGGATAAGAAAAAGTAGGTTTCCAACCACTAAACAAAGATTGAAAAGATTCATGTCGGACATTTTATTTTGTTTGAAGTGTTTTGTCTGATGTTGAGGGAGAGATGCATGGGCCTACTGTGATTGTTTTGGAATGCAGGTCCTGGCCTTTGACATAAACAAAATATTTGAAGATATTGTTTTTGGACAGTCTAAAATAGTCAAATCTCTTTTGATTGTTCTTTGGATGGATAGTCTGGTTTATTGTGCCTGGAAAAACCAACTGTGTAATAGTTATCTTCAGTATTACAGTTTTTGAAAATTGCTGCCACATGATTTCTGATACAATGGCTCCTTTTCTCTAGACTCTATACACAAAACCCCAAAACACACACACACACACAACATGCAAAACGTCACACAGCTCTTGCAAAACCAAACACTTAATTCAAAACTATTGTAACTGTAACGGCAGATTTCCTTCTCTTCTTCTGAAGAGGAGTAAGGATCGGACCAAGATGCGGCATGGTAAGTGTTCATGAGGATTTTAATAACAAAAGCACTGAACACTATGAAATACAAAAACAATAAACCAAACTGAAACAGTACCGTGTGGTGAAAAAAAAACAGACACAGAAACAAACACCCACAAACCAACAGTGAAACCCAGGCTACCTAAGTATGATTCTCAATCAGAGACAACTAACGACACCTGCCTCTGAGAACCATACTAGGCCGAACACAGAAATAGAAAAACATAGAAACACAAAACATAGACTGCCCACCCCAACTCACGCCCTGACCATACTAAATAAAGACAAAACAAAGGAACATAAAGGTCAGAACGTGACAGTAACTGCTTGCAAAATGCAGTTTTTGCATCAAAACTCTACACACAAACCATGAAATTATTAGCTCTTATACACGCTAACTACACACGGATGTGACAAATGTAAACCACTACTATCTTGTGTCTTTTGCATGTTCAGTGTGCAGTGGAGTCCACGACAGTTTGTCATACCACTCACACGTACATGTATGTGCACAAATATATACAGTATGTATGCATATTCAGTATATATTTACACTATAAACAGAAATGCAAGGGGATAATTTTTTTAAATGTATTTCTTTCTCAAAACATTGTATTTTCAATCAGATTTCAGGATGAACAGTAACAGACAAAACAAATACAGTAGAAGATAAACAAGTAATCTTGTTACTATAAAGAAAAGGGTGCATCCTATTTGGGTCTGGCCACAGCACCTCATCAACATTACAAGCGATGTTTTCTCTGGCTAAACAAGTAGCGTCTGGAGTGGCATGCACAGCCCTGGCATGCCCCTCTCATCTATGTCACCACAGGCCTCCTCTGTGTCCTCTTCCTCATCCTCCTCCTTGTCCTCATCCCCCTCTTACTCTCACTCCTCTTCCTCTAACTCTCTCTCCAAAATTGGCCTCCTTTGTTGTCCAAACCAAGAAAGACAACCTGAAGCCTATTTATAGTGCTCAAGCTCTGATTTCTAAGTGACTGGGTGTAGGTAATCGGTAAATGAGTGTGGCATTTGGAATGGCAGTGTTTCCCAAATGAAACACAAGACCTGTTAGTTTTGAATGATGTGTCTCTTGTAGAGAACTGTGTTTAGTGTTTTGCAAAAAGTGTGTTTTGCAATTGCAAACTGAGTGTAAAGCAGATAATGTGCTTGCAGTTTTGCAGACATGGTCTGAATTTAGGTACATGGGTTAGGGGTTTCACCGAGTGTGCCTCAAGTAGTGTGTAAGCAATTGTAAAAAACTGTATTATGTTCAGTATGTTTCAGTCATGTTTCATTCAATACTCATACCATTATTAGCAGAGCAAAATAAGACGAACAACAAATGTCAGTGTAAAACTTTATCAAAGCAGTTCCTGCCAAGAACAAATTAATATGAAAGACTTGTAAATATCACAACATAAGAGGACATTGCGTTTATGTGCCAGTTGCATTGGCTTCATGCTTGATTTAGCCATTGAAATGTTATTCATAGACCTGTCTTTAGACAGTTGACATCAGTAGACATGTCATTGCGATACCCCAGGGCTCTATGTGCTGGTGTCTCTTCTCAGACAGCCAGGTCTATCTAAGTAGAAAGGTGTGTGATTCAATGGTCTCGCTACTGCTCTAAACAAACAGCTGTGTCATCTGCAACAACACTGACATCTTCCGGGGTTTCGGCAAACCAATGCATCCAAGGCAACAAACACATAAATCAGCCACACTCTCTACGAACGTCACTAATCTAACGGCTCTTGGCCAACCGTCAAACCGAGTGCAGCCGCTCCACTTCGAACGAATGACACACACAGACACGGGGGTATCAGACACAGGGTCAGGGTCAGTCCGGTTCAGCTGCTCTGTGCCAAGTGTACACGTGTACACACAGATGGGGTCTTAGATACAGTAGGTTGTTCGATGTCATCTGCTAATGTACAATTTTGGAAATACTGTCCCCAGCAATGTTCCACTAATGTGAAAAGGCTGTCCCATAAATAGATGTTGATGAAAGAGGTGTAGGCCTAATTGGTTACTGGCCCAAACTATTTGAACCCAGGTCTGCCATACAGTACATTCACTGAGTGTAGAAAACATTGCGTTGTACCCTCCCCATTTTGCCCTCAGAATAGCCAATTGGTCAGGGCATGGACTCTATAAGGTGTCGAAAACATTCCACAGATTATGGACATATTCAAACACTCCAGCCAGCTGGTCTGCTCATGCTCTGAGGACGCAGCTACAGAGGCCGTCTGGGCCGGCAGCCTTGAGAGGGTTAAATGTCTTACGGCGGCCACTGAGAACGAGAGCTCACAATCCTCTGGAGCGGCCCGTGTCGGAGGCACTATTATCCTCAAAGTGGGCAAAGAATGTGTTTAGCTCGTCCGGGAGCAAGACGTCAGTGTCCGCGACATGTCTGGTTTTCACTTTATACGTGCGCCGAATACAACCATGCCAAATCTTTTTAGTTTCCTGAGGGGGAATAGGCTTTGTCGTGCCCTGTTCACGACTGTCTTGGTGTGTTTGGACCATTCTAGTTTGTTGGTGATGTGGACACCAAGGAACTTGAAGCTCTCAACCTGCTCCACTATAGCCCCGTCGATGAGAATGGGGACGTGCTCTGTCCTCCTTTTCCTGTAATCCACAATCATCTCCGTGGTTATATGTGGTGGTGCTGCTAATTGCAGGTTATGCAGGTTATGACAAAGTACATCTATCACACCATTGTTCATATAGTTCTCTGTCACGTCTTAGAAGCAACAACAAGTTTTTCTCCTCCAGAGAAGTTGAGGAGCTGTCTAATGAAACTCGGGGCTACAGTTCCATGCTCATTCTCACCTTTGATTCCCTAGTCCCCTAAACTTCTACAATCTTTTTTTTCTCTGACAGTTGCTTCTGGCCCTGTGACTTTCTTTTAGAGAATAAAGACACCATTAACCACACAACTCATCAGTCAACTTCGTCAGGGGGAGTGCGTGATGAGGTCTATGTGGCCAGGTGCCACCCAGGTCCAAAATATATACTCACTCTCCCCTCCAAGGACATACATTGTTACTAGTAAAGCATCGGGCTGTCTACAAACATTAGAGCTCCGGTTTTCATATTACTGTTGGACTTTTTCCCCCACCTTGTCTCTGACCCTTTCAATTTTTTTCTTCTTAAATTGGGGCTTGATGGATGTACGCTTTCTCCTTTCTCATACTTTGGCCCCAACAAAGAAAAAGACAGGTTTAGGAACTAATAAAAGTTTAAACAAGAAGGTCAACTTTTAAATATTTAGAATGTTCAGAGGTTGGGCTTGGTTGTTCCCCCCCCCCCCCCCCCCCAAGATCAGGTAGACGGGAGATAACAGGATGCCAAGAGCATATTGATTAGGTTGGCCATCCTCCAGGACCACCCTGATATACACCAGAAAAATATAATTGTTCTCTCAGAACCACAGAACAGAGAAAATATCCCCTAACAAAAGTCAAAGAGATAAAATCCTTTGACCCAACCAAAAATGGTGTTCTCCAATGTTGGCCAGCCGTTATTTATTGTTGACTTAATGTTTATTGATGAAATTGTTTGGGTTGGAAGTTGTGTGAAGTGAACACCTAGGGGAGGCAATCCCCTGCCTATGCCCATGACACATCAAGGTTGAGGATATTGTATTTTAAATTAAGGGAAGTCTTTGTGTCAGTTGTTCATTGTGTTTTGAAACCTCCAGATAGATGCCCATTTGGTTGGCATTGTAGCATGACCTGAAACATTGATGTTGCTTGTTTGTTTCTACTGGTTAAGACAGCAGATGGCCTTGTCTATTCTTTGGACGGTCGTACAGATATCACACTAGGACACCTCAGCTGCGGACTCTGACGATTGTTTCATTAGAAGAGGGAGAGATTGATAGAAAAAAAGAGAAAGAATAGGGAGATGGAGGCTCAAATGTCTCTCTTGAAATACCTTTATGGATAGAGAGATGGATTGAGAAACAGAGAGAGAATGAGAGTTGGGCCAGTTGAGTCTCGACTGAGTTATAGTGAAAGCTATGCCTGTGTGCCTAGATACTGCTTCCACCTGGGCTGGGCACCTAGGTTACAACCAACCTGGAGGGAGCTTTCAAGCATCCTCACCAAAAAGCACAATGGATAATCCACACATATTAATCAGCAAGATCTTGTTTGAAAGGCTCTCTTCACTGCAACTGTAAGGGTTAGGGTCCCAAAGACTCTCCCCATTATTGATTAAGGGGACTTTAAGATTCATATGTTTTGCTGCAGGCCTTATATTAGATACTGTTGCTATGTGTCTAAAACTCTGCCACTATACGTTGCACAAGCCCTAGCTGTTGCAAGAGTGTGCTTGCAGGCTGGGTCTGAGTCAGACCAAAACTAGATAAAGAGAAGTAACCACTGTCTGGTTTTGACATTTTGATCTTGTGTGACAGTGGACAATTCTAATGAATTCAGAGAAGCTACTGTACTAGGTTACCTTATAAGGCAACCTCAGCCTATTGCTGAACACATACATTGACGTAGGTGATCATACCACCAGGTAGAACTTACTCTGAAACATACATTCTGTGTCTCCATTGTCAACTTCTGTCTGCAATTGCATTAATAAAGGTTTGATTGATTTACTTAAAGAAGATATTGTCTGACTGCTGATTTCACCAATAAGCCAATGATTGACAAGGAACAAGGAACCTACCCCGACACAACACTGACCAAAGCAGTTTCTTATTATCCAGAGTCTGTCCTCACCACAGGAGGTTGGTGGCAGCTTTATTGGGGAGGATGGGCTCGTAGTAATAGCTGGAGCTGAATGAGTGGAATGGTATCAAATACATCATACACACAATTTCCATGTGTTTGATTCCATTCCATTCGCACCGTTCCAGCCATTATTATGAGCTGTCCTCCCCTCAGCAGCCTCCACTGGGTCTCACCGTTGCCTACCCTCACAGACTGCTGGAGGATTTTGCGGATTTTGCAAAAGCCCTTCCTCATGAGAAAGACGAATCAGAGAAGGGCAGTCGTTGGATGATGGATGATCCAGCAGAAACTGCGGGGCGTGAATTATTTTTACTGAGTTGACTGAATGGTGACAGAGAAGGGGAAGAAGAACAACTGAGGAGAAAGAACAGAACCAAGGGTCAGGAGCACTACTTTTTTCTCAACCCATCAATCTACCAAACTAGTGACAAGTTACAGAAATCGATAGGATAGAGGTCAATGATGAACCAGTCAAACGCTTACCTGATGGATTTCAGCAATCCCAAGTCCATTGTCGAGTTCAAACTGGCCATCAGGGTTAAAGGGTAATCACTCTTAAATAGTCCCCTTCTACCCTATAATATCCCTGATTGAATAGAAATGACACGTCTTGGGTATCAACTGTGAAATATGAATCAAAGTTGTTTAGTGGCATTGTTTTGTCATAAGATTTTTTTCAAAAACAAATGAGGTAAATACAAGTATTAAAATATTGTAACGACCCTGGGTTTATAAGCGTGGATATCGATTCTCCTGCTCGAGGATGCTTTTGCAGCACAGTCGATAGCGCGCTGGACTTCGGGCTAGAAGGTCGTGGGTTCGAGACCTGCTCCCTGCCTGTTTCATTACAATACTACCAAACTAGTTCAGGTGCCCTACTTTAGGTGCCTTTTTTAAAATCTCATACAAAGTTATACATGACATTAGATTATAATCCCTACTTCTACAATATTTACTGGTATACTTCTCTTGTATGGTCTTTTATCACTCACTTCTTGATGTTATTCCCTCAAAGTTCGTTGTTGCCCTAGAAGTGGCAAAAGAGTTAGGATAACTACAACAGTTGTGTCTCTTCACAGCTTATTCTATCCCTTCCTAGTTCATTGCTAAAACCACCCCCTCACAAGCCCAACTCTGGCACACAATGCATGATAGCATCATGCTAATACATAGAAACTTCCCACGGTTTGCATAAACAGCGAATACTTAGATGTCCTCCAGTGATTTAAAAAAAACTTTTACTTTTGAAAAGTGATATCCCAAGTATAAATACAGTTAAGTGCACACACTACAGGGTAAAACAATATATGTTGTGCGCAAAGTAGTGTTTTTTTTACACAACTGCAAACTTCAAGGAGTTGGTCTGAATGGAATCCGTGATGTAGTCGGCCTCCCCCTTGCTTGAGGAACAATAGAGGCGCAATAGAGAAAAAAAGAGGAAAGGCACCTGTCATGACATACCTGGACTACCTATTGAGATGTGCCTTTTGTTAAGAAAATAAAGTGTTGTGGCCTAGGGTGGTCTAGCAGTCTATGCTGCTGCCTCTGGTGCACTTATAGTATACCACTGCATGGGTTTGAATCCGGCCCACTGCTATTTCAGCAATCGCTCCTCTCTCTCTCTCTACCCATTAAACATACAAAGACTTAGAAATATATATTTTCAAGTAAATCAGATGTTAAAGTGTAAGAAATGAGATGACAACTGTTGCTGTATGCTATCACATTTTGCTGATGTGAAAATTCCAGCGCACTACATTAAGACCCAGTTGTAAGCTGCTTTTCTAAACCTTTTCTACACCTCCATCCATTTATCCCCTCATCCTCAATCCCATCCATCCCTCTTTACAAGGATGAAAAATGAAAGATGGTCCACTAAATTCAAAAAAACATCCTGATGGTAATGTGTTATTACATGCTAAACAGTGTTATTCATTGTTGTTATGAGTCCTCACGCTCCCTCCCCTCGCCTCTTCTATTCATGTCTACATCTTTATCAGCTATCACATACAGTCTGAGGAAGTCACTTGGAATGCATTTCAATTAACAGGCGTGCCTTGTTAATTTGTGGAATTTCATTCCTTCTTAATCAGTTGTGCTGTGACAAGGAAGGGGTGGCATAAGACCAAGTCCATATTATGGCAATAACAGCTCAAATAAGCAAAGAGTTAGGATAACTACAACAGTAGGATACACAAGTAGATCGTTGTATATTGAAGGTGCTCTTTGGTGGACCAAGGCACCCAAGCCAACAATGTTGTCAATAGAATTACATTAGTGACATTACCAGTGTTATTTATAGGGTAGTTTGGATCCTGGATACGGTAGTTTGGATCCTGGATACTGATTGGCTTAAACAGCATCCTCTTACTACAGTAGTGACTATTCTACACTACTACTACTGCTACTACTACTGCTGGAGTCTGGACCTAATTTCCTGCAATTTTACACATTTCATTTTGTCATGCTGCAGGTAGAAATGTTCAAGTTCCTTGGTGTCCATATTACCAATAAACTTTCATGGTCCAAACACACCAAGACAGTTGTGAAGAGGGCAAGATGACACCTTTTCCCCCTCAGGAGACTGAAAAGATCCTCAAAACGTTCTACAGCTGCACCATCTAGAGCATCCTGACCGGTTGCATCACTGCCTGGCACGGCAACTGCTCGGCATCTGACCGTAAGGCGCTACAGAGGGTAGTGCGTATGGCCCAGTACATCATGGGGCCAAGCTTCCTGATATCCAGGACCTATATACTAGGCGGTGTCAGAGGAAGGCCCAAAAAATTGTCAAGGACTCCAGTCACCCAAGTCATAGACTGTTCTCTCTGCTACCGCACGGCAAGCGGTACCGGAGCACCACGTCTAGGACCAAAAGGCTCTTTAACAGCTTCTACCCCCAAGCCATAAGACTATTTACATTGACCTCCCCACCCCCTTTGTTTTTACACTGCTGCTACTAACTGTTTATCATCTATGCATAGTCACTTTACAAATGACCTCGACTAACCTGTAACCCCTCCCCACACTGACTTGGTACCGGTACCCCTTGTATTTAGCCTCGCTATTGTTATGTCATTTTCTTGTGTTACTTTCTGATTTTAAAACATTTATTTTTACTTTAGTTTATTTAGTAAATATTTTCTTAACTGTACTTCTTGAACTGCGTTGTGGGTTAAGGGCTTGTAAGTAAGCATTTCACGGTAAGGTCTACAACTGTTTTATTCGGTGCATGTGACAAATACAGTTTGATTTGATTTGATAGACAACTTTAGCACTGTTCCAAACTGAAGATTATCCTCTTTTTAAACAATTGCATGCGCTCATTCGTTGTCATGCTCTGTTTTGATATTAAAAAAAAGATTCTGCTTGTCGCCAGTCATGTAATATGATGTACAATTACATGAAATGCGTTTATCAAAGCCATTTTTTTATCAGACCGCAAATAAGATGATAGATTCATGCATTGCTTTTTTTTATATTGGAGATCTTTTCACCCATACCCTTGACTGCGGTGGTCTCCAAATCCACAACCTTCGTGCTACTTTGCCATGTAACGTTCACAAAACTAAGAACGGTTTCCAAACCAGCATATCTTAGACTCTGGTTTGTCCTGGGAGTGAGGGTAAATGGTAGGCATGTTCTCTGCTATCCACTTTATCTTTAAAATTGTTATTTTGGGTATAGGGGAGGGTCACTTGTTTTTTTCCCCCAAGTTTTCAGGGAGGGTTGGGAAAAATATACAGTATATGTTACTGAAGGGAGGGCCATCCATATTAATTTCAGAGAGGACCGATTTTCTCCAGGTATCCTTCATTATAACTAACGTACACTTCCTTACTTCCAATTCCTCAGTCAATTCATAACACTTGGTCTTCTGTTTCCCAAAACTTCCCAAAGAGGAGAGAAGCTGTACTAGGGTTGCACACTGGCTCAAGAGAGGGGGGGTGATTTGGTGGTATTTTTTGTCATCGATTTATTTCTGGATTGGCATAACATGTTATAATACTTTCAGCTGATCTCTACAATGTCATTAGCCGGCTTCCATCCAAACCATAAAGCGTCCAGAGGCAGAATTTCCTGTCCTTTCATAGTGTTAAACACAGAATAATTTGCGGTTATATAAACCAGCTTTCAGTTTGAAATACAGACAGTTATGCAGATATGCAGAGTTTCTCAGCTGTGAAAAAGTATTTAGGATCTTTTTATTTGCTGTTGCTTATATCTTATTTGTGATCATATATACCATAGCAACAAGCAGCAAACCATATAAACCACGATATCAATAACGCACTTCACCTGAGTACTGTAGCCCTTTACACTCGTAACCATATGCGGGTTAACAATTGCAGATTTGGTCACTGATAAATGCCTAAATTGGAACACAGTGGCTTGACAGTAACATGCTAGATACTGTACATGACGTCAGACCTGAGGCTCTGTGCTTCACAGCACTGTATGGGTTTTGAATGACAGCCGTTCTGAACTTGAGCACCACACACGGCAAGAAGTTGTCCCCATCCCTACCGGTAATTGGAGGAATGGGGGCAAATGCTATAAATTAGGAGGACTCAATGTATTTTGAAAGATGAGACGTTGAGGATTATAATAAATACTGCTTTGATGTCATACAATCAAGCCAAACATCTGCACTTTACGTTTCCATATCATAAAACTCATGTCATGTACACGGTCAATGTTTATAATCACTATGTTTGATGTAAAGTTACAAGATGACATGGCGTCATGCCCTTGGTTGGTCTGAACAGAATGAACCTATTTCTGTCTATTGTGAAGAAAATTTGCAACGGCACACTCACCTGAATGTACTCATGAATTCTTTCTATGCACACCAAAATTATAATCTGTTTTCCTGGGTTACATTGTGAAAGCCTAACACTGTAAAATCATATTTTATCATTTAGATAGTCATGTTGGCAATATAACAAGCTTTCAAATTATGCCCTCTTAACCCAGATTGCGATTTATAATGGAACGTTTTTGGATTGCCTAAATAACAACAGTGTGAGGGTAGGGATGCAGGGTTGTGTTCCAAACAAAACAACTACAAGTGTACTTGTTCTAGTTCCTCAACGGCACAACTAGGATTCTCAAAAAAGCACCTTATAGTTGAAGACTTCTTTATTCCTGTTCGGGCGGGATTCGTTTTACTGGGAGGTTGGGTACAGTGATGCCAATATAGCAATTTTGTTGCTGTATTTAGCAACTTTTCAGACCTGGCAACTTTTTTTTCAAACAGCACCTAGCAACAAATTTAGCTACTTTAAAAAAAATATTTTGAACTTTTAGCAAGTTTTGAAAAGTGACTCAAATGCTAAAATGCACGCATTTTCCCTCTAAATGACACAAAAACGATGTTCTCTGTCACACACTCAGCCAGTGCCTGGCTGCAAAAGTGCATTGTGAGTGACTTCAGCAGCAACAGCATCTGTACCTGAACAAAATAATGTCAAATCATATTTTTTGCTGAGCCGGCCAGTCAATTTGAGTAAGATTATTGTGAATTCTACGTTATCACGCAATGACATCACAATGTCATTTAGCAATTTTTAACAACAAATCAACCTGCCTCTAGCAATTTACCCTGAAATTAGTTGGCTATACTGGTTGGGTATTGTAATTATGTCCACGAGCACAATACACATCTGTAATTTTAGTCCCGTCCGAATCTGCCATGTCAGTAATTTTTACAGGAGAGTAACAATTGTAGCCAGAATAACCTAATATTTCTTGGCAAAGTCCTCTGATAATACGAGTCCCGTGCGAATCGACATCCCTGTGTTTTGAGAGCAATGTCTGAGTTTGACAGGTGTGACTCGCAGTTTGAGCAAGAAAACTACAGCTACATTTAACGAAGCGCTGCGCATAGTCTATATATGAAGGGACTACATGTATCAACTTTCATAGTGAAAGCTTTTGTTTTTTGTTACGTTCGAATGATTTGAACATCCGTAAAAGCATCATAAAAAAATATTGCCCCTATTTAATGCAACCCTTGCTGTTAATAGATCGCAAAGCGTTATACAACTGAGCTAAACGTTTGGAAATGACAAGTTCACGTTCTCATTCATAGCCTAAAAATGCATCTCAAGTGCAAGTGCAGTGTTTAGCTCACATCTGAAGACTGGGGAGCATTTAGGACGTCTTCTATAGTGGATCGCTAAAATATCCTAATGATTATGATCACACTTCCTCAATTCAAATATTATAGCTACACTATACTATATTGGTATGGTTAAGAAACTTGGGAACCAAGCTCGAGCTATCAGTGTAGCCTGTTATCACTCGGACTTCTTGAAATATCTTCATGCCTAGAAAAAAAACTCCAGGCTTCGGTCATAACTGTCCATTTTTATATATAATTTTTTTTTAAATGCCAGGGGGCAGTTTGGAAAAAACGAATCCTGTCCAAATCGTCCTTTGGAATAACGGACATTCTAGGGTAATAATGTAATGTCTACATAGATCCCCTGAACGCAGCTCACTCTCCAGATCCCAATCACCTGAATTCTGATCACCTGTTCACACACCTGTATGTCATTTACACACACTATTTAGTTCAGTTCTTTGCACCCCATCATTGTGAGGTATTGTTTGTATTGATACACATTCTATTCGTAGTGCTGTTTATTTCCGTATTAGTCTGCTCGTGTATCGTAGTTTTTTGGCCATGCTCATTAACAATGCTTTTTTTTGCCTATTCCCTGCCTGTACTTCAGATTTCCTGTCATCAATCTCTTGCCTGATCTCCTGGACTACGTTATTAGCTTTTGTACTGTTACCTTTTTGGAGTTCCTGTGAATGACTTTCTGCCTGCCCCTGGAACCAGCTACCTACCTCCTCCTGTGGTACTTTACTAATAAAGTACTAATACTAATAAAGCCCTGCGCATGAAACCAGCACTCTGTCTCCCATTGTACTCATTAAAAATAAATACATAACCAACATTCTCTAGTAATACTAGTCCCATGCTAATAAGGCTTTTGAGTCATACAAGAGTATTGGAATTACTTAGGAAATGTGCACACTGGAGAGGTGTGTGTCCACTTGTAAACAGACATCAGTTAGTCCTCTCACTCAAACCTTTATCATTTTTTTGACTTATGTTGCACCTACAACACATTATTCAGGAATATTCTTATAATTTTACTGAATGTATCCAGATTTTGTGAAAAAAGAAAATGGTGAAAAGTACAGTAAGTGTAAAATGCAAATAAAATGGATTCAGCCTCAGGTGAACTATTGTGTAATCACCTTTGGTCTAATCATTTTCCCATGAACTCCAAATTGTTCCCTTTCAATTGCTGCCATGGTTATACAGTACTTTCTTCTTTAAGAAATATTTCAATTTAGCCCTACGAGTCAAATGGGTAACTCATTATGTTTTCGGCCCTACCCCTCCCTCCCTTCAGTCTCAGGGACCTGGGAAATTAAATGACTGAAAATGACAGGGTCTCTTTCTCCCAAGTTGCCCCAGCGTTGGACCTTTCCCCCCACACCCCAGGGACGACACATTGATTTCCCAGCTGTCTAATTTCCTCGAGCCATGTCTTCCAGGAGAAGTTTTTTAGTTTGAGGGGGCGCAAGAGAGAGGAATGAATGAGCGGGCGGAAGGGAATGGCAGACAAGGGGCACAAACAGTCACTGTCAGTGAAGAACCTTTAACTCTATCACTCCTGAGACCCCAGTGGCAGTCGACTTTCCATTTATCGGACATTTGTTTATCTGCATGGCCAGCTCTTATATTTATCCTCAAAAATGAACAGTTCCATTCTTGAGTTTTATTGACAAAAGTCAGCCAAAGCAAAAAGCTGATAGAAAATGAATCTATATGAATGCTGTAAGTGGGAAATTAATATCCAACTAGTCAGTGACAACTGTGTGGAGTTTATTTGCTTGTTCACGAAAATGGATCGCACCTATAGACAGTGAGTCACATGGCTTGCTATATATAGCCATGGCTTGCTATATAAAGCAGGCAGACAGGCTGCCAGACATTCAGTTACTGTTTGATTAAACATTAGAATGGGCAAAACGGGTGATCTGAGCAACTTTGAGCGTGTTTTAAACATCAGTGCCAGGCACCGACGTATCTCAGAAACGGCCGCCCACCTAGGCTTTTCACGCACGACAGTGTCTAGGGTTTACCAAGAAAGGTGTGACAAACAAAAAACATCCAGTCAGCGGCAGTCCTGTGGGCTTAAACAGTTCATTGATGAGAGAGAGATTGAAGGAGAATGGCAAGAATCGTGCAAGCTAACAGGCGGGCGACAAACAGACAAATAATAGCGCAGTACAAAAGTGATGTGCAGAACGGCATCTCGGAATCCACAACTCGTCAATCCTTGTCAGAAATGGGATATTACAGCAGACGACTACACTGGGTTCTATTCGTATCAGCTCAAAACAAGAAGATGCGGCTCCAGTGGGTATGCGATCACCTACACGATCCAACAGCTGACGAATCACTGTCCCTGTTGTGTCGTGCTGATGGCAGAGTCAGGATTTGATGTAAGAAGCATGAGTCCATGGACCCATTAAGACTGGTGTCAATGGTGCAGGCTGGTGGCAGCGTCCAATCTGCAGCAACTGCATGATGCCATCGCGTCAGCATGGAACAACATTCCTATGGAACATTTCCAGCTTGTAGAATCCAATCCCGGCAGAATTTGGGCTGTTCTGAAGGTAAAGGGGGTCCGACCCGGTACTAGATGGTGTCAGAAATGAGAATGTGCTATGTGATATCATTAGATGGCAGCACAGATAAACTTAAGGATAGGTTAGCATTTGTCTTTTGTCCTCTCTCTTTATTTTGATTAGCAACAATAAAAGTATCTCTCTGTAAAAAGATAAGACTGCCTTTGAATACAGCCTCTTTCCTTTGATTAAAATGAGGTTAAAATGGTGGCAATTTGTGATTTATTCACTAAATAACAGTAAATTGTGATGCATACTCCTTCACGGAGGCTGGACCTCTGGATTTTATGGGTAACACTTTAGTTGACATCCAGCTTCATGACACGGTCATAACCATGTCATAAAGTTATAACAGCTGGCATAACTTCCCATAATCGTTCATAATAACGCTGTCTTGACACACATATTTAGACCTGTTGGGACATATATTCCGTTATTTTATTGCTGGTGATGACACCTACAAAAGAGTGTCAAAATCCACAAAACCTACCATAATAGTTATTTTATGGCTGGTTATGAAACCTACATAAAAGTGTCAAAACCAATTAAACCTACCACACAAGGCAAAACCTCCCATTACACTATGTTCTACTTGTCAACAGTATGTTTACGTTAACCTTTTCAGAAATTGACCATTAAATTATCATTGTAATTGACTAACATTGATGTCAGAAATGCATCCTAATGCTTTATTTCTGATAACTGGGATGAATGCAGGATTAGATTTCAGGAGCATGACAAGACACCCTCTTTGTGACTGACATAAGGGCTTGTACGTGATGGTCATAATGCTCCTTGATAGTGTCATAAAGTTTATTTTGTAAGTCCAAGTAAAGTGACACAGGATGGTCATAATGCTTAATGATAGTGTCTTAAAAGTGATTCAAAATATGATGGAAAAAAACACAACAACAACAAAGGACTTAAGAAACAAACCTTCAAATAAAAGGAAACGTCTTGGCAGGGAAAAACACATTTGAATAAATGTGGGTTTTGACACTCTTACTGTATGTAGGTGTCATAACAAGCCATAAAATAATGCAATGTGTCACAACAGGTGTAAATATATGGGTCATGACAGTGTTATGACCATGTTATGACAGGTTTTGACAAGTTTGGCAGCTGTTATGACACATTATGACATGGTTATGGCCTTGTCATAACATGTTATGATGCTGGGTGTCAAGTAAAGTGCCACCCATTTTTGACCAAGAACCTAAAATGGTTCTTTGGCTGTCCCCTTAGGAGATCCCTTTACGGTTCCAGGTAGATCTCCTTTTGGGTTCCATCCTGAACCCTTTCCACAGATGGTTCTACATGGAGCCTATGGGGACAGCCAAAGAAACCCTTAGCCTACATCGAAAAGATACATTCAAAACATACATTGCTTTTTTTGTTGTTCAACTCCAAATGCTTCCTAGGTAAATTAGCAAATTTGAGCAATTTTTACATACCAAAGACCAGTAAGCCTATGCTAATTGCAATGCTGTGGCTACTGTCTCTGTCTGTCGGGAGAGAAATCTGCGGAGGCTGTGCCACAAAATGAGTGACAAAATGTTACAGTGAATTTTTGTCACAGCCCGGCTCGTGGGAAGTGACAAAGAGCTCTTCTAGGACCAGGGAACAAATAATAATATAGTTATAATTAATAATTTTGCTCTTTATTTAACCATCTTACATATAAAATCTAAATTGTTCATCAAAAATTGTGAATAACTCATCATAGGTTAATGAGAAGGATGTGCTTGAAAGGATGCACATAACTCTGCAATGTTGGGATGTATTGGAGAGAGTATCAGTCTTAAATCATTTTCCACACACAGTCTGTGCCTATATTTAGATTTCATGCAAGTGAGGGCCGAGAATCCACTGTCACATAGGCACGTGGTTGCAAAGGGCATCAGTTTCTTAACAACACGATTTGCCAAGGCAGGATACTCTGAGCGCAGCCCAATCCAGAAATCTGGCAGTGGCTTCTGACCTTTTTGGGATAGGGGGCAGCATTTTCTCTTTTGGATGAATAGTGTGCGCAGAGTGAACTGCCTCCTACTCTGTCCCAGATGCTAATATATGCATATTATTATTAGTATTGGATAGAAAACACTCTGAAGTTTCTAAAACTGTTTGAATGATGTCTGTGAGTATAACAGAACTCATATGGCAGGCGCAAACCTGAGAAAAATCCAACCAGGAAGTGGGAAATCAGAGGTTTGTAGTTTTTCAAAGCCTACCGAATACACAGTGTCCATGGGGTCAAGTTGCACTTCCTAAGGCTTCCAGTAGATGTCAACCGTCTTTAGAAACGTGTTTCAGGCTTCTGCTATAAAGGAGGGGGGAATGGGAGCTGAATGAGTCATGGGTCTGGCAGAGTGTCTCAGGCTCGTGACGCGCGGTCCCGACAGAGTTAGTTCTCGTTCCAGTGCTTTTCTTCAGACAATGGAATTCTCCGGTTGGAACCTTATTAATGAGTTATGTGACTAGCAATCCCGGATCCGGGAGCGTAATCATAGCCTCAAACAAATTAGCATAACGCAGCGGACATAAATAGCCCTAGAAAATGTTCCTATTCATGAAAATCACAAATGAAATATATTGAGACACAGCTTAGCCTTTTGTTAATCACACTGTCATCTCAGATTTTCAAAATATGCGTTACAGCCAACGCTAGACAAGCATTTGTGTAAGTTTATCATGGCATAATGCTATGCTAGGCATTTTCACGAAAATAAGAAAAGCAATCAAATTAAATCATTTACCTTTGAAGAACTACAGATGTTTTCACTCAGGAGTCTTCCAGTTAGATAGCAAATGTTCCTTTTTTCCAAAAATATTATTTTTGTAGGTCGAAAAAGCTCCCGTTTGTTCATCATGCTTGGCTGAGAAATCGACCGGAAAATGCTATCACTACAACGGCAAACTTTTTTCCAAATTAGCTCCATAATATCGACAGAAACATGGCAAACGTTGTTTAGAATCAATCCTCAAGGTGTATTTAACATATATATTCGATAATATATCCGTCGAGGCAATTGGTTTCTCATAAGAAGCGATTGGAAAAATGGCTACCTCAGTATTTTACGCTTGATTTTCTGTGGGAGACATCAGGTGACGTCTTGCAAAATGTGGTCCCTTACGGCTATTCTTCAACAGAAATGCATAAAAAGACGTCACAATGTTGTAGATACCTTGGGGAATACGTAGAAAATATAAGCTCATTCGTAGCTCATTCACAGCCATATAAGGAGTCATTGGCATGAGGCGGTTTCAAAAAATGCGGCACTTCCTGATTGGATTTTTATCTCGGTTTCGCCTGTAACATCAGTTCTGTTGCACTCACAGACAATATCTTTGCAGTTTTGGAAACGTCAGAGTGTTTTTTGTATCCAAAGCTGTCAATTATATGCATAGTCGAGCATCTTTTTGTGACAAAATATCTTGTTTAAAACGGGAACGTTTTTCATCCAAAAATTTAAATATCACCCCCTAGTCGTAAAAGGTTAAAAACATCCTATGGCGTTCTGCAATAGCATCGAATAGCCACCGAGATATGCAACTTTTCAGGGAAGTCAGGAACCACTATACACAGTCAGTTAGGAAATCTAAGGCTAAAGTTTTGGGACTGGAGAATAAGCGCACCTCCTCCCAGCTAACCACTGCACTGAGGCTAGGAAACACTGTCACTACTGATAAATCTACGATAATTTCAATAAACATTTTTCTACGGATGGCGATGCTTTCCACCTAACTACCGCTACCCCGGCCAACAGCTCTGCACCCCCTGCAGCAACTTGCCCAAGCCTCCCCCCGCTTCTCCTTCACCTAAAACCAGACAGCAAAATCTGGATCCCTACAAATTAGCTTGGCTAGACAATCTGGACCCTCTCTTTCTAAAATAATTGTTGCAACCCCTATTACTAGCCTGTTCAACCTCTCTTTCGTATCATCTGAGATACCCAAAGATTGGAAAGCTTCCACGGTCATCCCCCTCTTCAAAGGGGGAGACACTCCAGACCCAAACTGTTATAGACCTATATCCATCCTGCCAAGCCTTTCTAAAATCTTCAAAAGCCAAGTTAACAAACTGATCACCGACCATTTCAAATCCCACTGTGCCTTCTCCACTATGCAATCTGGTTTCCGAACTGGTCATGGGTGCACCTCAGCCACTCTCAAGGTCCTAAACGATGTCATAACTGCCATCGATAAAAGACAGTACTGTGCAGCCGTCTTCATCGACCTGGCTAAGGCTTTCGACTCTGTCAATCACCACATCCTCATCGGCAGACCTAATAGCCTTGGTTTCTCAAATGACTGCCTCTCCTGGTTCACCAACTACTTCACAGATATAACTCAATGTGTCAAATTCGGAGGGCATGTTGTCCGGACCTCTGTCAGTCTCTATGGGGGTGCCACAGGGTTCAATTCTCGGGCCAACTCTTTTCTCTGCATATATCAATGATGTCGCTCTTGCTGCTGGTGATTGTCTGATCCACCTCTACGCAGAAGACCCCATTCTGTATACACCTGGACCTTCTTTGGACACTGTGTTTACAAACCTCCAAACGAGCTTCAATGCCATACAAAACTCCCTCCGTGGCCTCCAACTGCTTTTAAATGCTAGTAAAGACTAAATGCATGCTTTTCAACCGATTGCTGCCCGCACCCGCCCGACTAGCATCACTCTCTGGACAGTTCTGACTTAGAGTATGTGGACAACTACAAATGCCTAGGTGTCTGGTTAGACTGTAAACTCTCCTTCCAGACTCACATTAAGCATCTCCAATCCAAAATGTAATTTAGAATCTGATTATTTCGCAACAAAGCCTCCTTCACTCATGCTACCAAACATAGTCTCGTAAAACTGAATATTCTACCAATCCTTGACTTTGGCAATGTCATTTACAAAATAGCCTCCAACACTCTACTCAGAAATTGGATGTAGTCTATCACAGTGCCATCCGTTTTGTCACCAAAGCCCCACATACTACCCACCACTGCGACATGTATGCTCTCGTTGGCTAGCCCTCGCTACATATTCTTTGCCAAACCCACTGGCTCCAGGTTAACTATAAGTCTTTGCTAGGTAAAACCCTGTCTTATCTCAGCTCACTGGTCACCATAGCAACACCCATCCATAGCACGTGCTCCAGCACCTATATTTCACTGTTCATCCCCATAGCCAACTCTTACTTTGGCCACATTTCCTTCCAGTTTTCTGCTGCCAATGACTTGAACTAATTGCAAAAATTTCTGAAGCTGGAGCTTATATCTCCCTCTCTAACTTTAAGCATCAGCTGTCAGAGCACCTTACCGATCATGGTACCTGTACAAAGCCAATCTGTAAATAGCACACCCAACTACCTCATCCCCATATTGTTATTCATCTTCTTGCTGATTTGCACCCCAGTATCTCTACTTGCACATCATCATCTGCACATCTTTCACTCCAGCGTTAATGCTAAATTGTAATTATTTCACCTCTATGGCCTATTTATTGCCTTACCTCCCTACTCTTCTACATTTGCACACACTGTACATTTTTCTATTGTGTTATTGACTTGACGTTTGTTTTTATGTTTAACTCTGTGTTGTTTTTGTCTCACTGGTTTGCTTTATCTTGGCCAGGTCGCAGTTGTAAATGAGAACTTGTTCTCAACTGGCCTACCTGGTTTAAATAAAGGAGAAATAAATAAATAAAAATAAACTGTCACAGACTCATCTTTTTCCTGATCCTCGGTGCATACCTCGGTCTCCAACACCACACCTACCACCTCCGATACTTCACCCTCATTCACTTCCATTTCTTCAGCTCTCTCTGCTTTCACTTTCTACCATTCTTCTTTAACAAACATCTCCCTTTTTTCCACCATTTTTATCTGACTCAAGATCACCCTCTTCTTCCTTCTCTCTCTTAGACATAAGTGTATGTCTCCTTATGATAATACTGCACTACCCCTGGCAACCATCTTGTTCTTGCTTTCTCTAGGGACTCCATTTCCGCCGAGGCGTCCGCCCTCTTCCCTCTCGCGCCCTCCAACTACTGCCCTCCCCCTGCTCAGTTGTTTCCAAAGGCAACTAATCCGTCTCCTCCATTCCAAAAATAGTGAATCTTGGGAGTCGAACCTTGACACTCAGAAATGGGAGTCGACACCGGGAGTTTAGGAATCAATTATTTGATTTCAATCTCGACCACTAACCACATCATCGTGGTTAACAGTTGGAAAAATGGCAGAGCGACAGCAGCGAAGTCCTGTATGACAATACTTTGAGAAGTTAAATGAGAAGGAAATGCAAGCTTTGAGATGTGGAATTGAGGTACAGTAATGGTATTCCGGGGGAAATATTTAACCATCTGAAAAGCACAGCTGGATTGTGAATTCACATGGAATTATGATTTTTATGATCTTATCGTTTTAATGGAAAACTGATTGTTTTAAATGTTAAATGTTTAATTGTTAAGATTTTTTTTTTGATTTGTCACATCCCTAGACAGAACATAATCTGTACATTTTACTTCATATAGTCCTAATGAGGCATTTATAACCTTGCTTCTGTAGCCAAGCCAAAATCCAACCATTGAGGGAATGAATTTATACTTCCTCATATGCCATTGAAACCAGCATTTCTCTTCTGTTCTCTTGGTTTTCAAATCACAAATAGAGCTTGATTTTGCAAAATACCATTCTGAATAGGCCAAGCCTTCCATAACGAATAAATGAAATGCCTTCATTAGTAACTTTGGTTTCCGAAGAGTTAAGCTCATTGACTCAGCCAGGCAAACAAACAGTATTATAATTTTTCACACAATTCATTTCACACGAATCAATTAGCCACATTAGCCTGGCCTATGTGTGAAAATCCCCTCCAATTGCAGCACATTGTGCCTATGTGTGTCTACAGAGAACATTGGTTAAGGGCCTATAGTTTTTCTATTTATAAAATTAAACAAATCAACATTATAATAGGTAATGATATATATCCAATAGAAAGAATATACAGTATTTGTTCATCAACATACAGTGGGGCAAAACATTATTTAGTCAGCCACCAATTGTGCAAGTTCTCCCACTTAAAAAGATGAGAGAGGCCTGTAATTTTAATGAATGTAATTTTTAATGAATTTATTTGTAAATTATGGTGGAAAATAAGTATTTGGTCAATGACAAAAGTTTATCTCAATACTTTGTTATATACCCTTTGTTGGCAATGACAGAGGTCAAACATTTTCTGTAAGTCTTCACAAGGTTTTCACACACTGTTGCTGGTATTTTGGCCCATTCCTCCATGCAGATATCCTCTAGAGCAGTGATGTTTCGGGGCTGTTGCTGGGCAACACGGACTTTCAACTCCCTTCAAAGATTTTCTATGGGGTTGAGATCTGGAGACTGGCTAGGCCACTCCAGGACCTTGATATGCTTCTTACGAAGCCACTCCTTCGTTGCCCGGGCAGTGTGTTTGGGATCATTGTCATGCTGAAATCCCCAGCCACGTTTCATCTTCAATGCCCTTGCTGATGGAAGGAGGTTTCCACTCAAAATCTCACGATACATGGCCCCATTCATTCTTTCCTTTACACGGATCAGTCGTCCTGGTCCCTTTGGAGAAAAACAGCCCCAAAGCATGATGTTTCCACCCCCATACTTCACAGTAGGTATGGTGTTCTTTGGATGCAACTCAGCATTCTTTGTTCTCCAAACAGGACGAGTTGAGTTTTTACCAAAAAGTTATATTTTGGTTTCATCTGACCATATGACATTCTCCCAATCTTCTTCTGGATCATCCAAATGCTCTCTAGCAAACTTCAGACAGACCTGGACATGTACTGGCTTAAGCAGGGGGACACGTCTGGCACTGCAAGTCCCTGGAGGTGTAGTGTGTTACTGAAGGTAGGCTTTGTTACTTTGGTCCCAGCTCTCTGCAGGTCATTCACTAGGTCTCCCTGTGTGGTTCTGGGATTTTTGCTCACCGTTCTTGTGATCATTTTGACTGTCATAGTTGAAGTGTACCTATGATGAAAATTACAGGCCTCTCTCATCTTTTTAAGTGGGAGAACTTGCACAATTGGTGGCTGACTAAATACTTTTTTTGCCCCACTGTATATATGATCTTGCTTGAGCTTGTGCCCTCAAAAGTGAGTACACCTCTGCAATTTATTAACAATATGACCAGGAGGGTGAGTTCCAGAACTTTCTAAAACTATGCAACTTGTTTGTTTATTTATTGCTTACCATCACATGCAAAATCATTATGTTTGGGTATATTTAGGCAGAAATCAAAATGTTGCCCTATATCATTGAAGTTAATATTATGGGCATTACTCGTGACCTGGGCAGGAATCAAGTCCGGACCATAGTGACGTGTTTTCATCTGTCATGGAGAACAAGATATTGTCATCCAATATTAATCCTGTCATATCTCTATTGCTTTAGATAACAACATTTTCTTGAAACAAACACTGGGAGGGCAGTAGTTCTCTTCTCTTGGACACAGGTGGTAGCCAAAACAAATGGATAAATCATAGTTACTGTACTATGACAGGTGATACAGTGCAGTACTTGTTACAGGGGAGGGGTTTCATACAGTATGTCCTTCATCAGGGTTTACTATACAAAATAGTAAAATAGAGATGTTGTTGGTTAGGTAGTAGAACTGTCCAAAATCGGTGGCTTTTCCATGAGACCGTCTTCGATTCCCACTGTATGTTGACTCGTGTCAGGGACGGACTAGGAGACAGAAATTGGCCCACACATTTCTAACACATCAGCCCATTTTTCCCTTGAGGCCCCCATTATTAGCTAAAAAATGACTATTCTGCGTAAATCCACACCAATTCAGACTGCCCAATAGGCTAAAGATGAACCAGCCCATCTGGCATTTCCCCGAACTGCCCTATAGACAGTCCATCTATGTGCTGACTCACGTCCTAAGGTGTAGAAATTCTAATTCCCTCTGCCCCCTCGACTTGACTAATTAGAACGTAATCTTTACAGTCTCTCAATTGTCAGCAGTTGATTAGAACACCAAAGCGTGAAATGCCAGTGAATGCAGACATGGAGTCGATGGTCGTCTAATGCATTCATTAAACTAGGAACATGTTCTCACCATCAGGAGCCATGCATGAATGAAGCCTGGGATGTCATATCGCTAAAAGGTCTTGAAGATCATCCGTAGTTAAATAGGAAGTAAACAATTAATTATGTGCTTAATTTACTCTTAACTGAGCATCTTTAACAAACAAGCGTTAGCTTGATTTATTCAGTTGAATTGACATTGATAGCAGTAGAGGAAGAGATAAAATAATCAACCACAACATTGTTTGAAGTTGTTCCTAGAATTACCATAATCTTTTTCTGTAGATTGAAACTTCACATTCAGCTTTTAAAGTCAAGTTTTGTATTCTGAATGAGTATTGACTAGAGCATTGAATGTACTCAGTGGGATGCATTGAACTTTACCTACAGGTTACTGTTAAAATATTGGAAACACTTGAGTAAATGAGAGATACAAAAAATCTAATCTATCAATTGCATTTAACACACTCTTGCTCTGTAAACAACAGGTATAGACTAACAACTTACTTACGGGTCATTTTCCAACAATGCAGCATTAAGATAAACACAATATTTTAAATAAAAACTAGAAAAAGTGACACAAGGAATATATATATATATACAGTGAATAACAATAACAAGTAAAAGTAATGTGTCACGTTCTGACCTTAGTTATTTTTTATGTCTTTGTTTTAGTATGGTCAGGGCGTGAGTTGGGTGGGTTGTCTATGTTTGTTTTTCTATGTTTGCCCTGGTATGGTTCTCAATCAGAGGCAGCTGTCAATGATTGTCCCTGATTGAGAACCATACTTAGGCAGCCCTTTTCACCCTTGATTTGTGGGTAATTATTTTCTGTGTTCCACACGGAACTGTTTCGGTTTTTGTTATTTCACGTTTTTATTTTGTATTTTTCTGTGTTCTATTAAACGTATCATGACGTATCCGATCCTTCCTACTACTCCTCGTCAGAGGAGGAAGAAGACCGTTACAGAATCACCCACCACTCAAGGACCAAGCAGCGTGGTAACGGGCAGCAGCAGAAATCTCGGGACTCATGGACATGGGAGGAGATTCTGGACGTCAAGGGACCCTGGGCACAGCCTGGGGAATATCGGCGCCCCAAGGCAGAGCTGGAGGCAGCGAAAGCTGAGAGGCGGCGATATGAGGAGGCAGCACGGCAGCGCGGCTGGAAAGAGAGGCAGCCTCCAAAATTTATTGGCACACGGTGAGTGTGGCTAAGTCAGGTAGGAGACCTGCGCCAACTCCCCGTGCTTACCGTGGGAGAGGTGGACCAGGCAGGCACCGTGTTATGCCGTGAGGCGCACGGTGTCCCCGGTGCGCAGGCTTAGCCCAGTGCGTTACAGCGCAGCGCCGCGTATCGGCCGGGCTAGAGTGGGCAGCGAGCCAGGTGCCATGAAGCCAGCTCAGCGCATCTGGTCTCCAGTGCGTCTCCTCGGGCCGGGGTACATGGCACCAGCCCTACGCATGGTGTCCCCGGTTCGCCAGCACAGCCCAGTACGGTCTTTTCCACCTCGCCGCACTGGCCTGGCTATGGGGAGTATCCAACCAGGTAGGGTTGTGCAGGCTCGGTACTCGAGACCTCCAGTGCACCTCCACGGTCCGGTCTATCCAGTGCCTCCTCCACACACCAGCCTTCCGGTGGCAGCCCCCTGTACCAGGCTGTCTCTCCGTCTCCTCCCTACAGGTGCTCCCGCCTGCTCAGAGCTGCCAGAGTCTCCCGTCTGTCCTGAGCTGCCAGAGTCTCCCGTCTGTCCTGAGCTGCCAGAGTCTCCCGTCTGTCCTGAGTTGCCAGAGTCGCCCGCCAGTCAGGAGCTGCCAGAGCCGTCGGTCAGTTGCTCCCGCCTGCTCAGTGCTGACTGACCCGCGGCTCTGGCAATCCGGTGCTGCAGGATTCTCCCGTCCATTTGGAACCCGTTGGTTGCTAGGGTCTTCAGTCCGAGTTCGGCGGCGAGGGTCGCCGCTCTAAAGAGGCCACGGAGTCGGGTAAAGAGGCGGGCAAAGACTATGGTGGAGTGGGGTCCACGATTGCGCCAGAGCTGCCACCGCGGACAGGCACCCACCCAGACCCTCCCTTATAGGTTCAGGTTTTTCGACCGGAGTCCGCACCTTTGGGGGGGGGGGGGGGGGTACTGTCACGTTCTGACCTTTTGTTATGACTTTGTGTAAGTATGGTCAGAGCGTGAGTTGGGTGGGTTGTCTATGTTTGTTTTTCTATGAGCTGGTATTTCTGTGTTTGGCCTGGTATGGTTCTTAATCAGAGGCAGCTGTCAATCGTTGTCCCTGTTTGAGAACCATACTTAGGCAGCCTGTTTTCACCCTTGATTTGTGGGTGATTATTTTCTGTGTCTGAGTGTTCCACACGGAACTGTTTCGGTTTTTGTTATTTCACGTTTTTATTTTGTATTTTTCTGTCTTCTACTAAAAGTATCATGAACACTTACCATGCTGCGCATTCGTCCTCCGATCCTTCCTACTACTCCTCGTCAGAGGAGGAAGAAGACTGTTACAATATGGCTATATACGGGGTATGAGGTAATTGTGGTAACTATGTACATATGGGTATACGAAAGTATAATGAAAGCAAAGTACATTGAAAGCAGGTGCTTCCACACAGGTGTAGTTCCTGAGTTAATTAAGCAATTAACATCCCATCATGCTTAGGGTCATGTATAAACATGCTGGGCAGGACATTATTTTGGCCACCATGGTAATGGTCCATCCACAGGGCATGAGTGGTCACTGAATGATTTGACGAGCATGAAACTGATGTAAGCCATGTCCATGTCAGTCAACAGATCTCAACCCAATTGAACACGTATGGGAGATTTTGGAGCTGTGTCTGAGACAGTGTTTCCCACCACTATCAACAAAACACCAAATGATGGAATTTCCCACAAAATAATGGTGCCACATCCTTCCAATAGAGTTCCACAACAAAGTGAAAACAGGTTAAAAAAAAGTAAATAAAACTGAAATACCTTATTTACATAAGTATTTAGACCCTTTTTTATGAGACTTGAAATTGAGCACAGGTGCATCCTGTTTCCATTGGTCATCCTTGAGCTGTTTTTACAACTTGATTGGTGTCTACCTGTGGTAAATTCAATTGATTGAACATGATTTGGTGAGGCACACACCTGTCTATGTAAGGTCCCACAGTTGACAGTGCATGTCCGAGCAAAAACCAAACAATGAGATCAAAGGGGTTGTCTGTTGAGCTCCGAGACAGGATTGTGTCGAGGCACAGATCTGGGGAAGGGTACCCCAAAAAATGTCTGCAGCATTGAAGGTCCCCATGAACACAGTGGCCAAACTTTGTTCCTCTGTGGAGATGGGAGAAACTTCCAGAAGGACAACCATGTCTGCAGCACTCCACCAATCAGGCCTTTATGGTAGAGTGACCAGACGGAAGCCACTCCTCAGTAAAAGCCATATGACAGCCCACTAGGAGTGCTTTTACTTTCAGTTTTGTACATCAGCTTCAAACAGCTGAAAATATAATATTGTTTGTTATTTAAAATATATTTCATAGTGGTTTAGATATTACAATGATTCTCTACATCCTCTATGCTTGTTTTGTCACATAATCTGAAATTAGGCACATTCCACAAGTTCTGCTCCAGTCGTTACCACAAGCCTGTTCTCCCCAATTATAATGCCAGCATTAAGGTGTTTAATTGTTGTGTTTATTTGTGTTTCACAGTCGTCATTGTAAATTAAAATGTGTTCTTAAATTGACTTACCTGTATAAATAAAACATGTTTTTTTTTTAAATCACTCATAGAGAAATCGATTTCTATTATTCTGCCTAATGCTGGCTGTTAGGCTAGTGTCCTTTTTTTTGTTCAAATGCAGACAATGACCCAAAACACCCTGCTGCCTGGGTTAACATTGCAAATGAGGACATAAACTGGGTCAAGACGCCAGCAGAGTAAGTAGACCACTTTACCACAGCACGACTTAACTTTTTTACAATAGTGAGACTCACCACGCTTATTGAAGGCCTACAGTATCTGTAACACATTTTTTTCAACTCTACATGTAGGTGTCCTGATTTGAAAACGATCAAATTTGTTTGACATCAACTGAAAACGTTCATCCATAGCTCTGCCAGTCCTACAAGCAAAGATGAACTTGTGAAGACCATCAAGACGTTTTGGCTCGAGAAACTGACGATACAACAGTGAAACAAATACATTGATTATCTCAGCAATGTTTTACCCATGGCTGTGATATGGGGAAGTGCAAGTAAAATGTAGTTGAAATAAACATATGCATTTTGAAACAGTCATTTTTGTATCATTCTTTTATTAACGAAAACACATACAGTACATTTTTTCATATTCAACAAAACTAGGGCAATAGGGCTTAGAAAGCATTAGAATGACACATTTCCTGAACAAATTCAGTGATATCTGCTAACCAGACGTGTCGACCTCTCATTAAGCGATGGTCTTGTATTGCTAAAGAATTCAGATGGTTAGTGATTCAAATGACTGAAATGCTTTTAAATATAGTAACAATAAGTATTTGTAATAATTAATAGTTTTTATAACATTTTTTATGTTGGCTGGCTAGCATGCAATGTTTTATTCGATTATGCCAACTGTCTAGAGGTTGAGGATGGAGAGAAGCAGAGGTGTACAGAGATGAGACTGTATGGTGGACTAAGTTATAAGGCTAATCCTGAATTACTATTGAAGTGTGATGTGCTTTCTGGCGCCCAAGTGGGTGCTGCATTTTGCTAGTAGTGAAGAGTATCTAGCTAGCTACTAGTCCAGTGCCTAGTACAGAACTCTAACTTCATATGACTGAGTCCTACTATGAAGTCACAGAGGGCGTGGATGGTGAGACACCATGATGATAATGTGGTGCCTGCCTGCTCCCGGCTCCCCTTTGACCACCTCCTCAATCCATGAACTTTCTCAACCTCCAGTCTCTTGAACGTCGATCTATTCATGATGATTCGTTATGTTTTAAAATTGCTTTGTTTTTTGTTGTTGTTTTACAGTGCCATTGAGATTTCTTTATGTAATTAATAGCTTTATAAAAGTTTAATAAATTATTATCATTAGAGACAGTACAGTATTGTCACTACTTCATTTAACCACCAATAGCTAATTTTCTTATAAACATCCACTGAAGGGCGCAGAGACAACATTCAAATGTGTGCAGACTCACAACTTACAACTTCAGCTTTAAGCACCGAGTGATTTTGTCAGTCTGTGATCAAGACAAAGTCATCTTTTTTTAATTATATCAAATTATATAGTCTTTTTTCATGTTGATAGAGGTAAATCCGGCTCAGAATATCACAGTGAGGTGAAACCACAACGGCTAGATTAGCTGTCACTGTTTATATGCAGTCTCCCAGGCTGGGCTCGTTCACTCAGAGGAAGAGAAAATCAATTATTTCTCTAGATAGGCTAGGTAATGTGACACTTTACTCTCTACATAAATGTGGTGTATGAAGCCTGACACTTCAAGTCAGCTTCGCTGGGAGAGTGGCAGTGGAGAGCAGATGGGACTTTCTGGCACTTGTGGCAAAGAAGGGGGCCGAGTGATAAATGGCAGATATGTGAGGGCAGAACTAATAAACGGGCTCTGCCCTCTCACTGACCAGAACTACAGATCACAAAATAGGCCGATCGCCAAAAACGACAATCCCCAGAAGCAAGGGGAAAGCTTGGAAGGTGGGACCGACCCACAGATAAGGGGTCAAGACAAACCGGGAAGAGAGAGAGGAAGGGGCTGGGGGATCTGTGAACCATAGGCAAAGAGGAAGTGACAATATATATCAGTTGGATTTATCGTGTATGACCTGGACTGTTTGGACTTAACAGTTGACGTTTGGACCTGGACCTACCGAGAACCCGATTTGTGTACCGAACCCTGCTATCCTTGACCACGCCTGCGGCCTGGGCAGACCAGGACGGAGAAACCAACATGCAGATAGTGTCCTGTTCGACAGAACTCTCATTCTGGGGTGATTTTGGTGACGGTCTCCCGCTTTATTTGTGACAAACTCTCCTAACCTTGAAGAGGTTTGTCACACACTATAAGGCACAGGTCCCTATAGCGTTCACAGAGTTCTTTGTACACAATATTTCAATCAGAACCAGGAACCTTAATGGGCTTAGGTTCAGGGGGTCCCCCAAAGCTCATGGCAACTCTTACTTAATCCATCACGTGAGTGGTGTTATCACAAGAGATTGCACCTTTGTGGATGGGTGTATCTGTGCAGGGGGGTGGGGGTAGTGTGAGACTGATAAAGATCAATGGAAGAAGCAGGAGGAGAGCGACTCAATTTAGACCAGCCGTCAGCCAGTGAGAGATTAATGGAGGATGGAACACCATCTGTTTTCCCTGTGAAATTTATTTTCCGGCTTGAGTGATCCAACTCCGGATAGTTTTTCCCACTCCTACCTGGACCCGGAATGATTTGGCATCGTTCCATCGTTCCATTCACCCTTGCTGGGCCTGGGAGCCCCACGGTGGTGCATAATGAGAAATGGGGGGAGAAGAAGGGAATGGGGGAGATAGGGGATGTCACAAAGTGCTTTACAGAAACTCAGTCTAAAATCCCAAACAGCAAGCAACGCAGATGTAAAAGCACGGTGGCTAGGAAAGACTCCCTAGGAAGGCAGGAACCTAGGAAAAACCCTAGAGAGGAACCAGGCTCTAGGTTCCCTAGCCGCAGGCATAACAGTTGAAACTGGAGCAGCAGCATGACCAGGTGGACTGGGGACAGCCAAGAGTCATCAGGCTAGGTAATCGTGAGGCATGATCCTAGGGCTCAGGCCCTCCGGGAGGGGAGGGAGAGAAGGAGAGAGAGAGAGAATTAGAGGGAGCATTCATAAAATTCACACATTACACCAGATATAACAGACTGACCTTAGCCTCCCGGCACATAGACTATTGCAGCATAGATACTGGAGACTGGGGTGGGTTGGGGGACACTGTGGCCTCGTCCAACGATACCTCCGGACAGGGCCAAATAGGCAGGATATAACCCCACCCACTTTGCCAAAGCACAGCTCCCACACCACTAGAGGGATAAAAACAGACCACCAACTTACCACCCTGAGACAAGGCTGAGTATATAGCCCTCAAATCTCCTCCACCGGGATGGCATGGAAGAGCACTAGTAAGCCAGTGACTCATCCCCCGTAATAGGGTCAGAGGCAGTGGAGAGAGGGGAGCCGGCCAGGTAGAGACAGGAAGGGCAGTTCGTCCCTCCAGTGCCTTGCCGTCCACCTTCGAACCCTGGGCCAGACTACACTCAGTCATAGGATCTACTGAAGAGATGAGTTTTCAGTAAAGACTTAAAGGTCGAAACCAAGTCTGCGTTTCTCACGTGAATATGCAAAGAATTCCATAGAAATTGAGCTCTATAGGAAAAAGCCCTGCCTCCAGCTGTCTGCTTAGAAATTCTAGGGACAATAAGGATGCCTGCGTCTTTTGGTTCTAGTCAGGATTCTAGCAGCCGTGTTTAGCACTAACTGAAGTTAATTTTGTGCTTCATCTGGGTAGTTGGAGAGTAGAGCATTGCAATAGTGTAATCTAGACAAAAGCATGGATTAGCTTTTCTACATAATTTTTGGACAAAAGGTTTCAGATGTTAAGAAGGTGGAAAAAAGCTGTCCTTGAAATATTCTTGATATGTTCGTCAAAAGACTGTCCAGAGTAATGCCGAGGTCCTTCACAGTTTTATTTGAGAGGACTGTACAACAAATCAAGATTAACTTCTTGCTCCTACTTGAGACGCAGATGTCTCAAGTAGGCACCTGGAAATGCAAATGCGCTACGCTAAATGCTAAATGTACTCGTTAAAACGCAAACGTTCATCAAAATACACATGCAGGGTATTGAATTAAAGCTACACTCGTTGTGAATCTAGCCAACAAGTCAGATTTTTAAAATGCTTTTCGGCGAAAGCATGAGAAGCTATTATCTGATAGCATGCAACACCCCAAAATGCCTGAATGCGACGTAAACAAAGATTTAGCGTAGCCGGCGCTACACAAAACGCAGAAATAAAATATAAAACATTCATTACCTTTGACGAGCTTCTTTCTTGGCACTCCTATATGCCCCATAAACATCACTATTGGGTCTTTTTTTCCGATTAAATCGGTCCATATATACCCAAAATAGCTATCTATGGAAGCTGTGTAATTCAGAAAAAAACATCGTTTTAAAACGCAGCGTCATTTTTTAAAATTAAAAAAGTCGACGATAAACTTTCACAAAACACTTCAAAATACTTTTGTAGTCCAACTTTAGGTATTAGTAAACGTTTATAATCTATCAAAATGATTACAGGGCGATGTGTATTCAATAGCTCCTCGTCTTCAAATCAATGGCTGAAAATGTGCACTTCAAAACATTGCATGCAGGTCCATAATTAATTTTGTGCCCTTTTAACAACCCATGAAAGTGACGCATGGATATTATTTTTAGCTTTCAGTGAGCAGTTTTTCTTGCGCTTTTCGATGAAACACACAATCTGTTATAGTCACAGCCGTGATTTAACCACTTTTAGAAACTTCAGAGTGTTTTCTATCCACACATACAAATCATATGCATATACTATATTCCTGGCATGAGTAGCAGGACGCTGAAAAGTTGCGCAATTTTTAACAGAATGTTCGAAAAAGGAGGGGGTAGGATGAAGAGGTTTTAATTGTCAGATCCAACAGCAGATATCTTTGTTTCTTGGGACCTAGAATTAGCATCTGTTTTTTTATCCTAGTTTATAAGTAAAAAACTTCCTTATGTCTGAAACACAATTTTGGGGCTTCACCATGTTTCATACAAATGTACAGCTCTGTGAGGTCCGCACAGCAGTGAAAGTTGACATTGTGTTTCCGAATGACATCACCAAGAGGTAGAATATATAGTGAAAACAATAGTGGTACTAAAACAGAACCTTGAGGAACGCTGAAACTTACAATTGATTTGTCAGAGGACAAACCATCCACAGAGACGAACTGATAGCTTTCCGGCAGATAAGATCTAAACCAGGCAATAACTTGTCCATGTAGATCAATTAGGGTTTCTAATCTCTCCAAAAGATTGTGGTGATCGATGGTTTCAAAAGCAGCACTAAGGTCTAGGAGCACGAGGACAGATGCAGAGCTTTGGTCTGACACCATTATTTGTCTTCAGGAAGGCAGTGAGTTGCTGCTAAACAGCTTTTTCATTTTTTGTTGAATGCTGCTTTTTAGTTGGATTTGCAACAGTATCAAAAATAAATGTTGGATTGTTCTTATTCTCCTCAATTAGGTTGAAAAAAAAGAGGATGATAGAGCAGCAGTGAGGGCTCTTTGATATTGCACGGTACTGTCTTTCCAAGCTAGTCAGAAGACTTCCGTTCCAATTGTCTGGAAGCTTGCATCAGGGCTCAGATATTTTTGTATACCAGGGAGCAAATTTCTTGTGACAAATATTTTTCTTGTTAGACGTGCGACTGCATCTAAGGAATTACGCAAGGGTAAAGGAAGATCCACAGTTAGCTGGTTAACTGATTGTTGTACTCCGACGTCCTTGGGTAGGTGGAGGGAGTCTGGAAAGGCACTGGTAGAATCCAAAGGGACATTTTGAAGTAGAATTCAGTGACTTTGTGAGCCTGAGACTGAAATAAGTCAACTGGGTTGAAAGGGGGTTTCACCCAGCTCTGAAATAAGAATCCAATTTAAGTTGGGGAAACCGAGGAGGTGTAGTTAGAAAACATAGTTGGTAACAAAACACCATTTGAACAACTCAAATGTAGTTTGCCTTTGTATAGCATTCTTCTCTTAATTACGCTAAGGAGCTTTCCAGTCCAAGAAGATTATCCTACTCTATTGATTGACAGTACAATCATTTGGTATTACAGAAAGAAAGGGGACATGGAATCGATCAAGGATTTGGAAAGCATGTCCATGTTGGCAGGCCGAACAATGAAAATCAAGAGAGCGTTTAATGGCCTTACCTCTATGATGCCCTTGTGACCTGAACCTTATATTTAACCACATGTGGGGTGGATAATGAAAAAGTGCCGGTATTTCAATACAGTAGTTTACTATTGACAAGGATTAGAGAGGTTCACCTAGGGAGTTTGTCAGTTGCAGCCCTTGGAGAGCTGAAGTTTCCTCAAAGCGTATGTTTCACGCAGACAGCAAAGCCTGAATCAGCAGCAGAGCTCGAAACCTCCTCCGCAAGTGGGAGGGAAACAACATTTTATTTAACCAGGTAAAACCCATTGACGTTAAAAACCTATTTTGTGAGGGTGACCAAGCAAGAAGGTAAAACTCCAAGAGTCCAAGATGTTTATTAACAATCCAAAAGGGGTAGGCAAGAGACTGGCAAAAGGTCAAAACCAGTTCAGAGTTCCAGAGGTAAAGAATAGCAGGCATGCTAGAGGTCAGGCAGGCGGGAATGGAGTCCAGAAAAATAGGCAAAGGTCAAAACCGGGAGGACTAGTAAATGAGAATAGTAAAGCATGAGCACGAGAAAAACACGCTGGTTGACTTGATCATACAAGATGAACTGGCATAGAGATAAATACATCAGGGAAAATAAGCGACACCTGGAGACAATCACAAGGACAGATGAAACAGATCAGGGCGTGATAGTACCCCCCCCCCCCCCCCAGGGACGCCACCAGGCATCCTACCTGGGCGCATACCTGGCTGACCAAAACACAATTCGGCGATGAGGGCCACGTCCGGAACCAGCACATCTCCTCCGGGCCATAACCCTCCCAGTCAACCAGATACTAGAAACCCGTTGTCGAACCCTCAGGAGGCATCTCACCGTATACGCTGGCTGGTCATCGATGACATGGGGGGAGGGATGGGCCTAGAAGCAGAACATAGTGAGACGAGGGTTTAATCCTGGAAACATGAAAAAGTAGGGTGAACATGGAGGATATGGGGCAACAGCAAATGGACAGCAGTGGGACTAATGACTCTAGAAATGGGGAAAGGACCAATGAAACTGGGGGAAAGTTTACGGGATTATACCCAGAGGGGTAGGTCCCGAGTGGACAGCCATACCCTCTGCCCGACATGATAGCGAGGAGCCATAGTTCGGTGGTAGTCCGCTTGTTGACGATACCTGGAGATGGTCTTGAGAACAGCCCCCCTAGCTCTTTTCCAGGTACGCCGACAGCGGCGGATGAAAAGCTGGGCTAAAGGTACGTTGACCTCAATTTATTGCTCTGGGAAGAGCGGGGGCTGATACCCCATGGAGCATTCGAAAGAGAATAGTACAGTAGCTGAGCAAGGGAGAGTGTTCCTGGCATATACTACCCAAAAAAGTTGCTGACTCCAGGTGGTGTTGTTACTGGCAACCAGACACCGGAGTGCCGTCTCCATATCTTGATTGGCTCACTCCGACTGGCCATTAGATTGGGGATGAAACCCAGAGGACAGGCTGGTAGATGACCCAATAAGTGGTGCTGCCATCTGACGGAGGAAGCCCTGTGACCGAATCATAGAAATATGGGACCAGGGGCGATGAGGGACAGGAAGTGGCTGTAGGAGGCCAGACGAAGCTTGCCGCGGAGTCTTGCTTTGCACGCATACCATGCATGCAGCGACGAAGGCCGAGACATCAAGAACCATGGTAGGCCACCAGAAGCGTTGACGGAGGAAAGCCAGGGTACGACGAGTACCAGGATGACAGGTAAGCCTGTAGGAGGGAGCCCATTCCAGGACCTGAGACCGGACCGCATCAGGCACAAACAGAGGCAGGGATAATGGTCTCAGATTCAGAGGGAGTGGCAATGGAACTGTATAGACGGGTGAGAGCGTCCGGCTTCATGTTTTTGGACCCTGGGCGGTAGGAGATGGTGAAATTGAACCTAGTAAATAACAGAGCCCACTAAGCCTGCCTGGAGTTAAGGCGCTTGGCTGTACAGAGATATTCCAGATTTTTATGGTTGGTCCAGACCAGGAATGGCTGTTCTGCTCCTTCAAGCCAGTGGCTCCACTCTTACAATGCCATCTTGACCACCAGGAGTTCTCGGTTGCCTACGTCGTAGTTCCTCTCTGCAGAATTGAGACGATAAGACAGGAAGGCACAGGGATAAAGCTTTTGGTCCTGGATGGATCACTGGGACAGGATGGCCCCCACTCCAACATCAGATGCATCCACCTCAACCACAAATTGACGCAACGGGTCCAGATGGATGAGGATGAGTGCTGTTGTGAACCGATGCTTCATGTCCGCAAAGGCTTTGTTGAAAGCAGGAGACTACTTTATTAACGGTACTTTGGGAGAAGTGAGTGCAGAGAGGGGGGCCGCCAGGGTGCTGTAACCTTAAATTAAATGGCGGTAGGAATGTGCAAATCATAGGAAATGTTGCAACTGCACCCTGGACGTAGGTTGTGGCCAATCCATCAATTGCTTTCACCTTTCCAGGATCCACCTGGACATTACCCTCAGCAATGACATATCCCAAAAAAGCGATTGTAGAGCGGTGGAACTCACACTTCTTGGCTTTCACAAACAGTTGGTTCTCCAGGAGGCACTGAAGGACCTGCCTGAAGTGAATAACATGTTCTTGGGCAGACCAGGAAAAAAACAGGATGTCGTCAAGGTAGACAAACACAAAACAGTTGAGCAGAGCATGTCCCTTCGCATATCTGAACCAGGTGGTAGGCATTCTGAAGGTCCAACTTGGAAAAAATGGTGACCCACAGGAGAGGTTCAAAAGCAGAGGAAAGGAGTGGTAGGGGGTAACGATTTTGACAGTAATGTCATTCAGTCCCCGGTAGTCAATGCACGGATGCAGGGTCTTGTCCTTCTTCTCCACAAAGAAAAACCATGCGCCGGCAGGAGATGCAGATGGACAGATGGCCCCAGTAGCCAGAGACTCCTCTATCCACTTCTTCTACAGCCTTGGTCTCCGACCCGGATAGAAAATATAGCCGACCCCGCGGTGTTGTGGTGCCTGGGAGAAGATCAATGGCACAATCATAAGGACGGTGCGGGGGTGGCACGTGCCTTACTGAAAACTTCAAGTAGGTCATGGTATTCAGTGGGAATGACAGAAACATCCAAAGCCTTGCTGACGTCCTGAGGAAGATGTATGGTGGAAGGCTGTGCTGCTTGAAGACAGTGGGAATGGCAAAATGAGCTCCAACCCATGATGGAGCTTGTGGTCCAGCTTGTGGTGGATTGTTGCTCACAAACAGCCGTAGCCCAGGAGAGCGCCCTTCCCGACATTAGCGTAATAATATACACTATCTTTGATCGGTCTGAAGGGAGCGAAGATGGCTGTAGCTCAAAAATGAGCGAACACTGATAAAGAAAGCCCCGACAGGTACCATGATCTACAGAATATCGCTCTCGAGGAGGTAATCAGGGGTTCTCGGGGAACCGGGGTAGGCTGTACCAACTCACCACTAAAAGGAAAACAATGTACCGGGAGGTTGGGGTCTCTCAGAGATGGCAGACAGCCTATGAGTTAACTTCTTAATTTGCTCCATAGTAGTCTTAACCCCTTGGTCGTGGCGTTCTGTCAGAGAACGAAGCCCTTCCAGAAGGTCCTGTAACAGCTCTTCATGTCTCCCAATGGTGGCTCCCTGCAGGGAGACAGCGTGGCGAAGCTGGTCCAAGTCTGCTGGGTCTGTCATGGCCAGTTCGTATTATTATAACTCAAGATGAGACCCAGATGCAGACACAGGAGGCAGATGGTTGGAGTCTTAGATGTTTAACTATCCAAAAAGGAGTTGGGAAGAGAATGGTCGTGGTACAGGGTGGCAGGCAGGCTCGAGGTCAAGGCAGGCAGAATGGTCAGGCAGGCAGGTACAGAGTCCAGAAACAGTTAAGGGTCAAAACTGGGAGGACTACAAAAACGAGAATTAGCAAAAGCAGGAGAACAGGAAAAACTGCTGGTTGACTTGGACATACAAGACGAACTGACAGAGAGAGACAGGATACACAGGGATAAATACACTGGGGAAAACAAGCGACACCTGGAGGGGGTGGAGACAATTACAAGGACAGGTGAAAGATCAAGGTGTGACAAGGAGAAGTCATTAGCCTAGGGGTTCAAATAATTTTTTCCAACCTACACTGTGAATGTTTAAATGATATACTCAATATAGACAAGAAAAATACAATCATTTGTTTGTTATAAGTTTAAGCACAGTGCCTTCAAAAGTATTCATCCCCCTTGGCGTTTTTTCCTATTTTGTTGCATTGTAAATTTCTTTTTGGATTTCATGTAACGGACATACACAAAATAGTCCAAATTGGTGAAGTGAAATGAAAAATTTTTACTTGTTAAAAGAATTATACAAAATAAAAAAACGGAAAAGTGGTGCGTGAATATGCATTCACGCCCTTTGCTATTTTGCCCCTAAATAAGATATGGTGCAACCAATTACCTTCAAAAGAAACATAATTAGTTAAATAAGTCCACCTGTGTGCAATCTAAGTGTCACATGATCTCAGTATACCTGTTCTGAAAGGCCCCAGAGTCTGCAACACAAATAAGCAAGGGTCACCACCAAGCAAGCGGCACCATGAAGACCAAGTAGCTCTCCAAACAGGTCAGGGACAAAGTTGTGGAGAAGTATAGATCAGGGTTGGGTTATAAAAAAATATCCACACCTTTGAACATCCCACAGAGCACCATTAAATCCATTATTAAAAAAAGGAAAGAATATGACACTACAACAAACCTGTCAAGGAAGGGCCACCCACCAAAACTCACGGACCAGGCAAGGAGGGCATTAATCAGAGAGGCAACAAAGAGACCAAAGACAACCCTGAAGGAGCTGCAAAACTCCACAGTGAAAATTGGAGTATCTGTCCATAGGACCACATTAAGCCATACACAGAGCTGGGCTTAACAGAAGAGTGGCCAGAAAAAAAGCCATTGCTTAAAGAAAGAAAATAAGCAAACATGATTGGTGTTCACCAAAAGGCATGTGGGAGACTCCCCAAACAAATGGAAGAAGGTGCTCTGGTCAGATGAGACTAAAATTGAGCTTTTTGGACATCAAAGAAAAAGCTATATCTGGAGCAAACCCAACACCCAACACCAGCTTTAGCAAAATGCTCATTAAACATGTCAAGCAGTTTATTCTTGCCAGTCACATCCATTGAATTTGAGGTCAACACCAAAGGAGTTTGTGTTAGCATTCATGGATTTAATGGCTTTCCATAATTTTGTCGGGTTAATGAGGTTTGCCTTGGTAGATCATCAAGATGGCGCCGACAGATATGGTCACCTCACTTCGCATTCTTAGGTAACTATGCAGTATTATTTTTTAAAATAATTATTTCTTACATTGTTACCCCAGGAAATCTCAAGTCGTATTACATACAGCTGGGAAGAACTATTGGATATAAGAGCAATGTCAATTTACCAACATTATGACCAGGAATATGATGTTCCCAAAGTGGATCCTCTGTTCGGACCACCACCCAGGACAATGGATCTGATCCCAGTAGGCGACCCAAAACAACGGCTCCGCAGAAAGACAGATAAAGCGGTCTTCTGGTCAGGCTCTGTAGACGGTCACATCGCTCACCGCTCCCCAGTATACTTCTTGCAAATGTCCAGGCTCTTGACAACAAGACATTCTCTCTGACATTCTCTGTTTCAAAAAAACATGGCTCACTTGCGATATGTTATCAGAGTCGGTACAGCCACCCAGTTTCTTCAAGCATCGCGCCGACAGAAACAAACATCTCTCTGGTAAGAAGAAGGGCGGGGACGTATGCCTTATGATTAACGACTCATGGTGTATTCAAAACAACATACCGGAACTCAAGTCCTTTTGTTCACCTGACCTAGAATTCCTTACAATCAAATGCTGACCGCATTATCTAAAAAGAGAATTCTCTTCGATTATAATCACAGCCATGTATATCCCCCCTCAAGCAGACACCTCAACGGCCTTGAAGGAACTTCACTGGACTCTATGTAAACTGGAAACCATATATCCGGAGGCTGCATTTATTGTAGCTCGGGATTTTAACAAAGCTCATCTGAAAACAAGGCTCCCTAAATTTTATCAGTATATCGAATGCGCAACTGGAGAATGGCAGCATTCTGGATCTTTGCTACTCTAACTTCTGAGATATATGTTCCGGATAGCCTCAGACAACAACGTTGATGTATATGCTGACATGTTAAGCGAGTTTATTAACAAGTGCATTGGTGATGTAATACCTGCGGTGACTATTAAATCATTCCATAACCAGAAACCGTGGATTGATGGCAGCATTCGCACAAAACTGAAAGCGCAAACCATTGCTTTTAATCATGGCAAGGCTATTGGAAACTGTGTAGCTATTCCTTCCGCAAGGCAATCAAACAAGCTAAGCGTCAGTATAGAGAGTCGCAATTCAACGTCTCAAACACAAGATGTATGTGGCAAGGCCTATAGTCAATCACGGATTACAAAAAGAAAACCAGCCCCACCGACATCTTGCTCCCAGACAAATTAACAACATGTTTGCTCACTTTGAGGACAATACAGTGACACTGACACGGCCCGCTACCAAAACCTGTGGGCTCTCCTTCACCGTAGCCAACGTGAGTAAAACATTTAAACGTGTCAACCCTTGCAAGGCTGCCGGCCCAGACGATATCCCTAGCCGCGTCCTCAAACATGCGCAGACCAGCTGGCTGGTGTGTTTACGGACATATTCAATCAATCCCTATCCCAGTCTGCTGCCACATGCCTCAAGACGGCCACCATTGTTCCCAAGAAAGCTAAGGTAACTGAACCAAACGACTATCGCCCCGTAGCACTCACTTCTGTCATCATGAAGTGCTTTGAGAGACTAGGATATCACCTCCATCCTACCTGATACCCTAGACCCACTCCAATGTGCTTACCGCCCCAATAGGTCCACAGACGACGCAATCGCAATCACACTGCACACTGCCCTAACCCATCTGGACAAGAGGAATACCTATGTAAGAATGCATCGACTACAGCTCAGCATTTTACACCATAGTACCCTTCAAACCCGTCCTTAAGCTCGAGACTCCGGGTCTCGACCCTGCCCTGTGCAACTGGGTCCTGGACTTTCTGACAGGCCGCCCCTAGGTGGTGAGGGTAGGAAACAACATCTCCACCCCGCTGATCCTCAACACTGGGGCCCCACAAGGCATGCTCAGCCCTCTCCTGTACTCCCTGTTCACCCATGACTGCGTGGCCATACACGCCTCCAACTCAATCATCAAGTTTGCAGACGACACTACAGTTTGATTACCAACAACGACGAGACTGCCTACAGCACATATGTCAGAGTCAAGGCCCGCGGGCCACATCCGGCCCGCAAGAAGGTTTTTTACGGCCCCTGGGATGATCTTGATTTATTATTAGAACCGGCCCGCAGCAAGCCGGCAGCCCGCAGATCTTTTACACGCACCAATACTACATTTCCCACAATGCAAAGGTGACGCACCGAGCAGTAGGCTGCTTCATTTCAATATTTATTGGCACAGCAGTCGTCAGCATCACAGTAAAATTAACTTTCAGATACCCATCAAAAATGGCAAAACGGAAGGTGGATACTGAGAACCGGGGGTTTCAAACAAGGTGGGAGTCGGAGTATATGTTCACGAAGGTAGCTGGAAAACCTGTGTGTCTTCTGTGTGGAGAAAGTGTGGCGGTACTGAAAGAGTATAATCTGAGACGACATTATGAAACGAAACACGCGGACAAAAACAAGAATATGGACATGGAACAAAGGCTACAAAAGGCAGAGGAATTAAAACGAGGCCTCAAATCTCGACAGGCTCTGTTCAAAAAAGCCAAATCACAAGGCCAGGCTGCTGTCAAGGCCAGTTTTATTTTGGCAGAAGAGATCGCTAAATCAGCCCGGCCATTTACGGAGGGGGATTTCATCAAAAACTGCATGATTAAAGTTTGTGACGAAGTTTGCCCAGAAAAAAGGCAACTCTTTTTAAATGTGAGTCTGAGCAGAAACACCATTGCCGAGAGAGTAGACCAGTTGTCCATCAATCTAAAAGAGCAGCTTGTGAAAAAGGGAAAAGATTTTATTGCATATTCCTTGGCTGTGGATGAGAGCACCGACATTTCTGACATTGCCCAGTTGTCAATTTTCATCCGCGGAGTGGACTCCAACCTAAGCGTGACAGAGGAGTTTTTGGCTTTACGTCCTATGCATGGCACAACTACGGGGCATGATTTGTATGAAGAGGTGTCAAGATGTGTAAATGAGATGGAGCTGCCTTGGGAAAAACTTGTGGGTTTGACAACCGACGGAGCACCTGCGATGTGTGGACACAGGAGCGGACTGGTGGCGAAGATACGGGAAAAGATGCAAGAGGAAAACGCGACAGGTGAGCTGACAGCTTATCATTGTATCATACACCAGGAAGCGTTGTGCGGTAAAGCCTTGAAAATGGAGCATGTAATGAGCATCATCACGCGCACAGTTAACTTTATCAGAGCCAAAGGTTTGAATCACCGCCAGTTCAAGGCATTTCTGACGGAGTTAGAAACGGAGCATGGTGATTTGCCTTATCACACAGAGGTGCGATGGCTAAGCCAGGGAAAGGTGCTTCAAAGATGTTTCGAGCTTCGTGAGGAGATTTGTCTGTTCTTGGACAGCAAAGGGAAAGACACAACACAACTCCGAGACGAAATGTTTCTGTGTGAAATGGCTTTTCTGTGTGACATTACGAGTCATCTGAATGCAATAAACTTGCAGCTGCAGGGTCGGGATCGTGTCATCTCTGATATGTACAGTACAGTGAAGGCATTTAAAACCAAACTGACTCTGTGGGAGACGCAGATGCGGAAAGAAAATTTGAGCCACTTTCCCAGCTGCCAGACCATGAAAGAGAAGCTCTCTACCAGTGCGTTCCCGAGCACACAGTTGGCTGATAAAATAGGTATGCTTGCCGCTGACTTTCGACGCCGATTTGCTGACTTTGAAGCACAAAAAAGCAGGTTGGAACTGCTCGGTAACCCATTTGCTGTTGACGTGGAAAGCTCACCACCAAACCTCCAAATGGAGTTGATTGACCTCCAATGCAATGATGCACTGAGGGCAAAATATGCGGCAGTGGGTGCTGCGGAGTTCGCCCGTTTCCTCCCCGGCACAATGCCCCAGCTGCGCATCCAGGCTGCTCAAACGTTGTCTATGTTTGGCAGCACATACCTGTGTGAACAACTGTTTTCTTTGATGAACCTGAACAAAACATCACACAGAAGTCGACTTACTGCTGAACACCTCCACTCAATTCTGAGGATTTCTTCAGCTCAGAGCCTTACCCCGAACATTGATGAACTTGTGGAAAAGATGGGACACCACCAAGTATCACCCTCAACCTCAAACAAGTGAACATTACTGTGCAATCACATATTTAGAGTTTTTACTCAGTTCAAGTTTAAAAGTTAAAATTTAATATTTGTTTTCACTGCATGTTACTTCTCCTTAAACAAAGTGTTGTTTTTGATTAATAGATTTTTGCACTTTATTTTTTTGTATTTCAATCCAATTATATTTTAAAAATATTTCAGTTGAGTGGATGATAGAAAATTGCTATTATTGTTTTTTCTTTGAAGTAAATTAGCCCACTTTTGCTAAAATAGAAAATATAGTCTACTGATGGTGCCTTGAATACCGGTTTCTTTCATTTAATGTTCATGTTATGGGGATATTTATATAAAGGAAATTTGTCTTTTGTGTCTGTTGAAAATTAAAGATTACTGACAGAGCCATAAGAAAATATTGCTTTATTTATCTGATCATATTGTAATATATTTGTTAGGTTTTCAGTAGGTTCAATTAGGTTCACTAGACTATATGCGTCATTTAAAAATTTTTCAATGAACATTCGAACAGTCCGGCCCTCGTCTTGTAGCTGATTTTTTTATTTGGCCCTCCGTCCATTTGACTTTGACACCCCTGGCCTACAGGGAGGGGGTGAGGGCCTTTCAGAGTGTGGTGTCAGGAAAATAACCTCACACTCAACAAAACAAAGGAGATGATCGTGGACTTCAGGAAACTGCAGAGGGAGCACCCCTCCATCCACATTGACGGGACAGTAGTGGAGAGGGTAGAAAGTTTTAAGTTCCTCGGCGTACACATCACAGACAAACTGAAATGGTCCACCCACACAGACAGCGTGGTGAAGAAGGCAAAACAGTGCCTCTTCAACCTCAGGACGCTGAAGAAATTTGGCTTGTCACCAAAAACACTCACAAACTTTTACAGATGCACAATCGAGAGCATCCTATCGGGCTGTATCACCGCCTGGTACGGAAAATGCTCCGCCCATAACCGTAAGAGGGTAGTGAGGTCTGCACAACACATCACCAGGGGCAAACAACTCCAGGACACCTACATCACCCGATGTCACAGGAAGGCCAAAAAGATAATCAAGGACAACAACCACCAGGGCCACTGCCTGTTCACCCTGTCATCATCCTGTTGTCATCAAATCTCTAGCCACTTTAAAAATTAAAAATTGGATGTTATAAATGTATCACTAGTCACTTTAAACAATGCCACTTTATATAATGTTTACATGCCCTACATTACTCATCTCATACGTATATACTGTACTCTCTACCATCTACTGCATCTTGCCTATGCCGCATGGCCATCGCTCATCCATATATTTATATGTACATATTTGTATTCATCCCTTTACACTTGTGTGTATAAGGTAGTTGTTGTGAAATTGTTGGATTACTTATTAGATAATACTGCACTGTCGGAACTAGAAGCACAAGCACTTCGCTACACTCGCATTAACATCTGCTAACCATGTGTATGTGACCAATACAATTTGATTTGATTTGATAGATTCGTAATCAAAGCTAGATTTGCATTTCCATATTAACAAGGTGCACTTGTTTCTCAGTGCCCTGGATAACTGCCATTCAGCCTGGGAATTACCCTTCCTGGCTTTTGCCCATTGTGTATTTAATTTATGGATCAAATCAAATAATTCCCTTGTAAACCAGGGATTGTCTCTACCTCTTACCCGATACTTTTTGAGAGGGAGGTGTTTACACAGATAGTAGAAAACAGAATGAAAATAGGAGAATTCCTCTTCGATATCTGGAATAAGCGCAATCCTATCCCAGGCGCATGCATAAAGTTCATGCAGGAACGCCTGCTCACAGAACTGCGTAAAATTTAATTTGACTATGAACCGAGAGGGCACTTTGAGGATTTTGGTGTCTCTAATGCAAGCAACTGCACAATGATAACTTAAATCATTAGCGAAAATCCCAACGGCCGAGTATTTATGCAGATTTTGTTAGAATAACATCAATAAATTTGACTTAGAGATGTCTTTGGAATGGAGACTTGTAACCACATTTATAATTTGAGTAAAATGTAATGTATTGCACAGTCCTCTTATGGCCTCAGAGTTTGGAGATAACCAATCCCAGTTTAAATCGCCCTTAAGGACCATTTCATTTCCCCCCCAACCACGTATCAGTTCAGCCAGAGAATCCAGGGATTCTACTTTTGCAGATGGAGGTCCGTAACATCCTATCAAATCTAAGTTCACTGCTTTCGATAACTGCAGCTTCAATGCTAAAAACTCAAACTGCTTTGGTTTCGATAAAGACCTTAGTTCAGTAACCACATAACTGTCTTTAATATAGATGGCTATATCTCCCCCCTTACTTTGTCGGTCACATCGATAACATTATAACCATCCAAGCTTATAGACTGATTCAGAAGAGATTTCTTAAGCTAGGTCTCGGACAGTACTAAGTCATCTGGGTCAGCAGTGTGAACTCAGACTTTAATCATGTCCAATTTCGGCATCAAACTCCTCACATTAATATCCATCAGTCCCAACCCTGATTTAGTTTTAAAATCATTTGGAGTGGGAAGTTCATCCATAGCCAATGGGCCTGGGTTTGGGTGAATGTTTCCTGACACCAAAGGGGAAGAATAATAAAATACCTTGATAAAATCTCTCTGCACTTAGATTATTTAAAATAATCCAAACTACAGTCATCTGATACAGCAAACACAGTTTTTAGCCAGACCAAACCCTGTAGATGAGAAACTTTTATGTGCATGTCACAGTAGAAGTCAAATGGCAACACAATCGAATCCCTCTGAAAGATAAAAGCTAATATACCATCAGTATATGCAATGAGCCATAACTCATGTAGGAAGAAATTAAAACCATTTGTACAAAAATACCCATTTTAAACACTGAATCCAACAGCTCACGAAAACAAAAAGAAAACACAAAATTAAAATATACTGAGTTAATCTTCTGAAACCTTAAATTCCCCCAAAATTTTAAATTGACACAATAAAGACAACTATCAGTTAAATGTGATTTGCTGCCTTCGCAAGACAAAGTAAAAGGACACAAAATGAATGTCATGGACAAAACCACCATAACAATGCTTTCATGAAATCCACTTACTGTAGAGAGACTCGTAAAGGGTGAAGGACAGAAAGGCAGGAGGGGAAGAATAAATAGGAGAAATTGACAGATGGGGGGGTGGAAGAGAAAGGGGATGGAAGAATGTCTTTGTAATGATGTTACGTGGGATCACAGAATTCAGAGATATGCTTACCCTGTCCTATGTCAAAGCACATTGCATTAATCTATTTACAGCTCTACATCTAAACTCAGCAAAAAAAGAAACAATCCTGTCTTTCAAAGATAATTTGTAAAAATCCAAATACCTTCACAGATCTTAATTGTAAAGTGTTTAAACACTGCTTCCCATGCTTGTTCAATGACCTATAAACAATTATTGAACATGCACCTGTGGAAAGGTTGTTAATGCAATTATGGTCACAGTTATGAAAACCTAGGACACTAAAGAGGCCATTCTACTGACTCTGAAAAATACCAAAATAAAGATGCCCAGGGTCCGTCCTCATCTGCGTGAACGTGCCTTAGGCATGCTGCAAGGAGGCATGAGGACTGCAGATCTGGCCAGGGCAATAAATTGCAATGTCTGTACTGTGAGACGCCTAAGACAGAGCTACAGGGAGACAGAATGGACAGCTGATCATCACCGCAGTGGCAGACCACGTGTAAGGATCAGTACACTGCAAAGGATGAGTACACTGCACAGGATCAGTACATCCGAACATCACACCTGAAGGACAGGTACAGGATGACAACAACAACTGCCGAGTTACACCAGGAACGCACAATCCCTCCATCAGTGCTCAGACTGTCTGCAATAGGCTGACAGAGGCTGGACTGAGGGCTTGTAGGCCTGTTGTAAGGCAGGTCCTCACCAGACATCACCGGCAACAACGTCACCAATGGGCACAAACCCACTGTCGCTGGACCAGACAGGACTGGCAAAAAGTGCTCTTCACGGACGAGTCCCGGTTTTGTCTCACCAGGGGTGATGATCGGATTCGCGTTTATCGTCGAAGGAATGAGCATTATACTGAGGCCTGTACTCTGGAGCGGGATCAATTTGGAGGTGGAGGGTCCATCATGGTCGAAGGCGGTGTATCACAGCCTCATCTGACTGAGCTTGTTGTCATTGCAGGCAATCTCAATGCTGTGCATTACAGGGAAGACATCCTTCTCCCTCATGTGGTACCCTTCCTGCAGGCTCATCCTGACATGACCCTCCAGCATGACAATGCCATCAGCCATACTGCTCGCGTTTATCGTCGAAGGAATGAGCATTATACTGAGGCCTGTACTCTGGAGCGGGATCGATTTGGAGGTGGAGGGTCCATCATGGTCGGGGGTGGTGTGTCACAGCCTCCTCGGACTGAGCTTGTTGTCATTGCAGGCAATCTCAATGCTGTGCATTACATGGAAGACATCCTTCTCCCTCATGTGGTACCCTTCCTGCAGGCTCATCCTGACATGACCCTCCAGCATGACAATGCCATCAGCCATACTGCTCGCTCAATGTGCTCGCTCATCATACTGCTCGCTGTGCGTGATTTCCTGCAAGACAGGAATGTCAGTGTTTTGCCATGGCCAGCAAAGAGCCTGGATCTCAATCCCATTGAGCATGTCTGGGACCTGTTGGATCGGAGGGTGAGGGCTAGGGCTATTCCCCCCAGAAAAGTCCGGGATCTTGCAGGTGCCTTGGTGGAATAGTGGGGTAACATCTCACAGCAAGAACTGGCAAATCTGGTGCAATCCATGAGGAGGAGCTGCACTGCAGTACTTAATGCAGCTGCTGGCCACACTTACTTTTGATTTTGACCCCCCCTTTGTTCAGGGCCACATTATTCCATTTCTGTTAGTCTTCAGTTTTTGTCTTAGTTGTTGAATCTTGTTATGTTCATACAAATATTTACACGTTACACAAAGGGTTTACCGACCCTTTGACATTTCAACATTATTTTTGTGGTACTCTCTGTCTGATTTACTCTTTTACGTAAATCCAGTCCTAACACACTGGCATTGAACTGTGAACTAATGCATTTTTATTTATTACAGTGGAAACTTCAACATTGTCCCCCGTTAAAGTATCCTACGACTCTCATATTTGTAAGAACCACAAGGAAACTAGGGAAAACAGAAATGATGTGTATATGATGTGAATATATTGAAGCAACATCTCAAGACATCAGTCAGGAAGTTAAAGCTTGGTCGCAAATGGTCGCAAATGGTTCTTCCAAAGTTGTGGCAAAATTGCTTAAGGACAACAAAGTCAAGGTATTGGAGTGAGCCCTGACCTCAATCCTATAGAATATTGAGGGCCGAACTGAATAAGGATGTGAGAGCCAGGAGGCATACAAACCTGACTCAGTTGCACAAGCTCTGTCAGGAGGAATGGGCCAAAATTCACCCAACTTATTATGGGAAGCTTGTGGAAACATTTGACCCAAGTTGACCCAACAATTTAAAGGCAATGCTACCAAATACTAATTGAGTGTATGTGAACTTCTGACCTACTTGGAATGTGATGAAAGAAATTCAAGTTTAAATAAATCCTTCTCTCTACTATTATTCTGACATTTCACATTCTTAAAACAAAGTGGTGATCCTAACTGACCTAAAACAGGGATTGAATGTCAGGAATTGTGAAAAACTGAGTTTAAATGTATTTGGCTAAGGTGTATGTCAACTTCCGACTTTCATGTGCTATGAATGACCGAAGGACTCACTTAATACGAAGAACTACAGGACATTAAATAAAGTGTCAATAAATAGGTTATAAATGTTCTGCCCATTTATGAAGATTCTCAACATCCTCAGGTTACAGTGGGTTGATAGACCAGCAGGGCTTGTTTTTGTGCATGTGTTAGAGATTTATTCTAGTCAACATTCTGTGGCTGATCTCTCAGCTGGTAGAGGGCGAATGTGTCAAGGACCTAACTGTGTCCAGCACCGCACGATATGGCTCGCTGTGTTGTTGTGTGCGTGTTTGTTTTCGGAGGAAGACGTAAATTTGTTCCAGAAGAAAGCCACTGCCAAGTTCCTTATCTTGGGGGCTTTTATCAAGGTAACTGATTCCTGGTGTTATGTGACTACTATGACCTGAATGACATGAAGGTTGGGGTCAGGTCTAATTGGCTTTGCACCAAAGAGGGGAAAAGGTTGGGCCATTCTATGCATTTTTTTGAGTATGACATGATAAGGTTATAGATGCTTTGTGAAGCCTCAAATTCATATGATTTATAAAGCTTTTACAAAGTAATGCTTATGTCACCCTTTTAGAAGCACAGGTTCATGTCATATTCTACATAGTAGGTTATGTCACATTTGACATTGGTGGTTATTATGTCACACAGTTATGCCAAATTTATGAAACCTTTGTAAACCATGACATGCGGTTATAGATGCTTTGTAACACATTTATGTGGTGCTTATGAAGGCTTTATGTAGCCTGTACAAGCTGCACTTCATTTAAAGCAGAACCAAATTGGTCAATCAACCCACTCTGCACTGTGGAATGTTACCAAGACAATGCTTGACCTTAGCATAATTCACTTTGGCATAGGCACAATGATGGCCAATTTATTTTCCAAACTTTTGTTTCACCATGGCTTCTGTCTTCTAATCATGACTTAGCATGTGTCACAAATGGCACACTATTCACTTTATAGTGCACTACTTTTAATAGGGCTCAGGTAAAAAGAAAAGTGCACTATAAAGTGAATATGGTGCCATTTGGGACGTATCCTCATTCTTCTGTGGTGAAAAGACATGCAGGTAGTGTGGGTAGAAATGAGAGAAAAAAAAGTACTTCTGAATTGGAGGCCATTTTTATTTATTTTTTATTTAACCTTTATTTAACTAGGCAAGTCAGTTAAGAACCAATTCTTATTTACAATGATGGCCTAGGAACAGTGGGTTGCCTTGTTTAGGGGCAGAACGACAGATTTTTACCATGTCAGCTCGGGGATTCGATCTAACAACCTTTCGGTTACTGGCCCAACGCTCTAACCACATGTGATCATGTCAGTCATAAAGTGCTTATTAATGTATGTGTTGTTGAATTGGATGACACATGCGTTAATGGATAATTATAAGCTAATACATGCTTTATTCTCCACTATTCTGTGATCTTTACTAAACTTCGGCCTTAAAGAAGTCTCTTTAAGTCAATAACTAACTAGAGAGTTTCTCAGCCTTACTCTCGAAGGGCCCTCACTTGAGGACTGTACTGGTATTGTATCTAATTGCAGATGGTCTGGCTTGACCACAAGACAGAGACTGACCCAATGGTGTCCAGTTGGCATCCTTACTGAAATGCTTGCCATTAATGTCACTGTAGAATTCAGCATGCAGTAAGTATGTCAACTTTTGCCAACTAACTATGTCACTAATGTGACCATCTTCTTTCTTTTTAATTTGTGAGCTGTACATCCACATCCGTTTGCATAAAAAAAATAATAATAATTTTCACTTGGAAGAAGATCAGGATAGTTATACGGATGTGGTGTGTGAATGTGTGTCTGTGTGTGCCAGAGAGAAAGAGAGAGGTAGATACAGCTGCAAATAATCAATGGGCAATCACAAAAGACAGAATAAGAACAGGACAGAGGGAGTTAGAGATCTGAGAAACCTTGCTCTTTTATGCAGAGCTCCATTAGTCAGGCCTTGTGGGTCCAGGTCACTTCAATGTGAGGACACCAGTGCCCGTTTTCACAAACTGCCTCCGAGTATTGTAGGAGTTCTGATGTTGGATCAGGTCTCCCGTGTCCATTTAACCTCATTCGCTACGATCTAAAAGGCAAAACTTATCCAGTCACCTGGAATTATATTGCTGACTCTGTTTGTCCTGTCCCTCCCCCGGGAGAGCTTTCTATTCATTGGTTTCACAGCGTGTCACTCCATTTTTATGTTTGTTATGATAACCGACTGAAGCCAGAACGTGTGTGGGTTGGAACTACAATGACATTTCTAAAGTAGGCAAATAATCCCTTTGTCATCATTATGATGTCGTAAGGTTTCATTTAGGTGGCTACATTCTGTTGCCATTCTCTATCGACTATCGTCATTAAACCTAGCTATGCTAAACTCCGGTGCTCTTCATGCTATCTAGCAAACATTACTATTGCATTTATATCTAAAGTAAAGACTAAAGGTGTGTGGAGCTGTGACTGCAATTTGCAGTGCTATCACTACAACACCAGTATTTATCTGAGTGGGATCAACATGATGCAAAGTTTCCCTCTCAAAAACATTTCTAGCCCTTTAAGTTTGTTGTGGTATTCTGCACAATTAAGAATTTACTTGGACCAGGTATTCCTTTGCTTACTTGCACAAAAGGTTTTAGCTCTACTAACCTGGATTTATAAAGGCTAAATAATTCATGGACTGATAACGACATGAGAAGTAATAGAAGCATGTGAAGTCCTGTGTGCTTTTGTCTGTCTGGGTGTTTGTGTAGTGTACATCCCAGTGCGTTGGTTCTTTAAACAATGTAAAAAAAACATTCAAAATTCATTGATAGAAAGGATATTGGGAACTTGCTCCAGTGGTAATGTTTTTCCCCTAGGTACAGATCTGGAATGTTAATGGGTTAGAGGTGGTTACCCACTCATTTTTCCGCTAAGAGGGTTAGAGATGGGTCTCCACATGGATGGACTGGGACCAGAAATGGTGCCTGGCATTTCAAACACACCAGGAAATATTTTTACTTGAGGGCACATTATTGGTGAAATAATGATAATTCTGAACAAAACCCCCAATTTAGACCAGCCCACTGAACTAAAGATTGGACCAGCCCATTTGCCATTTGTCCAAACTGCCTTATGGCCATTCAGTTTAATATTACATCAAGTCTGCTACTATGCCATGTGAAACATAATACAATACCACATTATGGGTGGAGTATTTATCCAACAAATAAGGTTCTAGAACTGGGTTGAAGAGCAATCAAGTGGCGAAGTGGGAACATGAAGGTTCCTGCACACACAAATCCTGAGAGGTCAGATGGAATAATCGTCATTAAAAAATCCATACGAGGAAAGGTCTTGTAGGCATACATACAATTAACCAATTAGCTATTCAACTTCCTTCCCCATCTCTCTGTATATTTACCCTGTGGTTTATCATTTTAATGCTGGCCATCCACTGATAGCTGGGCACACAGCCAAGCGCCATGGCAGTGAGTGTTATTTGGCATGAGCTGAAGACAAATTCCACCTGTTCCGGGGCATGTCAATAGAATATAAAACAGATTTGGAGCACTTTGGTGTCACAGACACTATTCATTTACAGGAGCAGAATACAGAAGACACAGCCGACGTCTGTAATTTTAATGCAAGTTCAAATCTCACAGGATATTTATCAGCGTCTAACCTGTGGTTAGGGATAAGAACAAAATAGGAGTTGGGGGATAAATAGCTGTATAATTAATACGTGTATGATTAGAACATACATGTTGGACATATAATTGCCCCAAAATGTAAAAAAATACAATCAAGAAAACAAATGTGAATAATTCTAAATGTTATCAATCATTTTTTCTAACACTAGAGTAATATAATTGTATTTATTTTTTAATAATTATACGTAGTGCCACCTTGTGTTATCTGTTAAATAAAATAGCACGCCAACATGATGGAATGGAGGCGAATGTACACAAACTTTGGGGGAGGAAATAACCGAGAGAAAAAAAGGCCCCATGACTCAAAATAAGTAAACTTTCTGTCAGGTCAAAGCTGAAGAGCAGCTTTTAATTTCATCCTTCTGTTTGTTTTCCTCTCTCATGTCCACATTGAGGAGTCCTTGCTGTTCTACGGCGGTGGGAAGAAAAATATTCAATTGTGACGCAGGACCTTTGTCATTACATGGCGGCTATTTATCAGAACTATTTTCTCCCAAAGTTGAACTGATCCATGACAAAAAGGGTAATTTTGATTTCATTCAGGCTCCTATCCTAAGAGGTGGGGATGTCATCAGGCTATCCACAAGGTTAATCAGCCATTACCTGGCTGCAGCCTTCTGGGAGAAATCAGAATGATCCACGATAATGTGGGCCAGCCATATTGATTATTGAAGCGGCTCAGATCGCCACTCCCTTGAGGCCTCTATGAACACTAGTGTCCAAATCCCAGCCCTACACCGCAAACTCCAAATGTCTGCTTCACTCCAGGCTGATAACATCAGTTTGGGTCCTGATTACATCAATTCAAAGGAGTACAATCTATACCGGCACAGCGCCACATTGCCGGGTAATCTCTTGTTGTTTCCTGTTCTTGCTAACTTGTGCAAGCTTTTCCCTGTAAAAGCTGTAAGGGATAATGCTCCTAGACAATAATAATTTGTTCCTGGGACCCAATTGACCCTTCACTAAGCCCGCCCCAGAATTGTGGGCAACCAATCAGAGCGCTCCAACGGATAGCAACTGTCATCTAGTCCAACACCTCGGACATGCTCACATTTGAAACACATGAAGTAGCGATACACGACTCCAGGATTTTTGGAGTCGACTCCCAAAACACGCTGAAACAGATGCGCACACATATACCTGATTATTAAGTCCTACTTGTAAGACTACATTTGCGTTCTGGAGGATTGACATGAGCATGATGGTGCCCTTTTGCTCATCAATTTAGCCTATAAAATGCATGTTGTTTGAATATAGAAGGTGATGCGTAGGAACTAGAATATTTCAGTAATACAGTATTTCTGCATTGCGCAACCTTGCCACCTTGACGGATCCCATGGGATGATGCTGATAAACCTATTCTTTACCATGCCATATTCGGGCGGTTATTACTAGAGATGTTGGTTTTGTCATTATTATCAAAGCATGTGCGTTATTCCAGAGGACGATTTACACAGGCTTAGTTTTTAAACTGCCCCCTGTAATTCTTAATAATTGAATTGACTCTTATGACGGAAGCCTATAGTAGGGTTTTATTGTAGGCGTCGTGTGTAGATGATAATATGCTACACTGATAACTCGTGCTTGGCTGCTAAATCTATATGTCTCCCCATAATATTTAAATTGATGAAGTGTGATCATACTTTTTTTACTTGACTGTGTTTATGGAAGAGAAAGTGAACTTCCGATTTCCAAAAAGTTTAGCAGGGATTCTGCTTTGCGATCTATTGCCTAGGACAGGGCTCTCCAACTCTGTTCGTGTAGCGTTACTATCCTGTAGGTTTTCACTCCAACTCTAATCTAGCGCATCTGATTCAATAATTAGCCGGTTAATTAACCTACAGGAATTTAGCTCTCCAGGAACAGGATTGGAGTACCCTGACCTAGGACATTAACAGTCAGCCAGGGTTTCATTAAATAAGGTATAGGCACAATACTTTTTATTGCACATTTAGGGCTAATCAAATTGTATTTGTCACATGCGCTGAATAGAGTGAAATGCTTACCAATAATGCAGTTTTAAGAAAATACAAAAAAAAGTAAGAGATAAGAATAACAAATAATTCAAGCAGCAGTAAATAACATTAGCAGGGGGTACCGGTACAGAGTCAATGTCGAGGCATTTGAGGTACTACGTACATGTAGGTAGAGTTAATAAAATGACTATGCATAGATAATAACAGAGAGTAGCAGTAGCGTAGAGGAGGGGGGGGGGGGGGGGGGGGGGGGGGGGGGGGCAATGCAAATTGTCCGGGTTGCCATTTGATTAGCTGTTCATGAGTCTTACGGCTTGGGGGTAGAAGCTGTTTAGAAGCCTCTGAGGTGAGTAATCACAGTTCTGATGTCCAGAAGCTCTTTTCGGTCATAAGAGACAGTAGCAGCAACATTATGTAAAAAACAAGTTACGAACAACTCGAAAAAACAAACAAAATAGCATGGATGGTTAAGAGCCGACAAGACGGCAACCATCCCCTCCGGCACCAATAAACTGATGCATTTGGCGATGTTCAACTTCAATTCACTGGCACCATTGAGAATATCTTAGCCATACTTATTGATTGCCTAATTTATAGTTTAATATACTTTTGGTGAATTTACGAGGCATTGCTAGACAAGACATTGCTGCATACAGAGTACCAAGATATAGCCTATGCTTACAGTTCTGTCTGTCTGCCTCCCCCAATCCTCTCTTTCCCTCGCTGTATCGCCTGCTCCAATTTCTCTTCGCCATGAAAAACGCTAGTGTGTATTTGGTCTTCGATCTGTTGCATTTTACATCCTTTGATTACCGATGCAAGTTTCCAACTGTCTGCCTGGTGGCCTTACCTATGCCTGGCTGTCCCCCCTCCCATCTCTCTCTCCCTCGCTAGCTCACTCTTTATTTGCTGCGAAAGATGCAAGAGTTTGTCTTCTCGAAGTACACTACGTAAAACAGTTTCCTCCGTTGCAAAAATCCTGAATATTAGGAGTCTATTTCAAGCGGAATCGAAGCTCGACACCCAGAAATGGGGGGGGGGGGGGGGCAATGCAAATTGTCCGGGTTGCCATTTGATTAGCTGTTCATGAGTCTTACGGCTTGGGGGTAGAAGCTGTTTAGAAGCCTCTGAGGTGAGTAATCACAGTTCTGATGTCCAGAAGCTCTTTTCGGTCATAAGAGACAGTAGCAGCAACATTATGTAAAAAACAAGTTACGAACAACTCGAAAAAACAAACAAAATAGCATGGATGGTTAAGAGCCGACAAGACGGCAACCATCCCCTCCGGCACCAATAAACTGATGCATTTGGCGATGTTCAACTTCAATTCACTGGCACCATTGAGAATATCTTAGCCATACTTATTGATTGCCTAATTTATAGTTTAATATACTTTTGGTGAATTTACGAGGCATTGCTAGACAAGACATTGCTGCATACAGAGTACCAAGATATAGCCTATGCTTACAGTTCTGTCTGTCTGCCTCCCCCAATCCTCTCTTTCCCTCGCTGTATCGCCTGCTCCAATTTCTCTTCGCCATGAAAAACGCTAGTGTGTATTTGGTCTTCGGTCTGTTGCATTTTACATCCTTTGATTACCGATGCAAGTTTCCAACTGTCTGCCTGGTGGCCTTACCTATGCCTGGCTGTCCCCCCTCCCATCTCTCTCTCCCTCGCTAGCTCACTCTTTATTTGCTGCGAAAGATGCAAGAGTTTGTCTTCTCGAAGTACACTACGTAAAACAGTTTCCTCCGTTGCAAAAATCCTGAATATTAGGAGTCTATTTCTAGCGGAATCGAAGCTCGACACCCAGAAATGAGAGCTGACACCGTGAGTCGAGGGGCAAGGTGTCGAGGTATTGATTATTTTGGAGGTGACTCCCCACCACTACATGAAAGCCATTGAGGGTTTTACAAAAACTGTGTTTTCCTACAAAGACAAACTGTTAAAATGGCTAAATAATTGAATAGTCAACCAAGGGTACTTGCTACTGTGATCCCGGAAATGCAGCGCCTGTTGGGAGTACTTTTTAAACCCGAAATTACATTTCTTACATCGTTTGCTAGCTCAGCAGTGTCTAGTTTTGCACGCTTTGTACACAATAATAAAATGCAATATTACAGAATATTTCTTAACGTAGCTCTTTATTAGCTAGCTATAACTGGCATGTTCACGTATGGCCAACCAGGATCAAAACTGACCATGGCCTAACCATTTGGGTGGTCTTAACCAATCATAGCACAGTATGATATGGTGGTCAAATGCATCAAATTACAATTCAGTATGTTCACACATATGAATATTACAAGCAGTTAGCTAGCTAACTAGTTCTGTCTTATTGACCACCCAACGTTGTTAACGCTAGCTAGCTAGTTAATATAACTATTTTCTTTTCAAATGAATGTTATTTAGCTTAGTTAACCATGTTATGAATACAACTCTCATCGTCATCAGGATACAATTTGAGAGAGCACTAGATAGCCCCAAAAGTGTTTAGTAACTTTGGCTGCATGCTGACAGTGCATTCAGAGCCATCCAGTGGATAGCCTCACTACAACCATTTTACCAGGCTCCTGTGAAGCAATTGTAATAACAGTCCACCACAACATATTGTTGTGATTAGCAAGGGGTTGTCTGTATTCAATTTCATTGTGTATTAAAACACAGTTTTAGATCATTGTGAGGGGATTTTGCCAGGGGTCAGAAGGGGGAATTGGGGTTCCTGGGAAAATGTTGTCCGAGGCTGCAAAAGTAACCAAGGGGGGCGGGGGTTAGCGGAGGGTCAATTGAGATACACTTTACTAAATACATTTTGTGATTTCTTAATTAATGAAGCCTTTATAAACACTCCATTACGGTAGCTCTAAGGAGAAAAGTACTTTACAAGGCAACAGGAGGATATACATGTTATATCTGGTGCTTTGCCAATTGTGGCATACTCTTCTGCCACCCTTTGCTTATGTGATTTATTTTGATAGCTTGAGGGTCGTCAAGCTTGAGGGTCACGTCTGGCAAAATATGTGGCATTTTGCCAGAAAAGCTTGTGGTTTAGGCTTGTAGTTAAGCTTTTACAGCCAAATACAGGGTAAGTTATATTGCCTGTTACTTGACCATACCTCAACCCTTACCTATAAAGCTAATAAAATTGCCTCCTTGGTTGTCAGGCAATCATACATGAAAGGGAGGTGAAGTGAAACCAGGTGTCTGAATGTTGTGTCCTCTCCTACTGTAACAGATCTGTCTCATTCAAAAGTAGGTTGACACTACTCAGAATTGAGGAGATGGATTGGGGGTGAGGCCCTGCGATACACTAGACCTGTCAAGGTGGTGTACTTTATATCAAGCTGCCTCACGTAACAGAAACAGGTATGTTCTGGCTTGGATACATCTGCATATTGTGTAACACTACAACATCACTTCACAGTTGCCAGATTCTTGTTTCCGCTTTCAATGGGCCTAGTGTGTACAGCAGCTCTTTACAGAATACATCAACAACAGAAGACTTTATACATTGTTTTCAGAAAGTCTTTATTAAACTGCAACACTCAATACAGTATGATATTCCTATTGCTTTGGTATAATATTATTTACATGTGGCATGTCTGTCTGGTCTGTCCATAGTTGAAGGGGCAATCTGCAGCAGCTACACACATTTTTGGACATATAAATGTATATGTACCCATTGATTCTTGAAGAACAACTTATAAATGCCTCATGACCTTAGTTCAACTGTCACCTGTCATTTTGTCATACTCTTATTCAGCACGGTCAATTCAATACTTTTATAACGCCTACATAACCATTGTAGTGTTAACAGAAATCTAAACAATATTTATGCAAACTCATGCCCCCTTTTTCAGATTTAAACAAAAATGTGCTCCAATTAAAAAAACAAAAACAGAAGTGCCCTTTGTTCATACTGCACACACTGTACATGAAGTGGGCCATTAGGCCTACTCACTGGTGCACCAATACACATTTTGTATTCCACCTGAAGCACTGAGCATAGCCTCAAAGGTTGAGGACCAATGTATACAGTACATTTTGTAAGACATAAGGCTATATAATACAATATCTCAAGAGCACATGCTCTACCAGTCCTCTACTTTCACTTTAGTATCATGTCATAACAAGTCATGCAGTCGAACCCAATTGGGTATGATGCAAATGTGATTATTTTCATGGTTTTATGTCCCAAAGTACTTCATTGATATTCAAATTGGATCAATTAGCCAAAGTAAACAACCTATCTAGTAGTAGAAGTAACTAGGTAGCAGTAATGAATTCTGTAATTACTGTGTAATTCCCAGGTCATTTCTCTGTCAATACTGTCACAGCTCCTTCTTGATACCTTCAACGTGCTTTCTATATAGATGAGGCCTCTGCCGTTTGAAGCAATTTACAATAATTTCACATAATTTTAGGCTTAATCGGGATGCCCCTTATGTTGACTAAATGGGTGGTCACACAAACTGGCTAGACATAGAGCCAGGGATGTAGTGGTATTAATAAAATGGGTAAATGCTGAATACCAATCAAGATGATGGGCGGTGAGTGTCGCACATGCTAACGCTAGCAAGCCTAATTTAGTATGATAGGTGATATCTAACCATACCTACAGTAAGCCACGCATTTTGGCTGGACACCTAGCTATTTGTAGGCCCTTAATCACAACACGGGCCATCATATTTCACATGAAAAGGAACAAACTATTGTACATTATGCTGTAAAGTTGTTAAAACTAGTTTATATTACATAGCAGGGCTCTATTCAAGTCACTTGAGGATTGCAGTGCCTACAGACCCAACATAACATATTGTAAAAAAAATTACAACATTTTTGTCAGAACAGATAAGATCTTCTTTTCTCAGATCCAGACCGCAAGGCCAGAAATAGTCAGGGACTGATGCGACTTAACACAGTGAGTGGAGTCTCTGGCCAATAAGTTACATAAATCAATCAATTAACCACCAGGGAGAAAAGAAAACCAACAGTTCCCTGGACCTCCGGATTCATAACCCACATCTGCAGCTTTTTGTACTTAAAAAAAAAAATATTTACATAAAATGTTTTTCGAAAGAAATATACATGCCAGACACATGCTACCTATGTTTATGACACAAAGTATATACGTGACTACCTACAATTGAATACGTTTGAGTGATGGAACTGGGTTCAGCAATCAAAAAAATCATTAACAGTACAATCCCATCATTACCTTTAGTGGGGTTTTGTCTCCTGAAAATACTTGAATACAATAATAGAGTGTCCTCAATCTGTGATTCCAATCTCAGATCAATACAAAAATGCACTCTTCATCGCTCTTTATCTTTGTACTGTAAAGGTACAGACGGTGAAATCGCATCATGACATTTCATAGAACTAATATATTCGACAAAACATTAGAAATTGTAAAAAATAACAGGGTTTCTTCACACCCTTTTCTCCCCACTCTCAGTCCATAGGCGTATTTGAGATAGTAAATGGCGAAAATATGTATAACATTGTGCAGAGCCAGACAGATTGATGTCCTTCCTCAAGACGGACTAGTAGCTCCTATGGCTCCACTTCCGAAGAGTCAGGAGGCTTTCAAAGATTTCCCTCTATGCCTCCTGTCCATCATACTGGCAAGAGGCAAGCTTCGTAACAGCACTAAATCCACTTTGACGGCCCCTCTGGATCCACCTCCCCTCCCTGTAATTGGTTCCTAGAGGTCGTAACCCCTGACGGCCCCAGACCTTCGCCGTTGTAGTGGGCCACTAGCGACACCATGTTGGGCTTGACCATGTCAAAGGAAGCGGGGATGGCTGCGTACACAGTTGCGTTCCCCAGCTGGGGGACCATGCTGGTGGGCTGCCCGAGGGAGGCCACCTCGAAGGTGAAGTTGTTGTCGTTGATTTTGTGGGTGCCACCACGGACAGCTTTGGTCGGCGCCTTAGAGGAGCTCCTGACGCTGGAACCCCTCTGGGGCTCTTGGCACCTCAGCAGGGCTCGGAAGCACCTGTAGAACTGGCATACCAGTGAACAAACACATCCCCAACATACAGACGGACAAACAGAAAAAAAGATGGGGAGACAGAAAGAGTCAAGTTGGACTAACTGTAAAGCATCTGTTTGCTCGAATGCTGAAATATCAGAAAAATGAACTATAATGAATGGTGAGGCTACAAAACTCCAACCCAACCAGTCATTGTGTCACGTCCTGACCTTAGTTCCTTTTGTATGTTTCTATTTTAGGTTGGTCAGGGCATGAGTTGGGGTGGGCATTCAATGTTTTTGTTCTATGTTTGGTATTTCTATGTGTTTGGCCTGGTATGGTTCCCAATCAGAGGCAGCTGTCAATCGTTGTCTCTGATTGAGAACCATACTTAAGTAGACTGTTTTCCCACTCTTGTTTGTGGGTGGTTGTTTTCTGTTTAGTGTATGTCACCTTGCAGAACTGTTTCGTTTTCTTCCATTCACTTCGTTATTTTGTTTTGTGTGTTCAGTTAATAAATTAACATGGACCTTTACCACGCTGCGCATTGGTCCGATATTTCATACTCGTCGTCAGACGACGAAGAGATCCGTTACAGAACCTCCCACCAAAAAAGGACCAAGCAGCGTGGTAACCAGGAACAGCGTGGAATGGACTCATGGACATGGGAGGACATTCTGGACGGGAAGGGTTCCTACACATGGGAGGAGATCCTGCCTGGATGGGATCGCCTCCCATGGGAACAGGTGGAGGCAGCCAGGAGAGCGGAGGCAGCAGGTAAAGGGAACCAGCTCTTTGAGGGAACACGGCTGGCAAGGAAGCCTGAGAGGCAGGCCCAAAAATGTCTTGAGGGGTGGCACACGGGGAGTGTGGCTGAGTCAGGTAGGAGACCTGAGCTAACTCCCCGTGCTTACCGTGGAGAGAGGTGGACCGGGCAGGCACAGTGTTATGCTGTGAGGCACACGGTGTCCCCAGTGCGCAGGCATAGTCTGGTGTGCTACATCGCAGCGCCTCATATCGGCCGGGCTAGAGTGGGCATCGAGCCAGGAGAAAGGAAGCCGGCTCAGCGCATCTGGTCTCCAGTGCGTCTCCTCGGCCCGGGGTATATGGCACCAGCCCTACGCACAGTGTCTCCGGTTCGCCAGCACAGCCCAGTGCGGTCTGTTCCATCCTGCCGAACTTGCCGGGCTAAGGGGAGTATCCAGCCAGCACAGGTTGTGCGGGCTCGGTGCTCGAGACCTCCAGTGCCCCTCCACGGTCCGGTCCATCCGGTGCCTCCTCCACGTACCAGGCCTCCTGTGGCAGCCCCGCGCACCAGGCTGTCTCTCCGTCTCCTCTCTCCTGGTGCTCCCTCCTGTCCAACGCTTCCAGAGTCTCCCTCCTGTCCAGCGCTGTCAGAGTCTTCCTCCTGTCCAGCGCTGCCAGAGCCGTCCGCCAGTCAGGAGCTGCCAGAGCCGCCCGTCAATCAGGAGCTGCCAGAGCCGCCCGTCAGTCAGGAGCTGCCAGAGCCACCCTTCACTCCTGGACTGTGGAATCGCCCTTCACTCTGGCGCTGCCGGAGCCGCCCTTCACTCCGGCGCTGCCGGAGTCGCCCTTCACGCCGCTGCTGCCGGAGTCTCCCGCCTGTCCGGCGCTGCCGGAATCTCCCGTCTATTCGGGCCCGCTGTAAGGGTCCCCAGTCCAAGGTCGGAGGCGAGGGTTGCTGCTACAAAGGCGCAACTTAAGTGGGCCAAGACTATGGTGGAGTGGGGTCCACGTCACGCGCCAGAGCCGCCACCGCGGACAGATGCCCACCCAGACCCTCCCCTATGGGGTTAGGTTTTGCGGCCGGTGTCCGCACCTTTGGGGGGGAGGGTACTGTCAAGTCCTGACCTTAGTTCCTTTTGTATGTTTCTATTTTAGGTTGGTCAGGGCGTGAGTTGGGGTGGGCATTCGATGTTTTTGTTCTATGTTTGGTATTTCTATGTGTTTGGCCTGGTATGGTTCCCAATCAGAGGCAGCTGTCAATCGTTGTCTCTGATTGAGAACCATACTTAGGTAGCCCGTTTCCCCACTCTTGTTTGTGGCTGGTTGTTTTCTGTTTAGTGTATGTCACCTTGCAGAACTGTTTCGTTTTCTTCCATTCACTTCGTTATTTTGTTTTGTGTGTTCAGTTAATAAATTAACATGGACACTTACCACGCTGCGCATTGGTCCGATATGTCATACTCGAAGAGATCCGTTACACATTGCCTTCCTTAAAAAGGGGAAAACAAATAATGTATGTGCTGCTGTTACTCTTTATCCGTCACAAACAGCAGGATTAAGGTTTAAGGACCATTATACCAATGTACCGACTTCAAGTTGTTTCCTACCCCAACTCCACAAAGATCACTTATAGATGCTTATGTACCTACTTGAGGTTGTTTCCCCATCCCACCTCCGCAGGCACAACCTCCTAAACTCTTCTACTTCCTGCTGACAAACAAAGGGTCCATACAAGTTGCACCTTTCTCACCAGGGAAGTTAAGTCTCCCTTTCTCTTGTTCCCTCTATCTCTGAGAAGTGTAATGGTGAATAATTATGAGTAATCCATAACCGTCTGGTTGGATACCTCCTTTTCCTCTTCTCTCTTCTCACTCTCCCTATCGTTCGTCGAGCTTGTTGTCTCACCTTGCCTTTTCACATAGAACAATGCTGAAAGACACTCATTATTTGTACATTTCCCAAATGGTATTAAATGCTGAACTAATTAGGCTCTCATTCAAGAATGAGTATTTGATAATGTGAGGCGCAGGAAACCTTGACTGGCTATATAAAAAGCCTGATAAAAGAAGAGGACAACAGAGACTGATTTTTCTCATACCTATCCTAACCACTACATCATACTCCCATACAGATGAGTAATGATTACAAAATGGACTAGATAGCTGGTCTCAAGACACACTGCATGGTAAAGGAAGGAGTGAGGTCCTAATAGCTGTTATAACTCATAACTTGAAAAGCAACTCACATTCGCAGTGACTCCACTATCCCCTTAATCCACCAACAAAGTAACTTGTATATACTTATATGATTTTATAAAGTGTTTGTAAAAGTCATACCACAACATTATATAAACATATCAGATGTTTTTGAGGAAAAGAAGAGTCAGGAGCTGCCTGCAGCAGATGAGCATGGAAATAATTTTTTGGGGGGGAAAGTTATAGAAGGAAATCTGCATGAACATGCCATCCATATTTAAAATCTACAAACTGATCAGGAAACCACAGGTGCTGTGTTTCACACTGATGTCACTTTTTGCTACAAAGCTCAAAGACAAGAGCTCATAGTGCAGATATTGAATTTAGCACTTGCTGGAGGCAGACAGACAGAGTTAATTATTAAAAAACTTTAGATCCAGTTTTGAAAGCATAACAATGCAATGAGGGTATTTGGTTCATTTTTATTCCAGGCATACACACATACAGATGGAGACAGAGACCTTGGTTGAAAAGGCCTACTTCCCAGGCTGAACTTTAACAGCACTCCCGTCCCATACCGTCATCTTAAGGGCTCTGACGTCACCTCCCTTGAGAAAACGTAGTGTACTTAGTATACTCTGCGAGTTTCATGTATACTTATAGTCTACTACATTTTCTCAAGAGACGTAAAAAAGAACGAGTGTCCTACGGCACCGCTGCCTCTTCAGAGGGAATACACAAAGACAATAGACACACACACAAAAAAGATCATCCAGACAAAACAAAGATACAGTAACACAGATCCACCTTGTGTTGAACCACAGTGCATGCATTGGCAAAGTAAACACAATCCCCAACTCATAATGTCAAATTGGAGAGACTAAAGACTGGTGTATAAAGCATAGAAACTCTATGATCTTGTTGCGCATACCCTGATTTTGTCAGCTGTCAAAACACAAACCCTACTGAGGCACTGAGAGGATTGGATAGATGAGTGAGTTATGGAAAGCAGAGCAGCAGACACAGCATACACAGGTCGGTCATATATGGGTGAAATATGTAAACTTCAAAAGCGGGTCTATGACCAGGAAGTTTGAGTTTTTCATGGATTTTGACTATTCTGGTCATGTTCGTGACAGTGAAGCTGAATCTAAACGTCTGGATGAAAACATACAACCTAGATGTCACAAAGAGGGGTAGAGGAGTTAGTGAGCTCCGAGGCTAGCTCAGCAAACACAATGGTTTATATAAGGCCAGGATTCAATCTGTGCGCTCTAGTCAACAGTGCAGCTTTTAAAGGCAATGCTACCGCATTCGCAGAGATGGCATTTAAGGTAAAGCCTGTTGGGTCAATTGAAAATTACTTTTAAATGTCAAGCGCGCTATAGCATTTTTCCCGAACTCTGGCGTGTGTTTTCCCCTTAGTTCGGTTAGTTTGGACTGGTGGGAATACTCTATACGCGCCCTGAAGTGCACTAAACAACGCACCATGGTTCGCTCAAAAAGGATGGTCTCAGTGCGATTCCATTTCTATCATGGTGCTGTTCGCTGCAGGTGAGAAGGCATTGAGAAAGCAGTCTGGACCAAACACAGGAAAATAAGCAGAGGCCCAGTATTATTGGTTGTTTGACTGCAAGCATTTTATAAAATGCACTCAGTACCATAACTTGATATATCTGAAACATTATATGAGTAGCAACACATTCATGAGCGCATCGGATGCAAATTAAGGGAGATGGGGGCTATACGAGGATATAGGTGTCACGCATACTCCCTCTCCGGTCTCTAGGTCATCAGGCTGCTGATTATCCCGCACACCTGTCACCATCGTCAAGCGCACCAGCGTCTCATGACACTCACCTGGATAATCACCTCCTTGATTATCTTCCCTATATCTGTCACTCCCCTTGGTTCTTTCCTCAGGTGTTATTGACTCTGATGTCGGTGCGTTGTTTGTGTTTTGTCTTTATTGTTTTGTTTATTTATTAAAACACACACTCCCTGTACTTCCTTCCCGACTCAGCGCACTCGTTGCAATGGGCTATTGAATAAAGTCTATTCACGTCGCAATTAGAGCGGCTATTGAGCAGATTTCTCCCGCATGTTGTTGGAAGACCAAAGCAAAAGTAATATGAAGTTTGGGACAAGTTATGCTTCTTGATAATCATAGATGGATTTAAACAAATTACTTGCATTAACACATGGTTTTGCTTTGGCATTTTAGTTTGTTTGAAATTTGGCAAGGTGAAACCAGCCAGACCAAATGAAAAGTAGTAGCTTGTTTTTATTTCAAGCTCTGTTAAGATGGTTGTTGATCATTGCAAGACAGACATTTTCATGTCTTGCCATAGATTTTCGTGCCGATTTAAGTCCAAACTGTAACTAGGCCAATCAGGAACATTCAATGTCATCTTGGTGTGCAACTCCAGTGTATATTTGGTATTGTGTTTATTGTCCCGCTGAAAGGTGAATTTGTCTCCCAGTGTCTATTGGAAAGCAGACTGAACCAGATTTTCCTCTAGGATTTTGCCTGTGCTTAGCTCTATCCTGTTTCTTTTTATCCTAAAAATCTTCTTACTCCTTGCCGATGACAAGCATACCCATAACATGATGCAGCTACCACCATACTTGAAAATATGAAGTGTGGTACTCAGTGATGTAGGATTTCCACCAAACATAACGCTTTGTATTTAGGACATAAAGTTAATTTCTTTGCCATATTTTTCACAGTTTTACTTTAGTGCCTTATTCTGTAGAAGCTTCCTTCTTTTCACTCCGTCATTTATGTTAGTATTGTGGAGTAACTACAGTGTTGTTGATCCATCCTCAATTTTCTCTTATCACAGCCATTATACTCTGTAATGGTTTTAAAGTAAACATTAGGCTCATGGTGAAATCCCTGAGTGGTTGTATTGTGTATCTTTGTAGTGACAGGGTGTATTGATACACCATCCAAAGTGTAATTAATAACTTCACCATGCTAAAAAGTATATTCAATGTCTACTTTGAAAAACAAAAACTACCTATAGGTGCGCTTATGTGCAAGGCATTGGAAAACCTCCCTAGACTTTGTGGTTGAATCTGTGTTTGAAATGCACTTCTTGACTGAGGGACCTTACAGATAATTGTATGTGTGGGGTAGAGAGATGAGGTAGTCATTTAAAAATGTTAGTTCATGCAACTTATAATGCGACTTGTTAAACAGATTTTTACAACTGAACTTATTTAGCCATAACAAAGTGGTTAAATACATATTGACTCAAAACATTTCAGCTTTTCATTTTTAGTATTTTGATAAATACATTTTTTACATTAATACACTTTAACATGATGTGGGGTATTGTGTGTAGGCCAGTAAAATCACATCTATATTTAATCCATTTAAAATTTAAGCTGTAATACAGCAACACTTGGAAAAAGTCAAGGGGTGTGAATACTTTCTGAAGGCACTGTAAGTACCGCCATTCTGTTTCTCTGATAAACATTCTGGACTGTTTGCCATAATTCTAACAGCAGTTGTCTCAGGTCTACACATGTGCCTATGGGGGCTTGGGGTACAAGCAAAGGGTTGTTTCTGGATGAGGTCATACGTTTGCAGTCGATAATAAACCCAAGCTCTAAGCCAGTGAGCACATATTTTGTGAGCACATATTTTACATTACATGTACCCATCTACACATTCATTAGGCCTTTATAATGTAATGCCTTTCAATGCTCCTCAGGGGAGGCAGAGATGCAGAGTTGGCTGCTTTTCTTTTCAATGCGTGTTTAATTAAAGTCATCATTTGGATAAAAGGTCTGAATACACAAGGCGAGACAAGCAGAAGGGGGGGGTGCTTAGTAGGCGCAACATTGCACATTGCTCTCTACATTCAATAATGAACGCTTTTGCTTTCAAGGGACAGTTGACAGTTTGTGGCCCTCCAGGGTCTCACTAGTGAACTTTGATTAGGACACAGTACACATCCTTCATTCTCTGGTTAACTTGAGTCACTTGGACTCAATTGGGGAATGAGTGGTTCTTTAAGGCACACTCATTTTTCAAATGTAATTAAACAAGTTAAGGCAAGTTAAATTGGGGATATTTCTGAACCATAGCCTTTATAGGTCAAGGGCCAAACTCCAATACACTTTCTACCTCCAGTGGTAGCTAGAAACGTAGAAACTGTAAAGTTCTGGGGGGCGAAACCAAAATCAACATTATGGTGTAGTTGATGGTTTATTTGTTCCAATCTTTTCCTCTCAGTCTATGTTTGTTTTGTTTTTTTGCCATTTTAACCATACCCATCTGCAACATCCATGGCCACTTCCACTGTACTGAGAGGAAGAGAAGTAGAAAATTGTACTCACCATAAGCAAAGTTCCATACCCCCGTCTAGAGGGCAATGATCTGTCTTCTCTGATAATTGTTACCACAGGTCTTCATGAGACAAACACATGCCGCTACTTGTATCTGTACAGCATTTTTAGTCTTCAACTCGCCTCAACTCACAGTTTCCATAGTAACGGGCTGGGAGGAATTGAAGACTGAAAATGACATACAGGACATTCGTGTCTCCGTTGAGTAGATGAGTGGGCTCAAATCTTCCTGAAAGGTCAGCCATTGGTCGGATACACGGGGAGGAGAATGTATAATTGAAAGTGCCAGGAAGGGACAGTGGAGCATTCGTACTGTCATTACATACCATTATATCTAAATATATCTTGCTTTAATATTAAACTTGTGAGAAATACACCTTCAGTGAAAACATAGAGGCTATTCAACTCGGAACACCAGTGTTTTACTGTTGAGTAAATGTTGCACTTGATACACATAATGTTGAACTGGTAAAGGAAATAGTTTACAAGAAGTCAAGGTTTCTCGCTCTCTCATATCTTATGGCAGAGTTTCCCAAACGTGGTCCTGGGGATACCATACAAGTATAACCACTATTGGTATTACAAGAAGAAGACATTTGTTTTCCATTGTTTTCCACCCAACCACCCAATACAGACACACACACACACACACACTAGTGATTGTCTTTCGCAAACGAACGGCTCTTTTTGACTGGATCATTTTGGCGAATGTCAGGAACCGAATCGCATCGGTGGCTCCCTGATTTGCATACTGCTACTACTGCTTATTGAGCTCAAAACAACGTTTTTCTGCAGATACGTTACAAAATAATTATCTGAAGTGGGTGCATCCTCACTACAGAAACAGTAAATAGTGGGGAGAGCTCGTCAGTGTAAAAACAATCTTTGCAGGCCTTCTAATAATTTGGCCCCCAGTTAAAAATATATTTGAACACACATTTCACAATCTGACATAATGGTAGCTTACCTTTGGGGCTTTACATTGGAGATGTGCATTTTTTTCATGGTTCTAGGTGAATTTTTAAGCATTTTGAACTAAGAACCGTTTGGGAGCCAAATGAGCCGGCTCTTTTACATGAACGGAGCCAAATGATCTCGAGAATGTCTATAACAAACACACACACACACTGCGCCCAGTGAGCAGTTAAGTGCCTTACTCAAGGGCACAAAGGCTAAAGATGGCAGCTAGGATACTGATGCCAACCCTCTGGTGGTCGGCTCATTTCCCACCAGATTTTTCTCATCTGACCTGGGATTCGAATGGGCAAATATATTGTTGCTGGCTCGGCTCTCTAACCTCTGGGCTACCGCCTACATATTATTTTATGGAATACTTCAAGTTATATTGAGGTTTTCTTTCATTTATGAGTCTCATACAAGATGACATGCTCCAGTTCACTAAACAAAGTTTAAACAATGTATTGTGTTTCCAGTCAAAACTCATGACATGCCTGTGTCCACTAGACATAGTCATCCCGCCCTGGGATTCTCCCATCTCCAGCGCTACACCATAAACAGCCACTGTGTTAGTGTTTTACACACACAAGAAACAAGCTGACAAGTGCTTTACTTACCACTTATTCTGACCCCTTTGATGAAAAGAGATGACTGCGTGAAACAGTGCGAATCAGAACACATCAGTAAAAAGCGATGTGATTAATCATACTCAGAATTAATGCAGCCACGATCCAGCCCTTCATCATTAAGACAGAAGGAAAGCAAATGCATGTAAACGAGGCTTTACCGCAATTAATAACTTTGAAAGGGACACCAAGATGTGCCAAGGCCATTAATAAGACATAATGGCAAAGTTTTACATCCCCGAAGGGGATTCAATAATTTTTCACCTGCAAAAAACAATACTCTTTTGAATAACCTTAACTTCGGAAACTTTGTTCTTTGTTGTACAACAAAAACAAAAGGCATTCATGTTTGAACTTTTATTTCCGAAAAGTCAAACATTTCATCACACTTTTTTTATGGAGCTCACGGCCAATCTCCCACTACCACAAATAAAACCTTCTGAATAATTCAACAAAAATACACTCTGTTTTATCTGTCCGTGAGGTAACAATAACAGAAACAAGGGAGCAGAGGAAGATACTGTATATCACAATATATACCAGTGTCTATACCTGATCAATTATTCGGGTAATGTCTGTACTGACCTCGCCCTCTGGATGGTAGCGGTGTGAACAGGGAGCGCCTTGGGTGGTTGTTGTCCTTGATGATCTTTTTGGCCTTCCTGTGACATCGGTTGCTCTAGGTGTCATGGCGGGCAGGTAGCTTGCCCCCGGTGATGCGTTGTGCAGACCGCACCACCCTCTGGAGAGCCTTGCGGTTGAGGGCGGTGCAGTTGTCGTACCAGGCTGTGATACAGCCCGACAGGACGCTCTCGATTGTGCATCTGTAAAAGTATGTCAGGGTTTGGGTGACAAGCCAAATTTCTTCAGCCTCCTGAGGTTGAAGATGTGCTGTTGCACCTTCTTCACCACACTGTCTATGTGGGTGGACCATTTCAGTTTGTCTGTGATGTGTATGCCGAGGAACTTAACTTTTCACCTTCTCCACTTCTGTCCCTTCGATGTGGATAGGGGGGTGCTCCCACTTCTGTTTCTTGAAGTCCACAATCATCTCCTTTGTCTTGTTGATGTTGAGTGAGAGGTTGTTTTCTTGACACCACACTCCGAGTGCCCTCACCTCCTCCATTTAGGCTGTTTCGTCGTTGTTGGTAATCAAGCCCACTACTGTTCTGTCGTCTGCAAACTTGATGATTGAGTTGGAGGTGTGCATGGCCACGCAGTCGTGGGTGAACAGGGAGTACAGGAGGGAGCTGAGCATGCACCCTTGTGGGGCCCCAGTATTGAGGGTCAGCGAAGTGGAAATGTTGTTTCCTACCTTCACCACCTGGGGGGCGGCCCGTCAGAAAGTCCAGGACTCAATTACACAGGGCGGGGTTGAGACCCTGGGCCTCCAGCTTGATGATGAGCTTGGAAGGTACTATGTTGTTGAATGCTGAGCTGTAGTCAATGAACAGCATTCTTACATTTGTCCAGCATTTCATACACTTGTCCAGATAGGATAGGACAGTGTGCAGTGTACTGACGATTGCGTCGTCTGTGGACCTGTTGGGGCGGTATACAAACGGAAGTGGGTCTAGGGTGGCCGGTAAGGTGGAGGTGATATGATCCTTGACTAGTCTCTCAAAGCACTTCATGATGACAGAAGTGAGTACTATGGGGCGGTAGTCATTTAGTTCAGTTAACCTTTGTCTTCTTGGGTACAGGAACAATGGTGGCCATCTTGAAGCATGTGGGGACAACAGCCTGGGATAGGGAGCGATTGAATATGTCCGTAAACACACCAGCCAGCTGGTCTGCGCAGCTAGGTATGCCGTCTGGGCCAGCAGCCTTGCGAGGGTTAACACGTTTAAATGTTTTACTTGTGTAGTCCGTGATTTCCTGTAGACCCTGCCACATACGTCTCATGTCTGAGTCGTTGAATTGCGACTCCACTTTGTCCCTGTATCTGCATTTTGCTTGTTTGATTGCCTTGTGGAGGGAATAACTCCACTGTTTATATTCAGCTATTTTCCATGGTTAAATGCGATGGTTCGTGCTTTCAGTTTTGCGCAAATGCCGCCATCCATCCACGGTTTCTGGTTAGGGTAGGCTTTAATAGTCACAGTGGGTACAACATGTCGAATGCACTTCTTTATAAACTCTCTCACATAGTCAACGTATAGGTCGATGATGTTCTCTGAGGCTGACCGGAACATATTCCAGTCCGCGTGATCAAAACAATCTTGAAGTGTGGATTTTGATTGGTCAGACCAGCGTTGAATGGTTCTAGTCACTGGTACATCCTGTTTGAGTTTCTGCCTATAAGATTGGAGGAGCAAGATGGCGTCGGGGTCAAATTTGCCGAATGGAGGGCGGGGGAGTGCTTTGTATGCATCGCCAAAGTTAGAGTAGCAGTGATCGAGTGTATTACCCCTGCGCGTAATGCAATCAATATGCTGATAGAATTTAGGTAGCCTTGTTCTCAAATGTGCTTTGTATACACGCACACACAAAGTACGATGTGACAGTACTTGTGATTGAGTTACAGAAATTTCCCTCTAAGTTGGCACTGCCTTGGTGTTTCTGGGTATAATAAAGTCCCTAACAACAGCTGCATTTAGAAATACCCTATTTTTTTACCTTCTTCATCCACTATGCCCACAGTAAGACCAGCTGATAATTTGAGTTAGTTTGATAAGCTGATAATGGAACACTACCAATCGGATAACATCACATGAAAGTGTAGCCAATATATTTGATTAGAGCGATCTTATCAGAAATAGTGGACAAGCACTAGGTGGGTTGTTAATTATTCTGTCCCACACCAGATGCTGAAGGTGCAGGACGTTTCACAAGTTGGTAAAGATACAAGACCAACCATTTATCTTTGACCATTGGTCTTGTTGAGAGAGAAATTATGTCTCATTGACAAAGAGAAAACAAAGTCAATTCGGTGCTTCTGATCAGCACTCAGACCCAGATGCAAACACAGGAGGTGGATAGTACGAATCTCAGAGTTTATTACAGTTCAAGGGGCAGGCAAAAGGGTAGTCAAGGCAGGCAAAGGGTCGCAATCCAAATCAGATTCAGGCAGGTACGGGATCGCAGGCAATCGGAATGTCAAGGCAGGCAAAGAGTCGCAGGCAAAAAGGGCAGAACTGGGAGAAACTAGAGCACAGGAATCACGGGAACATGCTGGTAGGACTTGACGGGCCAAGACGAACTGGCAACAGGCAAACAGAAAACGCAGACGTAAATACACAGGAGATAATGGGGACAAATGGGAGACACCTGGTGGGGAGCGGAGACAAGCACAAGACAGGTGAAACAGATCAGTCATTCATTTACCTATATGCAATCATCATAACTTCATCATAGCAAACATAGGGTAAACTGTTCAAAATAAATGTTTGAACCGGGTGTATGACCGATTTCCAGAGAGAAGGACTGTGAAGGTGAAATCCCCCGTCAAGGCAGAGAGTTGGTCATTACTGCATTTCTAGGTTGAGTCTTTGGTGAGGAGGATGCCATGTCTCCTCTTAATAATTTTAGTAGATGACCCAGATGACCTCCTCTAAATATGTTGATTGTCTCCAATTGATTGGCTGTTTGCTTATCAGGATATACAGTAACGGACCGTCAACTCTCTGAGGAAGGTTCAACATCATAGACGAAATTCATCAGCAGACATGGCCTAAGACATATAAATGGAGACGTCTTCACATGAAAATTAGGAGCATTGACTAGATGACAGATGTGAGGAGTACCATGTTAAAATGTCAATGACCATGTCTCACAGTCAAGCGCTTAACTTGCGGGGAGACGGGAGTCGTGCCCCATCCAATATTAGAGACAGGTCAATTTGACGTCCTCAGTAATATACCATGATTAATTTGAACGATAGGTAATTATTTTCCCCACCGTAAAGTGTCAGACAGCTACTGTCTTTTACACCACACCGTGGTACTCATTTCCTCATTTTATGATTGGACCCCCCCTCCCCCCTACCCCCCCTCCCCGCCTTGGTTTGTGGCGGGAAAAAAAGTTGAGCAAGGCTAACTTGGAACATTTAAAATAGTACAGTCAAAAGTAACATGGTAAATTCATAAGCACAAATTATGTTTTTTTTAAATGGAGAAAGTGAGAAAGCGCATTTTTCAAAAGAGTGGTAATTGGTAACGGTTATATTGGGCACCTTGGTAGTATTATAAACCTTAAAACATCTAGTTTCTAGTAGGCTACAGATTTAGACAAGGGTTGTTTCTATGAACCTTAAATCAATCTGTAGGCTCAAGCGAGCCTGTTTCTCTCCCAGTCAGAGGCAGCCTGCTTGTTTCCCAACTCTGACCACTGACCAACAGCAGCAACCTATTCTCTTTATTTAGGCCAAAATTGTGGGGGGAAAGCACACATCATGTTTATACAACCTAATAATCACAATACTTCCAGAACTAACTTTTGTTTTTGTTTTCATTTGAGAATCTGCAAAAGAAATTGGTCCACCCTAGCTATTGTACATTTCATGTGACATTGCAAAGTGGTAAACTGTTTTTTTTGTCATTCATTGTTTATTTATTTTTGATTTCAATATGGAACGGAAACCAGGTACTGGTGTTTGTATGTACTATTTCTTGATAAGTAAAAATCAAATTGATTAAGTAAATCTGAATAACTGCATTATTCGTATACCATATTTTTGTGTAACAATAGTAGCAGTTCATTTATTTGGGGAAGATGAAGGGGCATGGATAATACACATACTGAGCTATATTGTATGCTCAAAAAAATGTTAAATCACATTATACTGAAGAAAAATATAAAAGCAACATGTAAAGTGTTGGTTCCATGTTTCATGAGCTAAAATAAAATATCCCAGAAATGTCCCAGACACACAATAAGCTTATTTCTCTCAAATTTTGGACACAAATGTGTTTACATCCCTGTTAGTGAGCATTTCTCCTTTGCCAAGGTGTGGCATATCAAGAAGCTGATTGAACAGCATTATCATTACACAGGTGCACCTTGTGCTGGGGACAGACAATAAAAGGCCACTCTAAAATGTTCAGTTTTGTCACACAACACAATGCCACAGATGTCTCAAGTTTTGAGGGACCGTGAAATTGACATGCTGAATGCAAGAATGTCCAGCAGAGCTGTTGCCATAGAATGTAATGTTCATTTCTACTCCATAAGCCGCCTCCAATGTCGTTTTAGAGAATTTGTCAGTACGTCCAACTGGCCTCACAATCATGTAACCACGCCAGCCCAGGACCTCCACATCCAGCATCTTCACCTGCAGGATTGTCTGAGACCAGCCACCCAGACAGCTGTTGAAATTGTGGGTTTGCACAACTGAAGAATTTCTGCACAAACTGTCAAGAATCATCTCAGGGAAGCTCATCTGTGTCCATGTCATCCTCACCAGGGTCTTGACCTGACTGCAGTTCAGCGTCGTAACCGACTTGGTAGACAGCGTGTATGGCGTCGTGTGGGCGAGTGGTTTGCTGATGTCAACGTTGTGCCCCATGGTGGTTGTGCCCCATTGTGCCCCATGGTGGTATAAAGTACGACCGAACACAAACTTTCAGCATGATTTTTTTATTTCACCTTTATTTAACCAGGTAGGCCAGTTGAGAACAAGTTCTCATTTACAACTGCACCTTGCCAAGATAAAGCAAAGCAGTGCGACAAAAACAACAACACGGGATAAACAAACATATAGTCAAAACACAATAGAAGAATCTATGTACAGTGTGTGCAAATGTAGTAAGGTTAGGGAGGTAAGGCAATAAAAAGGCCATAGTGGCAAAATAATTACAATTTAGCATTAATACTGGAGTGATAGATGATGAGTAGAGGTGCAAAAGAGGGAAAAAAAACAATATGGGGATGTGTGTGTTATTTGTGTGTGCTATTGTGTGTGCTATTTACATATGGGGTGTGTACAGGTACAGTGATCGGTAAGCTGCTCTGACAGCTGATGCTTAAAGTTAGTGAGGGAGATATAAGTCTCCAGCTTCAGTGATTTTTGCAATTTGCTCCAGTCATTGGCAGCAGAGAACTGGACCAGTGAAATATACTTGCTGGAGCGCGTGCTACTGGTGGGTGTATCGTGATCACGATACACCCACCAGTAGCACGCGCTCCAGCAAGTATATTTCACTGGTCCAGTTCTCTGCTGCCAATGACTGGAGCAAATTGCAAAAATCACCAGTGAGCTGAGATAAGGTGGGGCTTTACCTTGCAAAGATGACCTGGAGCCAGTGGGTTTGGCGATGACTATGTAGCGAGGGCCAGCCAACGAGCGCATACAGGTCGCAGTGGTGGGTAGTATATGGGCTTTGGTGACAAAACAGATGGCACTGTGATAGACTACATCCAATTTGCTAGGTAGAGTGTTGGAGGCTATTTTGTAAATGACATCGCCGAAGTCAAGGATCAGTAGGATAGTCAGTTTTACAAGGGTCTGTTTGGCAGCATGAGTGAAGGAGGCTTTGTTGCGAAATAGGAAGCTGATTCTAAATATAATATTGGATTAGAGATGCTTAATGTAAGTCTGGAAGGAGAGTTTACAGTCTAACCAGAAATCTAGGTATTTGTAGTTGTCCACATATTCTAAGTCCGAACCGTCCAGAGAGTGATGCTAGGCGGGCAGGTAGATGCGGGCAGCAATCGGTTGAAGAGCATGCATTTAGTTTTACTAGCATTTAAGAGCAGTTGGAGTCCACAGAAAGAGTGTTGTATGGCATTGAGGCTCGTTTGGAGGTTTGTTAGCACAGGGTCCAAGGAAGGGCCAGATGTATACAGAATGGCTACGTCTGCATAGAGGTGGATCAGAGAATCACCAGCAGCAAGAGCGACATCACTGATATATACAGAGAAAAGAGTAGGCCCGAGAATTGAACCCTGTGGCACCCCCATAGAGACTGCCAGAGGTCCGGACAGCAGGCCCTCCGATTTGACACACTGAACTCTATCTGAGAAGTAGTTGGTGAACCAGGCGAGGCAGTCATTTGAGAAACCAAGGCTATTGAGTCAGCCGATAAGAATGCGGTGATTGACAGAATCGAAAGCCTTGGCCTGTTGTCCGAACCTCTGGCAGTTGTCTGGGCCTCTGGATACGTCTGCACAGTACTGTCTTTTATCTAAGGCGGTTATGCTATCGTTTAGGACCTTGAGCGTGGCTGAGTTGCACCCATGACCAGTTCGGAAACCAGATTGTATAGTGGAGAAGGTACGGTGGGATTCAAAATGGTCGGTATTCTGTTTGTCAACTTGGCTTTTGAATACTTTAGAAAGGCAGGGCAGGGTGGGTATAGATCTGTAACAATTTGGGTCTAGAGTGTCTCCCCCTTTGAAGAGGAGGATGACTGCGGCAGATTTCCAATCTTTAGGGATCTCAAATGATATGAAAGAGAGGTTGAACAGGCTAGTAATAGGGGTGGCAACAGTTTTGTCAGATAATTTTAGAAACAGAGGGTCCAGATTGTCTAGCCCAGCTGATTTGTAGGGATCCAGATTTTGCAACTCTTTCAGAACATCAGATATCTGGATTTGGGTGAAGGAGAAGCGGGGGGGCTTGGGCAAGTTGCTGCAGGGGGTGCAGAACTGTTGGCCGGGGTAGAGGCTAGCCAGGTGGAAAGCATGGCCAGCCGTAGAAAAATGTATTGAAATTCTTGATTTATCGGTGGTGACAGTATTTCCTAGCCTCAGTGCGGTGGGCAGCTGGGACGAGGTCATTTTATTCTCCATGGACTTTACAGTATCCCATAACTTTTGGGAATTTGTGCTACAGGATGCAATTTTTTTTGTTGAAAAAGCTAGCCTTAGCTTTCCTAACTGACTGTGTATATTGGTTCCTGACTTCCCTGAAAAGTTGCATATTGCGAGGGCTATTCAATGCTAATGCCATATACCACAGGATGTTTTTGTGCTGGTCAAGGGCAGTCAAGTCTGGAGTGAACCAAGGGCTTTAGCTGTTCTTAGTTCTGCATTTTTTGAATGGGGCATGCTCATTTAAGATGGTGAGTAAAGCGCTTTTAAAGAACAACCCGGCATCATCTACTGATGGTATGAGGTTAATATCCTTCCAGGATACCCGACCCTGGTCGACTAGAAAGGCATGCCCGCTGAAGTATTTTAGAGAGCGTTTGACAGTGATGAGGGGTGGTCATTTGACCGCGGGCCCATTACGAACGCAGGCAATGAGGCAGTGATCGCTGAGATCCTGGTTGAAGAGAGCAGACGTGTATTTAGAGGGCAAGTTGGTCAGGATGGTATCTATGAGGGTGCCCATGTTTATGGATTTAGGGTTGTACCTGGTAGGTTCCTTGATCATTTGTGTGAGATTGAGGGCATCTAGCTTAGATTGTAAGATGGCCGGGGTGCTAAACATATCCCAGTTTAGGTCACCTAACGAACTCTGAAGATAGATGGGGGGCAATAAATGCACATAAAGTGTCCAGGGCACAGCTGGGGGCTGAGGGGGGTCTATGACAAGCGGCAACAGTGAGAGACTTATTTCTGGAAAGGTGGATTTTTAAAAGTAGAAGCTCGAATGATAGTGCACTGCCTCATGTCGCAAGGATCTGTACACAATTCCTGGAAACTGAAAATGTCCCAGTTATAGCCTGTATGCTCACCAGACATGTCACCCATTGAGCACGTTTGGGATGCACTGGATCGATGTGTACAACAGCATGTTCCAATTCTCTCCAATATCCAGGATCTTCACACAGCGATTGAGGAGGAGTGGGACAAGATTCCACAGGCCACAATCAACAGCCTGATAAACTCTACGTGAAGAAGATATGTCGCGCTGCATGAGGAAAATCGGGTCACACCAGATACGGACTGTTTTTCTGATCCACGCCCATACCTTTCTTTTTGACGTATCTGTGACCAACAGAGGCATATCTGTATTCCCAGTCATGTGAAATCCATAGATTAGAGCCTAATTAATTTATTTCAATATACTGTTGCGTTTATATTTTTGTTCAGTGTATTTTATACTAATACAATTGCCCAGAGAAAAATATTTTGTTGAACAAGTCATTAACATCTCAAAATTATTGCCTCCCCTGTTTTCAATACTCCAGCACCCTCCACCACTTCCGAGGATAACAAAACTGTGCCATTTATAAAAGGTTTTATGAGATGGGAGAAAGCATTGCTAGGGATCTTGACCCTTCCTCCAAACATAATCTTTCCAAATCCTTGATATCCTTCGTCTGCACTTATGGACTGCCCTCTTTAATTCAAACCACACATTTTCAATGGGGTTCCAGTCTGGAGACGGATGGCTATTGCAAAATATTAATTATGTGGTCAATTAACCATTTCTTTGTGGATTTTTACCCTGTATCCAACACAATGTTATGCCCACATCTCACAGCTGTTTACCAGTGAACCCTATTTCTCTCACTTTTCTTTTCTTTCTCATTGTTTCTGTAGTGAGGATTCACCCACTTTAGATAGTTATTTTGTAACTTATCTGCATAATTCACGTGGATGATTACAAAGTTTCTCTCACCTGTTTGTGAAGATGTAGTTGACCTCGGGCAAATGTTGCATTATGACAGTCAGGTAATGTACAGTGCCAGTCAAAAGTTTGGACACACCTACTCATTCAAAAGTTTTTCTTTATTTTTACTATTTTCTACATTGTATAATAATAGTGAAAACATCTAAACTATGAAATAACACATATAGAATCATGTAGTAACCAAAAAAGTGTTCAAATTAGCCACCCTTTTCTGGAAAACCTTTTTTTAAGTATGACTATTACATTATGACCATGATTATATATCTTACCTGCTTGTTCATGAAGATATAGATAATGGGGTTGATGAACGTGCTGGTTTTGGCCAAGACCGAGGGCACGATGCTGGCCTCAGGGGTGACCAGGCTGGGGCGTCCGAAGGTGGCCAGCAAGGCCATGACCCCGTAGGGCATCCAGCACATCAGGTACACTAGCACCATGGCAACTACCATGACAAGTACACGGTGCTCCCTCTTCCTGCTCATAGCTGTGTTGATGCCGCTAACCTGGGGAGGCAATAAGCAGGGAAGCAGAGAAGATGCAAGGAAGGAGGTTAGAGGAAAGAATGTGCAGTCGATGAAAGAGACCAGAGGAAATGGGGTAACAGAGGGAGAGAAAGACAATGAGTGAGAGAGAGCAACGTCTGGAATGTCACGCTTGCTCATCAGACACAGGGAATGCACTGACAGTGGAATCAGAGAAACAAAGCGAAAGGAATGAGATCGAGCGGCCCACCATCGACCACTTTTCCCAGACATGCATGTTCTGACAGAGTGCATTGTCTATTTAGGTACTGGTGTGCGACAGGAATCCTCATTTCTTAACATTTTTCCCCAAATGTAAACAGGGTCCAAATCATGGCATCTCCATTGGGAGGCACACTGAGACATCAGGGCTAAATGTCATCCATCTTGTCGTGGCTATAGAAATACACACACACAAAGCCCGCTGGGCCTCATGCTCTGCACAAACATGAGCTGTTTATATTTGACTATCTGCACTGTTTCCCCGATGACCGTCCATCATCCCCTGTCACTCAAGTTGCCACGGAGACAGACACTTCGGCAGGAACCCGGTTTCAAAAGGCTGCAGTGCTGACATGATTTAGGGAATAGGAGTGTTTTCATCCACCCAAACAACAACAAAAAACATTACTAAAACATAAAACAACTTTTGGGTCTCAGCCATTAATTCCTATTCTCATGGCAGCTAATCATGGTAGCGAGATTCACTCTCAGTACAACCTGGTCTCAGAACATTTCGTATTATTCTATACTGAAATCCGTGAAGCTACATATAGTATATGTTACGTTTGGTATGGTTACATAAGACAGATTGTTACTTAAGGCAAAAATGAACGGAGGGTTGCGTGTTCGAATCTCATCAGGAACAACTTTAGAATTTTAGCTAATTAGCAACTTTCCACTACTTACTACTTTTTAGCTTTTTTAGCATGTTAGCTAACCCTTCCCCTGACCGTGATCTTCACCTTTTTAGCTAACCCTTTACCTAACTCTTTAACCTAACTCCTAAACTTAACCCTAACCCCTAAGCCCCAGCCTAGCTAATGTTAGCAAGCTAGGTAACGTTAGGCACCTAGCTAGAATTCATAACATATCATACGTTTTGAAATTTCATAACATATTGCATGTTTTGCAAATTCATAATATATAATATGAATTGTAATTCATAACATACATAACCTAAAGTATGTGGCCACCTGCTCGTCGAACATCTCATTCCAAAATTGTCTAGAATGTCATTGTATGCTGTAGCGTTTAAGATTTCCCTTCACTGGAACAGGGGCCTAGCCCAAACCATGAAAAACATCCCCAGACCATGATTCCTCCTCCACAAAACTTTACAGTTGGCACTATGCATTGGGGGCAGGTAGCGTTCTCCTGGCATCCTCCAAACCCAGATTTGTTCGTCTTACTGCCAGAAGGTGAAGCGTGATCACTCCAGAGGACGTGTTTCCACTTCTTCAGAGTCCAATGGCGGCGAGCTTTACACCACCCCAGCCGACGCATGGCATTGCACATGGTGATCTTAGGCTTGTGTGTGGCTGCTTGGCCATTTCATGAAGCTCCCAATTAATATTTATTGTGCTGACGTTGCTTCCAGAGGCAGTTTGGAACTCGGTAGTGAGTGTTGCAACTGAGGACAGACGATTTTTATGCACTATTGGCGGTCCCATTCTGTGCGCTTGTGTGGCCTAGCGCTTTGCGGCTGGGTCGTTGATGCTCCTAGACGTTTCCACTTCACAATAACAGCACTTACAGTTGACCGCGGGAGCTCTAACAGGGCAGAAACTTGATGAACTGACTTGTTGGAAAGGTGGCATCCTATGATGGTGCCACGTTGAAAGTCACTGAGCTCTTCATTAAGGCCATTCTACTGCCAATGTTTTTTCTATGGAGATTACATGGCTGTATGCTTGATATTATAAACCTGTCAGTAACGGGTATGGCTGAAATAGCAGAATCCACTAATTTGAAGGGGTGTCCACATACTTTTGTATATATAGTGTATCATACGCCACTCGGGGGGCTCACGAGTGGCGCAGTGGTCTGAGGCACTGTATCTCAGTGCTAGAGGCATCACACTGGTTCGAATCCAGGCTGTATCACAACCGGTCACAACCGGCCATGATTGAGAGTCCCATAGGTCGGCGTCGATTTGGCCCAGTGTCGTCCGGGTTTCGCCGGTGTAGGCAGTCATTGTAAATAAGAATTTGACTGACTTGCCTTGTTAAATAAAGGTTACATTTAAAAATTAAACATAAATACAAAATAGGTTATGGTCATCCACAACTTAATAAATACCATACGAAAAGTAACATATCTTACTAAAGGGAGTGTCTCGGATTTACATACAGAATAATACGTAATACTCTGAAACCAGGTTGCTCAGTCGATCAGTTGATCAGTCTCTCTAAAGACAACACTGTGATGATTTGGTAAATGTTGGAGGCTTCTTCCAGCTCCCCTTTGTATTATGGGTTATGCGTGTGGGAGAACTAGGCACTAGCGAGCAGGGGAGTACTATCACATTTCAAAGTATTTTTATATAAATCGTTCCTGAACATGATCATAATTATTCTGTTTGCAGTGGGAATTTCCAGTAAATTGTCCCATCGGTTAAAGTAATGACTGCTTGGGACTATTCATTCTGTTGTTGACCCTTCTGCATTATAAGCAATCTTTTCCAGCTTTGCCTAGGGGCAGAGACCGATTTCGCCAAAAGGCTAAGAGCTAACTGCCTGAAACCAGTGTCAGTGAGCAGTATTCGTTAGGTATAGTTACCAATGTTCAGCAATTCCATTATCCCACAAAACTAAAGGGTGAAATGTTAGTGAAAATGTGGGAACTAGTTCTCTTACTAAAGTTTGTACCTTTAAAGGTAGAATCAGCGAGATGACTTTGCATCGAACAGGCTTTGAAGCCACCGGGAGGTTTATTGGCACTCCCCAGAAGGATCAGTCCTCCATAGAAATGAATGGAATTCTACAGTATTTCAATTAAAAGTTTCAAGAACAAAATTACATGTATTTAAGTATTTTTGTTGTTGTTGTAGTAACATTAGTAATCTCAAAAAATTATACTTGAAGGAAAATGTTTTTAAATAATATGTATATAGTTTAGCTCACGTAATATAATTTTAAAATAGACATTACTCTGTCTGTAATAGAGTTTAAACGTGGCAAAAACATAAATGTAGACATTAATAAACGCATTATCTTTTGAATTCCCTCAGCAGGCACTGAAATCCTTTTATGTTGTGCAGTTCAATTATAAAATTAATACAAATCTATGCCAACAGATTGTGGTGTTAACTAAATCCAGATGCTGTGTCTGTGGGTGCTGTGTATGTGCGTGCCAAGTATAGGGGGTCCTTTTCACTATGGCTGAGACTGAAATGCCAATAAAATAGAATAAATAGTATGTGCTAAACGAGTGTCCCTTCCTGGGAACAAAAACCTCTGAAAGATGTCTTCTGTGTCATATTGACAGAGAATTTCCATGTCTGTGATCGACCCTCAGACCCTCAGGTCTGAATGTGATTGCGGTCTACATACAAGCTTATGTTTTACCTCCATTGCCCTCACAAGCTAAACACAAAACAATGTTTATGAGGACTTGGTGTAAAAAAAAAAAATAGGCAAGGGGAAACATGGGGACACCACCTCACAAATACACTTCTTTTAAGTGTTTAAATTGTATGTAACTGTGGGCTGCCAATGCCCAGTACTGTAAGAGCCTACCAACACACAGATCAACTTGACAGAATGCGCAACCCTAAGCTATCAAAGTTTCTTACAGGCATCATAACTTAAGTCAATAATTAGAGCTATAGGCTACATTGCTGTCAAATTTGTGACACTACGCAATGAGCGTAACCAGGTCGCAACTTTCTCCAGGTGCGCAATATTTTACGTGTGGGAGAGTTTCACACACACACAAGCTATAGTGAGAGAGCAGGTAGGGGGCGAAAAAGCAGGCTGTGTCATTTTCATAGTACTGACATCACCTTTACTGTAGCATATCACACAATGACCGTGTGTAATGAGAATTAATGATAACAGAGTGAACGTTTGCCTACTTCTTTCAGTAGGCTACACACGGTATTGGTCCTACTACTGCAACATACAGAATGTAAAAAGAAATGTAGGCCTATCTGAAATGCAGCCATATACACAACAACTGTAACTTTGCACACAAGAAAGCACGCGATGTTGAAGTAAACCCCCACGAAGACTGGTAGCCCAAGATGTGCTCATTACAACATCACACGCAGTAACATCGATTCAGAACCATGGACAGAAAGCTACCGCCAGTCAGCCGATGAAAGGATAACGTGAGCTGCCAATTTCAGCACCACTGGAGTGGACAGCCAGGACAACATAGCAATAGCAATTTGACCCACAAGCAATAACATTAAGAATCACAGATAATTCTAAAAGCTGCATTTAAGTAAAAAGCAAAGGTCTAAAATTACTGAGTGAAAAGGTTGTAAAAATGACGCTGGAGATGTTTGACGTGTCTTTGCAACTTATTTTTGTTACATAATTTGTACATAATGTTGCCGCTACCATCTCTTATGACCAAAAAGAACTTGCTGCACTTTAATTACTTGTTACTTTTATTTCTTATTCTTATTTTTATAAACTGCATTGTTTGTTAGGGACTCATAAGTAAGCATTTCACTGTATTCAGCGCATGTGACTAATACAATTTGATTTGATTTGTAGCTTACCATTTAGAAGAGTTGCAGCCTCCTCGATGCTGTGTTCAACCTCATGAGAAGTTTCTGATTCCATTCTCCTTCCTGGTGAAAATGTACCTGTCAGGTCCCTCTCAAATGCCACTGGACAAGCTGGGCTTTTCATTGATGTAACATGCTCTGTGTTGAGTCTGCGTTCACTGAATACATTCTTCAGGGTGGAGAACAAATTTTTGCACATGGCTGTAGATGCCCAAAATGTTTTTACCAGGTTTCAGTGCGAACAGCACAGTCGCCATTGCTGACAAAGACCTGCCGTATCTTTGTAGAACAAACACTGAGTGGGGTTCATTTGTTGTTTGCTGGCTGTGGTTGCGATTTCACTTTGCAAGAATGTGCCAGCCACAATAAACTCTGCTTCCACTGGTTCAGTTTTGGTTCGATTTAATAGGTTGTCAGGTGCATGTGGCTGTGGTTAACGGAGGTGCGGGTGCTTGTTGTGACGTTACCCTGTTGCTGCTGGTGCTAGGCCATTGCTTTTCTCGATCTTGTTGGTATGGGGGATGGGCGGCTATTACATTTGCTGCTAGGCTCCTCAGCCTCGGTGGTCGGGCCTGCATGCTGGTCGGGGAGCTTGGCATCACTATCGACATGGTGCATAGCCATTTTCAGATATTCATGCTGATCAAAGCTTAGTCAACTAGCTATAATTATTCAGCGCACTGCTACCAAAACTTAATGAAGCTAGTAGCTACTAGCTATAACTAACTGTAGCTATCTGCAAATGTGAACAACTTTGAGAGAAAAAAAATGCCCTGGGAGCCAATGAGCTTCCTAAACAATGTAATGAAGGCGGTACCTAATCAGAATGAATTTGGGGGATTTTAACTACTAAATATTACATCAATACATTCCCTCTCCCTCACCCCTCTTCAGATCAAGAGTTAACAGCCTGCATATAGGCTCTTTCCCGGTCTGCGCTACTGGAAGGCCCGGCCTGGCAGGTAATTCATGTACCATTGTTATGTTTATGGGGAAACAAAACTGTAGGAGGGAGGTCTGGGGGGGTCCATGCCCGGCTTTGCCACCCTGTGAAGCATGTAACGTAATGTGTCTGGCTAACCATTTACACTATAGTGCTGTAAACAAAACATGGCGGGTTGTTAAGGATGTTAAATTGAAATGGCATTCATCCATCAAATAACGTGACATCAGTGAAAGGCAAGGGAGAATCACCTGTATAAAATGTTTTGCCTGTAATATATCGCACATTAGCAAAGTGAAATGTACCCATCTCCTTTGAGGCGCCATTGGCTCTACAGGGCACAGGATAACTCAAGGTGGCATGTTTACACTACATCCAGGCGAAGGCCTTACAACATGGCCAGTGATCAATCTTGGAGTCTATCCTCCCCCCCCTCCCCCTCCCCCTCCCTCCCTCCCCTTGGAGTGTCTCCTTAAAGCGAGCCAACAACTCTGCGAGAAGACACTTTCTTCTCAGAAAGAGCACCGGCACCTGGCCATATATTAGAGCACCTTAATGTGCTTAATTAATCCACATAATCAGTCAATTTAAAGTAGTAGACAACCTGGATTAACTGGATTAACCGACTGCAACCGACTCTGGCCCGGTCAGTGAACATCACCTATTGCTGGAAGTACGGGAGCGGCTGGGAGAGCACAAAATGTGTGTCCTTTCATGGCCATTTGATGTCCAATCTATGTCCAGTGCGTGTCCCATCAGCGGAGAATTGGGGTGATAAATGGCACGTGTTTCTACGACTCCCACCTTCTCCATCTTGCAGAATGAGGCGATTAGCATCGGTGGCTTGCCAGCCTTGGAATAGGTGAGCCTCTGTCACCTGGGCAGTGAATCGAAAGCAAAATGACCCTGTACTGTTTGCAGAGGGAAGACAAACAGGCCTCTTCCACTTTTAGGGACCTGATTTCATGCCCCGCCAAACAACACAAACCTGCCACCCACACCACCACATGGCTTCCCTCAGAGACTCTTAGAAAGCATCTGCCAAACAAATTAGTTCTGGATGGGGAAATTTCCAGAGAGTTTCATCTATGCCTCAAACTCTTGGGAGAGATGAGCAAGAATGGAATGGTTTGCGAAAGATTAAATCATCTTTCTGAGTGACGACTGAATTTCCTATCTTCTATTGCTTTTTTTTGTTTCCAGTTGCATCCAACTTAATCCTCAGAACAAAACTGCACTGGTTCATCTCAGGGGCTTTTGAATCAAGGCAAGGACCAAAAAAAATCTATATAATGAGGAAGAATCTGTGGAAGCGTAAGGGAATCAATCGGGCCACCTTGAAGTTCAAATGATAAACAATCAACTTTATATGTTCATTTATTATATATGACTATGTCAGCTCGATTCCAGAGTCAATGGTCACACGTCTGGAAAACTACAGAGTAAAATCAAAACCTGAAAGATAGACTGGTGTTACTTATTGAGCAAAACACAGAGATAAATGTATCGATTTACTATTCTGACATTAAATCTGACATGAATGATTGTGTGTAGCTATCATTTAGGAAAATACATTTCAGATTATAAAGGAAGCAGTTCCTTGTAGCTTTCACTTGGATAAGTATTTTGGTGATTTCTTCTTAGCAGGGTTTGACAGCTGCAGCTGTGTATGATAACAAAGTAAAGTCGACATCTCCCACTAGGACATAAATGCCTCAGAAAGCTACATCCTCACCAATCAGATCTAACATTATTCTCCTCATCTTCTCTCCATACCCCAGGGAAAAGCTAAAAGTCTGAGAAATAATTAATTCCAATAATGCCGAGTGTCATACGAAATACATCTTCACACCTCAAAATGTATTTACCCAAAGTGTCTTTCTACAGTATGTTGTGAAGCATTAGAGGCGACGGGGAGGGAGGGGGCACACACTCTTTAAGCTTATCACACATATAAGACTTTACCCACACCTCCCAAAAAACACATAAACACACACACGATTATTCACACACTATGGTATTCCAAGTCAGACAGCCACACTCACTTATACAAATGTGCTATCTTAATTTGTGCTATATTAATCCTGCAACAACAGGAACTGTGAATTATTGTGTGGATTATAATGAATGAACATTTTTGTAGAGGTTGATCATTTCTTTGGTAGGATAAATCAAGTCTGACATTTTAACGTGGAAAAGACAAACTTTAGAAGCCTTTTTAAACCTTGAATACACTACAATCTGCATTTCCTGCTGAGCAGGAAAAAGAGTGATCAAATTAAGATAGTACATTTGTATGCCCATACACACCAGAGACACACACATACCCCACAAAGACACACACACAGCACTTTTGACTGCCTGTTTCGCTTCAGCATTCCAATTCCTGAATCCACAAGGACTTCCTGCCAGTCCTGCTCGAGCCGTTAAATGTGATTGATCACACTCTTTGTGTCTCTTGCATTACCCTACATGAGGCTCCTGTGGCCTGCCAAGATTCACTTGTCGCTGGTAAAGGGCTTTCTCAGCAAGAAGCCTGAACGCTCGACTGTGCCTTGCCACGAAAGCTCACAATCCTTTCCAAATCAAATCAAATCAAGCTTTATTTATATAGCAACTTTCAGACATGGATGCAACGCAATGTGCTTCACAAGAAAAATAACTAATAAAAAACTATGAAACACAGCTATATATAATACAAATCGAAGTGGAAATGCATTTGGCAGTTAATCTACTTCAATTCGGTAAATGGTACTATGTGCTCTTTTCAAAGGATGGATCTCAGTCGGGTATGGGTTTTGGGATACAGGGCGTCGAGGGTGGTCTGCCGGGCATTGAGATGACAACCCAAATCGGGATGAGGAGGGCTTTTAGCGGGTGGAATAGTAGGGACCAATTGGAGGTTTACTTAGTAGAAATGCAAAGATCATGGCACAGCTACAGTGCCTTGCGAAAGTATTCGGCCCCCTTGAACTTTGCGACCTTTTGCCACATTTCAGGCTTCAAACATAAAGATATAAAACTGTATTTTTTTGTGAGGAATCAACAACAAGTGGGACACAATCATGAAGTGGAACGACATTTATTGGATATTTCAAACTTTTTTAACAAATCAAAAACTGAAAAATTGGGCGTGCAAAATTATTCAGCCCCCTTAAGTTAATACTTTGTAGCGCCACCTTTTGCTGCGATTACAGCTGTAAGTCGCTTGGGGTATGTCTCTATCAGTTTTGCACATCGAGAGACTGACATTTTTTCCCATTCCTCCCTGCAAAACAGCTTGAGCTCAGTGAGGTTGGATGGAGAGCATTTGTGAACAGCAGTTTTCAGTTCTTTCCACAGATTCTCGATTGGATTCAGGTCTGGACTTTGACTTGGCCATTCAAACACCTGGATATGTTTATTTTTGAACCATTCCATTGTAGATTTTGCTTTATGTTTTGGATCATTGTCTTGTTGGAAGACAAATCTCCGTCCCAGTCTCAGGTCTTTTGCAGACTCCATCAGGTTTTCTTCCAGAATGGTCCTGTATTTGGCTCCATCCATCTTCCCATCAATTTTAACCATCTTCCCTGTCCCTGCTGAAGAAAAGCAGGCCCAAACCATGATGCTGCCACCACCATGTTTGACAGTGGGGGTGGTGTGTTCAGGGTGATGAGCTGTGTTGCTTTTACGCCAAACATAACATTTTGCATTGTTTCCAAAATGTTCAATTTTGGTTTCATCTGACCAGAGCACCTTCTTCCACATGTTTGGTGTGTCTCCCAGGTGGCTTGTGGCAAACTTTAAACAACACTTTTAATGGATATCTTTAAGAAATGGCTTTCTTCTTGCCACTCTTCCATAAAGGCCAGATTTGTGCAATATACGACTGATTGTTGTCCTATGGACAGAGTCTCCCACCTCAGCTGTAGATCTCTGCAGTTCATCCAGAGTGATCATGGGCCTCTTGGCTGCATCTCTGATCAGTCTTCTCCTTGTATGAGCTGAAAGTTTAGAGGGACGGCCAGGTCTTGGTAGATTTGCAGTGGTCTGATACTCCTTCCATTTCAATATTATCGCTTGCACAGTGCTCCTTGGGATGTTTAAAGCTTGGGAAATCTTTTTGTATCCAAATCCGGCTTTAAACTTCTTCACAACAGTATCTCGGACCTGCCTGGTGTGTTCCTTGTTCTTCATGATGCTCTCTGCGCTTTTAACGGACCTCTGAGACTATCACAGTGCAGGTGCATTTATACGGAGACTTGATTACACACAGGTGGATTGTATTTATCATCATTAGTCATTTAGGTCAACATTGGATCATTCAGAGATCCTCACTGAACTTCTGGAGAGAGTTTGCTGCACTGAAAGTAAAGGGGCTGAATCATTTTGCACACCCAATTTTTCAGTTTTTGATTTGTTAAAAAAGTTTGAAATATCCAATAAATGTCGTTCCACTTCATGATTGTGTCCCATTTGTTGTTGATTCTTCACAAAAAAATACAGTTTTATATCTTTATGTTTGAAGCCTGAAATGTGGCAAAAGGTCGCAAAGTTCAAGGGGGCCGAATACTTTCGCAAGGCACTGTATATAGACACTCAATCGTCATGTTACTTTTTAATGGTACGTTTACAAACATATATTTTGATAAAAATAATTTAAAGTTGTGTCTCATTATGAAAGGTGGTGAGATAAGTATAGCCAGTTACAATTGTAATGGCCTAGCAGATAATAAGAAAAGACTATCAGTATTTACCTGGCTAAAAGAGAAGGAATATCATATCTATTGTTTACAGGAAACCCATTCAACAGTTCTCGATTAAGTTTTGTGGGAAAAGAACTGGGGGGCGAAATATACTTCTCCCATGGGCAAAGAAATTCAAAAGGGGTGCAATATATTATAATAATAAAGTGAACTGGATGGAATATGGGGAAAAATGCACCAAATTCTTTTTCAATCTTCAATATATAAATGCTACCAAATAGTTTTTATTAAAACTTGTTACAAATGATAGTCACGCATGATTCAACAAATGATATTTTGAAAGAGGAAGTAAAGTACTTTAAGAATATGTTTTCATTTCAGGCTCCTCCATCTCCACTAACTGAAACTAATTGTATGGATTTTATTCCTAATAATAATGTAAAATTAATATCTGTACAGAAAGACTCATGTGAAGGCCAAATTACAGAGGAGGAACTGCTTGAGGCAATTGGGGCCTTTAATTCTTGCGACTAGCAATCCCGAATCCGGGAGCGTAATCATAGCCTCAAACGAATTAGCATAACACAGTGGACATAAATACCCCTAGAAACTTTTCCTATTCATGAAAATCGGCAATGAAATATATTCAAACACAAGCTTAGCCTTTTGTTAATCACACTGTCATCTCAGATTTTCTAAATATGCGTTAGAGCCAACGCTAGACAAGCATTTGTGTAAGTTTATCATGGCATAATGCTATGCTAGGCTCTGCTAGCAGCAGGCAACATTTTCACGAAAATAAGAAAAGCAACCAAATTAAATAATTTACCTTTGAAGAACTTCGGATGTTTTCACTCAGGAGACTCCCAGGTAGATAGCAAATGTTCCTTTTTTCCAAAAATATTATTTTTGTAGGCGAAATAGCTCCCGTTTGTTCATCAAGCTTGGCTGAGAAATCGACCGGAAAATGCTACCACTACAACGCCAAACTTTTTTCAAAATTAGCTCCATAATATCGACAGAAACACGGCAAACGTTGTTTAGGATCCATCCTCAAGGTGTTTTTAACATATGTATTCGATAATATATCCGTCGAGGCAATTGGTTTCTCATAAGAAGCGATTGGAAAAATGGCTACCTCAGTATTTTACGCAAGATTTTCTGCGGGAGACACCATGTGACCACTTGCTAAATATGCTCCCTTACGGCTATTCTTCAATGGAAATGCGTAAAAAGACGTCACAATGCTGTAGACACCTTGGGGAATACGTGGAAAACGTAATCTCATCCTTAGCTCATTCACAGCCATATAAGGAGTCATTAGCATGAGGCGGTTTCAAAATATGCGGCACTTCCTGATTGGATCTTTATCTGGGTTTCGCCTGTAACATCAGTTCTGTGGCACTCACAGACAATATCTTTGCAGTTTTGGAAACGTCAGAGTGTTTTCTTTCCAAAGCTGTCAATTATATGCATAGTTGAGCATCTTTTCGTGACAAAATATCTTTAAAACAGGAACGTTTTTCATCCAAAAATTAAAATAGCGCCCCCTAACACCAAGAGGTTTTAAGGATGGGAAAACTCCAGGCTTGGATGGCATACCAGTGGAAGTATACAAAACTTTTTGGGGTATACTCAAAGGACCATTATTGGCTTGTTTTAACCACTCCTATATAAATGGTAGATTATCAGACACGCAACAAGAAGGTCTGATATCATTATTACTGAAACAGGACCCAAGTGGTATATATAAAGATCCAATCCATTAAAAAAATTGGAGACCTCTTACATTTCAGTGTTGTGATGCAAAAATCTTAGAAAAATGCTTGGCACTTAGAATTTAAAAAAGTATTGTCAGATATTATTCAACCTAATCAGACAAGTTTTTTACATGGATGGTACATTTGAGATAATGTAAGACAAGTACTGGAAACAATAGAACACTATGAAATATCGGGGACACCAGGCCTGGTTTTCATAGCTGATTTTGAAAAGGCTTTTGATAAAGTACGACTGGAGTTTATATATAAATGCCTAGAACATTTCAATTTTGGGGAATCTCTTATAAAATGGGTTAAGGTTATGTATAGTAAACCTAGATGTAAAATAGTAAATAATGGCTACATCTCAGAAAGTTTTAAACTATCTAGAGGAGTAAAACAAGGTTGTCCACTATCGGCATATCTATTTATTATTGCCATCGAAATGTTAGCTGCTAAGATTAGATCAAACAATAATATTAAGGGATTAGAAATCCGTGGCTTAAAAACGAAGGTGTCATTGTACGCTGATGATTCATGTTTTCTTTTAAAACCACAATTAGAGTCTCTCCATGGCCTCTTAGAGGATCTAGATACTTTTGCTATCCTCTCTGGATTAAAACCAAATTATGATAAATGTACCATATTACGTATTGGATTACTAAAAAATGCACATTTTACATTACCATGTAGTTTACTAATTAAATGGTCTGATGGAGATGTGGACATACTCACTCCAATACCTTTTCATAGAAAGTTAGCAAAAATACGATCTTGCTACCATGGAAAGGAAAATACCTGTCTATTTGTGGAAAAATCGCCCTGATTAACTCTTTAGTTATATCACAGTTTACCTATTTGCTTATGGTTTTGCCTACACCTAGTGACCTGCTTTTTAAATTATACGAACAAAAAATATTCAATTTTATTTGAATGAAAAGGGCCTATTTATATAATGAATATGAATTCGTTGGGCAGAAATGATTAAATATTAAAGCATTAGACCTCTCACTAAAGGCATCAGTCATACAAAAGGTATATTTAAATCCAAACTGGTTCTCTAGTCAATTGGTACGAATGTCTCATCCTATATTCAGGAAGGGCCTTTTCCCCTTTATTCAGATTACACCTGCTCATTTTCGGTTGTTTGAAAAGGAAATAATCTCCAAAATATCTTTATTTTTTTAAACAAGCCTTAGAAAGTTGGTTGCAATTTCAGTTTAATCCACCTGAAAGGACGGAACAAATAGTACAACAAATATTGTGGTTAAATTCAAATATACTAATTGATAAAAAAAAACTATTTATCGAAGAAATAAAAATAAAAAAAGGTATAATTTTAGTGAATGATATAATAAATAGGACTGGTGGAGTTGTCATACATGCAGCTAACACAGACATATGGAAATTTCTGCTCTACCCAAAATTACAACCAATTAATTGCAGCATTACCACAAAAATGGAAGCGGCAAGTAGAAGGGGAAAAAAGTAAGGAACTTGTAGGTCGGCCCTGTATTAAAGAACATAAATGGTTAAAGAAAAGTGTGATGAATAAAAACATATACCAATTTCATTTAAGGACCAAAAAACTGACAGCTGTGCAAAATAAATTGCAAAATAGTTGGGAAGAGATTTTTGATGTACCCATTCCATGGCACATGATTTATGAATGGATACGCAAAACAACGCCGCTATATAAAATGATTGCAACTAATATAATGTTATATAAATGGGGGATACAATCTTCCCAGCTCTGCAGATTCTGCTGTGAGGAGGCAGAGTCATTAGATCATTTATTTTGGTATTGTCCATATGTAGCTCGTTTTTGGTCACAGGTCCAGGAATGGCTGAAGAATTGCAACATTTGCCTAGAACTAACGCTACAGATAGCAATACTGGGTGATTTGAAAAGCCATCGTCAATCAATCAATAATATAATAATTATTTTAACAAAAGTGTTTATTTTTAATTTACAATCTGTAGAAGCTATGAGAATAGGAAGGTCCAATTATTTTGTGAAACATCACAGCACAGTTGAAAAATATATGGCAAATAGAAATCCGAAATGGCTGATGTTGAGAGACAGATGGGGGGGTTGAATGGAGCTGAAGGGTGGGACTAATAACAAGATAAACAAGCATACGGGATCTGTAAATTGTATATAGGTTCGGAACTTTTGTGAAATAGCATAGTTACAAATATAAATCAAACTGGATGGACATCAGAAATAGAGAAAGGACTAAGAACAAACAAGAGAGAATGATTGTAAAGTAGACTGTGTCTATAAAATGTGAAAAAGATGTAGAAATTGAAGGTAAAAGCAGAAGTGTTTATTAGCATACTCCAATTGGGGGATCGGCGGTAGGGTTTGCGGGGAATAAAAATAATGGTATATTATTTTATGTGTATGTATATACAGTGGGGCAAAAAAGTATTTAGTCGGCCACCAATTGTGCAAGTTCTCCCACTTAAAAAGATGAGAGAGGCCTGTAATTTTCATCATAGGTACACTTCAACTATGACAGACAAAATGAGAGAGAAAAAAATCCAGAAAATCACACTGTAGGATTTTTAATGGATTTATTTGCAAATTATGGTGGAAAATAAGTAAGACAGAAAAATAAGACAGAATGACAACAAAATCCAGAAAAACGCATGTCAAAAATGTTATGAATTGATTAGCATTTTAATGAGGGAATGGGCTACAAGACCATTGCCAAGCAGCTTGGTGAGAAGGTGACAACAGTTGGTGCGATTATTCGCAAATGGAAGAAACACAAAATAACTGTCAATCTCCCTCGGCCTGGGGCTCCATGCAAGATCTCACCTCGTGGAGTTAAAATGATCATGAGAATGGTAAGGAATCATCCCAGAACTACACGGGAGGATCTTGTCATTGATCTCAAGGCTGCTGGGACCATAGTCACCAAGAAAACAATTGGTAACACACTACGCCGTGAAGGACTGAAATCCTGCAGCGCCCGCAAGGTCCCCCTACTCAAGAGAGCACATATACATGCCCTTCTGAAGTTTGCCAATAAACATCTGAATGATTCAGAGGACAACTGGGTGAAAGTGTTGTGGTCAGATGAGACCAAAATGGAGCTCTTTGGCATCAACTCAACTCACCGTGCTTGGAGGAGGTGGAATGCTGCCTATGACCACAAGAACACCATCCCCACCGTCAAACATGGAGGTGGAAACATTATGCTCTGGGGGTGTTTTTCTGCTAAGGGGACAGGGCAACTTCACCGCATCAAAAGGGACGATGCACCGTCAAATCTTGGTTGAGAACCTCCTTCCCTCAGCCAGGGCATTGAAAATGGGTCGTGGATGGGTATTCCAGCATGACAATGACCCAAAACACACGGCCAAGGCAACAAAGGAGTGGCTCAAGAAGAAGCACATTAAGGTCCTGAAATGGCCAAGCCAGTCTCCAGACCTTAATCACATAGAAAATCTGTTGAGGGAGCTGAAGGTTCAAGTTGCCAAACGTCAGCCTCGAAACCTTAATAACTTGGAGAAGATCTGCAAAGAGGAGTGGGACAAAATCCCTCCTGAGATGTGTGCAAACCTGGTGGCCAACTACAAGAAACGTCTGACATCTGTGATTGCCAACAAGAGTTTTGCCACCAAGTACTAAGTCATGTTTTGCAGAGGGGTCAAATACTTATTTCCCTCATTGAAATGCAAATCAATTTATAACATTTTTGACATGCGCATTTTTGACATAATTTCTTTGTCAGTGGGCAAACGTACAAAATCAGCAGGGGATCAAATACTTTTTTCCCTCACTGTAAGTATTCACACCCCCTGAGTCAATACTTTGTAGAAGCACCTTTGGCCGTGATTACAGCTGTGAGTCTTTCTGGGTAAGCCTCTAAGAGCTTTCCACACCTGGATTGTGCAACATTCTTGTTAAGCAACTCCAGTGTAGATTCAGCCTTGTGTTTTAGGTTATACTCCTGCTGAAAAGTGAATAAATTCTGGTTGAAAGCAGACTGAACCAGGTTTTCCTCTAGGATTTTGCCTGTGCTTAGCTCCATTCCGTTTCTTTTTTATCCTAAAAACTCTCCAGCCCTTAACGATGACAAGCCTATCCATAACATGATGCAGCAACCACTATGCTTGAAAATATGGAGAGTGGTACTCAGTAATGTGTTGTATTGGATTCGCCCCAAACATAACACTTTGTGTATTCAGGACAAAAAGTGAATTTCTTTGCCACATTTTTTGCAGTGTTACTTTAGTGCCTTGTTGCAAACAGGATGCATGTTTTGGAATATTTGTATTCTATACAGGCTTCCTTCTTTACTCTCTATCTATTGTGAAGTAACAACAATGTTTTTGATCCATTCTCAGTTTTCTCCTATCACAGTCATTAAACTTGGTAACTGTTTTAAAGTTACCATTGGCCTCGTGGTGAAATCCCTGAGCTTTGCTTTCCTCTCTGTCAACTGAGTTAGGATGGACTATCTTTGTAATGACTGGCTGTACTGATACGCCATCCAAAGTGTAATTAATAACTTCACCATGCTCAAAGGGATATTCAATGTCAGTTTTTTTTACCAATAGGTGCCCTTATTTGGGAGTCAATAGAACCAAATCCCTGGTCTTTGTGGTTTAATCTGTGTTTGAAATGCAATGCTCGACTGAGGTACCTTACAGATAATTGTATGTGTGGGGTACAGAGTAGTAGTCATTCAAGAAATCATGTTAAACACTATTATTGCACTCAGAGTGAGTCCATGCAACGTATTATGTCACTTGTTAAGCACATTTTAACCCCTAAATGTATTTAAGCTTCCCATAAGGGAGGGGTTGAATACATTTCAGCTTTTCATTTTTTTATGAATTTGTAAAAATTATTGGGTATTGTGTGTAGGCCAGTGACAACAAATCTAAATGTAATACTTTCTAAATTTAGGCTGTAACAACAACAAAATGTGGAAAAAGTCAAGGGGTGTGAATACTTTCTGAAGGCACTATAGGTTTTTTACCTGGTGTTTTTTCTTTATTGCCCGTGAATTAAAATGTGCAGCCAGATTCTCCTTCTGTGCTTTGGCTCCAACAATCCCTCCTTCCCTCTCTGTCACACCATCAAGGTGTTTCCCCTCTGCGAGGTCAGACACAGGGAATGATTGTTGCTTTTACTGAAAGAAAGAGAAAAAAGTAAGGCTGGGGAATAAAAATCGCCAGCTGTTATTAAAGCATTGTGTTAAGGCAAGGCAAGGCTTGCAAGGTTGGAAGTCTAGAGGCAATTGTGGGCAATAGTGTGTGACTGCAGCCCATAATTCCAGACCCCCCCCCCCCCCCCCCCCACGCGCAATGCCGTCGTGGTACGTCAAATAAAAATGTGATTCACTTTTTTTTTAAAAAATATATAAATATACATGTATTTTCTTCACATTTTCAAACAGTCCATTTATATTTTCCATCGGGGTTATACATTTGGGTGATGTTTTTTTCTTGCCTGAGTAGCCTCGTTTCACTGCCAGAAATGAAATTAAACCATCTAGTGTTCAGCAAAATAACAACACAGTGACAAATACAGGTAGCCTAGTCAAATAATTAACATCCAATCACATTAACCGTTACTCTCTCGCAGGAATTCCACAAACAGTCCGTATGTAGCCAAATGTAGCTGCTCCTCATGTTGGTATCTGTAGTGATGGCGCAAAAGCCATGACAGGGAGACATAGTGGAGTGGTAACGCTTGTGCGAGCAGTTGCTCCCGACGCCACTTGGGTACACTGCAGCGTCCACCGAGAGGCTCTTACTGCCAAGGGAATGCCTGACAGCTTGAAAGATGTTTTGGACACTACAGTGAAAATGGTTAACTTTGTTAAAGCAAGGCCCCTTAACTCTTGTGTATTTTCTGCACTATGCAGTGATAGGGACAGCGACCATGTAACACTTTTACAACATTCAGAAATGCGCTGGTTATCAAGGGGCAAAGTATTGACACATTTTTTTTTTAATTGAGAGACGAGTTTAAAGTTATATTTACTGACCATAAGTTTGACTTGTCTGACCGCTTGCATGATGAACGAGTTTCTCATACGACTGGCCTATCTGGGTGATGTTTTTTCTCGCCTGAATGATCTGAATATAGGATTACAGGGACTCTCTCTATATATTCAATGTGCGGGACAAAATTGAGGCTATGATTAAGAAGTTGGAACTCTTCCTTGTCTGCATTAAAAAGGTCAACACATACAGTGGGGCAAAAAAGTATTTAGTCAGCCACCGATTGTGCAAGTTCTCCCACTTAAAAAGATGAGAGAGGCCTGTAATTTTAATCATAAGTACACTTCAACTATGACAGACAAAATGAGAAATAAAATCCAGAAAAACACATATGTAGGATTTTTAATGAATTTATTTGCAAATTATGGTGGAAAATAAGTATTTGGTCAATAACAAAAGTTTATCTCAATACTTTGTTATATACCCTTTGTTGGCAATGACAGAGGTCAAACGTTTTCTGTAAGTCTTCACAAGGTTTTCACACACTGTTGCTGGTATTTTGGCCGATTCCTCCATGCAGATCTCCTCTAGAGCATTGATGTTTTGGGGGTGTTGCTGGGCAACAGACTTTCAACTCCCTCCAAAGATTTTCTATGGGGTTGAGATCTGGAGTCTGGCTAGGTCACTCCAGGACCTTGAAATGCTTCTTACGAAGCCACTCCTTCGTTGCCCGGGCGGTGTGTTTGGGATCATTGTCATGCTGAAAGACCCAGCCACGTTTCATCTTCAATGCCCTTGCTGATGGAAGGAGGTTTTTACTCAAAATCTCATGATACATGGACCCATTCATTCTTTCCTTTTCAGTCGGCCTGGTCCCTTTGGAGAAAAACAGCCCCAAAGCATGATGTTTCCACCACCATGCTTCACAGTAGGTATGGTGTTCTTTGGATGCAACTCAGCATTCTTTGTCCTCCAAACACGACGAGTTGAGTTTTTACCAATTAGTTATATTTTGGTTTCATCTGACCATATGACATTCTCCCAATCTTCTTCTGGATCATCCAAATGCTCTCTAGCAAACTTCAGACGGGCCTGGACATGTACTGGCTTAAGCAAGGGGACACGTCTGGCACTGCAGGATTTGAGTCCCTGGCGGCGTAGTGTGTTACTGATGGTAGGCTTTATTACTTTTGGTCCCAGCTCTCTGCAGGTCATTCACTAGGTTCCCCCGTGTGATTCTGGGATTTTTACTCACCGTTCTTGTGATCATTTTGACCCCACGGGGTGAGATCTTGCGTGGAGCCCCAGATCGAGGGAGATTATCAGTGGTCTTGTATGTCTTTCTACTTCCTAATAATTGCTCCCACCGTTGATTTCTTCAAACCAAGCTGCTTACCTATTGCATATTCAGTCTTCCCAGCCTGGTGCAGGTCTACAATTTTGTTTCTGGTGTCCTTTGACAGCTCTTTTGTCTTGGCCATAGTGGAGTTTGGAGTGTGACTGTTTGAGGTTGTGGACAGGTGTGTTTTATACTGATAACAAGTTCAAACAGGTGCCATTAATACAGGTTACAGAAGTTACAGGTCTGTGAGAGCCAGACATCTTGCATGTTTGTAGGTGACCAAATACTTATTTTCCACCATAATTTGCAAATAAATTCATTAAAAATCCTACAATGTGATTTTCTGGATTTTTTTTCCTCATTTTTGTCTGTCATAGTTGATGAAAATTACAGGCCTCTCTCATCTTTTTAAGTGGGAGAACTTGCACAATTGGTGGCTGACTAAATACTTTTTTGCCCCACTGTAGGTCTTTCCATCATTGCATGAATTTTTGTGTGCAAATTAACTCAAGCTTACGGACAATGTCAAGTGTGACATAGCAAATCACCTGAGTGAGTTGGGTGCGCAATTACTTTCCAGAAACGGATGACACAAACAACTGCATTCGTTAACCCGTTCATGCCCTGCCTCCAGTCCACATTTTTTTTCTACCGTTATTTAACTAGAACAAATTCTTATTGACGGCCTAGGAACAGTGGGTTAACTGCCTGTTCAGGGGCAGAACGACAGATTTGTACCTTGTTAGCTCGGGGGTTTGAACTTGCAACCTTCCCGGTTACTAGCCAAACACTCTAACCACTAGGCTACCCAGCCGCCCCACACTTACCGATATCTGATCAAGAGAGCGTCATTGAAATTGCAACAAGCGGTTCTGTGAAAATTGAATTTAATCAGAAGCCACTGCCAGATTTCTGGATTGGGCTGCGCTCAGAGTGTCCTGCCTTGGCAAATCGCACTGTTAAGACACTGATGCCCTTTGCAACCACGTAACTATGTAAGAGTGGATTCTCGGCCCTCACTAGAAAATAATTTAGGACTGAGACTCTCTCCAATACAACCAAACATGTATGTTATGTGCATCCTTTCAAGCACATCTTTCTCATTAACCTGTGGTGAGTTATTCACAATTTTTGATGAACAAATAAGGTTTTATATGTAAGATGGTTAAATAAAGAGCAAAATTATTGATTATTATTATTTGTGCCCTGGTCCTATAAGAGCTCTTTGTCACTTCTTACAAGCAGGGTCGTGACAAAAACTCACACTCATTCTTATGTTTAATAAATGTATTGTATAGTGTGTGTGTGTCAGGCTTACAATGATGGCAAAAAAACAAAATTTGAGAGTGTGCTGACCCTGGTGCTAGAGGGGTTACGCAGCTGGAGATGGAATGTTTGAAGGGCTACGGGACTGTAAAAAGTTTGGGAACCACTGGTCTATGCGATTAAAATGTGTGTCAAAAGGGAAATAAAAGTATTATCAGTTTTTAGTTTAAGCTTCATTAATGTTCAATGTTTTAGATTAAAATTGAGGTGTAATATGTTGATGCGTTGGATAGCAGATGTAACAGATATAACAACCACCCAACCCCTCTCTTTATCAAAGCTATGAGGAAGTGATGTAATAAATAAACAGACACCGTCCAGTAACAGAAGCCCTTTCCTGAAGTCAAATGACCAAATCACCCTCTAGTGGCCTCATGGGTGGAATGTTATTCATATTTTTCAGAATTAAAATATATTTTTTAAACTGCCAAAGAATCCAGTTTTTCTATGTCAAATGATTTTGTTATATTTCAGTCTTCTGTATATTTCACCAGCCACGTTGGTGGGTGGTCAGGGCTCCACAGTGTGAGCATTTCACTCACACTGTGAGTGAAGCGCTGTGCACATGCATAAAATTTGGTCTAATTTACTCAGAAGTCTACTAAAGTGAGACTTTGTCCTCATGTTCTTGGTTAATTACATTATTTTGCTCACAAACTAGGTTGTTTTTCAATGTTTGAGTTTGCTTCAACGGTCGTCGGCTACTAGTCAGAATTCTCTCAATCTCACAGGCACTTGACTTGAGGGTGTTGGCACTTACTGCTTCTCCTTCTTCTTCTTCAGGATTTTAGGGCGGACTATATCCCAAAATTGTGTATTGCCGCCACCTATTGGGTGGGGTTAATAGTTCAAATTTTAACATAGAAAAGGGGAATTGGAGAAAGGGTGAAAAATAAATCCCATAATCAACAAAAATGTATAATAAACAAAAATCTATACATTCCTACATTCAAAGTGAACTGTTTACTCAGATCCCATCAGGCTCAGGAGCCTGAGGGGGGCACATCTTGCGACAAAATTGTGTGCAATGCTTTGGCTATGAGGTCTTGCAGATCAAATAATCCTTTAGCAGCATTCACAATAATGTCCAGTTTCTCAGAATTTTTGTTAGTTTGGCCAGGACAAATCAAATCAAACTTTATTTGTCACAACAATTACAACATGTGTAGACCTTACCGTGAAATGCTTACTTCCAAGCCCTTAACCAACAGTGCAGTTCAAGAAATACCAAATAAACTAAAGTAAAAAATAATAAAATGTAACACAATAAAATAACAATAATCAGGCGATATACAGGGGGTACCGGTACCGAGTCAATGAGCGGGGGTACAGGTTAGTCGAGGTAATTTGAACATGTAGGTAAGGGTGACTATGCATCAGTTATCACCTGCACAATAAAAGCAACAAACTCCAGGCCTGTTACCACATTAACCTACCACCCTTCAAGGGGCAGCTGAACATTTGTGTCTCATCTGTGATATTTTGTCGAGGTAATTTGAACATGTAGGTAAGGGTGACTATGCATCAGTTATCACCTGCACAATAAAAGCAACAAACTCCAGGCCTGTTACCACATTAACCTACCACCCTTCAAGGGGCAGCTGAACATTTGTGTCTCATCTGTGATATTTTGTTTAAAAGGCTCGGGTCACAAAAAATCTTCAGACCAGATCATCTTGTTTCTCATGATCTGAGAGTCTTTAGGTGCCTTTTGGCAAACTCCAAGCTGGCTGTCATATGCCTTTTACTGAGGAGGGGCTTCTGTCTGGCCACTCTACCACAAAGGCCTGATTGGTGGATTGCTGCAGAAATGGTAGTCAGAGTGACCATTGGTTTCTTGGTCACCTCCTTGACCAAGGCCCTTCTCCCCCGATTGCTCAGTTTGGACGAGCGGCCAGCTTTAAAAAGAGTCTTGGTGGTTCCAAACTTCTTCCATTTAAGAATGATGGAGGCCACTGTGTTCTTAGGGACCTTCAATGCTGCAGAAATTATTTGGTACCCTTCCCCAGATCTGTGCCTCGACACAATCCTATCTCGGAGCTCTACGGTCAATTCCTTCGACCTCACGGCTTGGTGTTTGCTCTGACATTCACTGTCAACTGTGGGACTTTATATAGACAGGTGTGTGCCTTTCATGACCAACCAATTGACTTTACCACAGGTGGACTCCAATCAAGTTGTAGAAGTATCTCAAGGATGATCAATAGAAACAGGATGTACTTGAGTTCAATTTCGAGTCTCATAGCAAAGGGTATGAATACCTATGTAAATAAGGTACTTCTGCTTTTTAATTTTAACACATTTGCAAACATTTCTAAAAACCTGTTTTCACTTTGTCATTGTGAAGGATTGTGTGTAGATTGAAGAGGAAAAATATTGATTTAATCCATTTTAGAATAAGTCTGTAACGTAACAAAATGTGGAAAAAGTAAAGGGGTCTGAATACTTTCCGAATGCAATGTCTGTCAGCTAAATCTGAAATTAACTTTCAATTTAAATGTGCGATATTGTGCTGAACTTGAACGATATGGATCAAATCGAGCCCTTGGAAGGGATTGATTTCGAAGTCGCTTTGTTGAGTCCAAAACAGGAATGACAAACTGGATGATATCCTGCTCCTGCTTGGAGGAGTGCTTAGATATATTTGGGCACCATGAGCTCTCGCAAATAAAAATAAATATAATGAAAAAGCAGAAGTTATATTTGACACACGGAGCATCTGAGATCGTCAACAAATGGCTCCGGCTCCAGCAAACACCAGTATAAAAACAAGAAGGGAGAGTAAAATCTGGGACGCTGACATTCCACAGATTTTGCCAACGTTTTCATGTACTGCCTTGAAACGTTGAACCTTTATTTAACTAGGCAAGTCAGTTAAAGAACAAATTCTTATTTATAATGACGGCCAACCAGGAACAACAAGAACTCATGGTAAAGGCCAATTAATTAAGTAATACTTGTCTTGTTAAGGAGATATATGTAGTGTGATAATGCAGGGGTACAATGGTGCTGATGAGCCTCAGTGTCTACAGGATTTAGCTGTGCTGTTGTACTCAAGGACCAAAAGATTTGTCACCCAAATGACTCATGTGTTTTTGAGCTGCAGTAAACATGAGTGAGACAGCTATATCGGTCCACTAATACAGGTCTAGTAAAGGCCCAGTGTACTACTTTTGTAAAAAACTATAATAATTCAGATTTTTCAGGGGGTCTCTCAGCACGTCTAATTTCCGTGGCTATGCTTTCTGGTCATTCTTAAAGGTGGACTTTGGGCACAAAAAATTGTCCAACTGCGCCTCTTTCTCAATTTTAAAACAGAAATTGGGTGTGCGTTTGGTAGTTCATTGATGTGTCATTTCTGGTCCTGTTTGCCACAACCGACGTAGCTAGTTCATTAGCGAAGCTAGCCACTGTAGCTAGCCAGTAACTCCTCCAGTATGTGTTGAACTCATTTCACAGGATTTGTTTTTGATCAGAAGCTGTAGAAATCGGTAAGAAAATGTATTTGTAGCCAATTATCTTATTGATATTATAACATTTTTTAAGCATTAAATTACCTGGAATTATGGTGCATTATTCAAAAACTGTAATATCCTATGTTTCACGGAATCATGGCGGAATGGCGACATGGATATTCAGCTAGCGGGATACACGCTGCACTGGCAAGATAGAACAGCACAAGATAAAGGGGGGCGGTCTGTGCATATTTGTAAACAACAGCTGGTGCATGAAATCTAAGGAAGTCTCTAGACTTTGCTCACCTGAAGTAGAGTATATTGTGATAAATTACAGGCCACACTACTTGCCTTGAGAGTTTTCAGCTATACTTTTCGTGGCTGTTTATTTACCACCACAGACAGATGCTGGCACTAAGACCGCACTCAGTCAGCTGTATAAGGAATAAGCAAAAAGGAAACCACTCACCCAGAGTGCTCCTAGTGGCCGGAGACTTTAATGCAGGGAAACTTAAATCAGTTCTACCAAATTTCCATCAACATGTTAAATGTGCAACCAGAGGGAAAACAATTCTGGATCACTGTACTCCACACACAGAGAGGCGTACAAAGCTCTCCCTCGCCCTCCATTTGGTAAATCCGGCCACAACTCTATCCTCCTGATTACAAGCAAAAATTAAAGCAAGAAGTACCAGTGATTCGGTCTATAAAAAAGTGGTCAGATGAAACAGATGCTAAACTACAGGACAGTTTTGCTATCACAGACTGGAACATGATCCGGGATTCTTCCGATGGCATTGAGGAGTCCACCACATCAGTCACTGGCTTTATCAATAAGTGCATCGAGGACGTCGTCCCCACAGTGACTGTACGTACATACACCAACCAGAAGCCATGGATTATAGGCAACATTCGCACTTAGCTAAAGGGTAGAACTTCCGCTTTCAAGGTGAGGGACTCTAACCCGGAAGCTTACAAGAAATCCTGCTATGCCCTGTGATGGACCATCAAACAGGCAAAGCGTCAATACAGGGCTAAGATTGAATCACACTACACCGGCTCCGACGCTCATCGTATGTGGCAGGGCTTGCAAACTATTACAGACTACAAAGGGAAGCACAGCCAAGAGCTACCCAGTGACACGAGCCTAACAGACGAGCTACATCACTTCTATGCTCGCTTCGAGGCAAGAAACACTGAGGCGTGCATGAGAGCATCAGCTGTTCCGGACGACTGTGTGATCACACTCTCCGTAGCCGACGTGAGTAAGACCTTTAAACAGGTCAACATACACAAGGCTGCGGGGCCAGACGGATTATCAGGACGTGTGCTCCGGGCATGTGCTGACCAACTGGCAGGTGTCTTCACTGACATGTTCAACATGTCCCTGATTAAGTTTTTGATACCAAAATGTTTTAAGCAGACCACCATAGTCCCTGTGCCCAAGAACACAAAGGCAAACTGCCTAAATGACTACAGACCCGTAGCACTCACGTCCGTAGCCATGAAGTGTTTTGAAAGGTTGGTAATGGCTCACATCAACACCATTATCCCAGAAACCCTAGACCCACTCCAATTTGCATACCGCCCAAACAGATCCACAGATGATGCAATCTCTATTGCACTCCACACTTCCCATTCCCACATGGACAAAAGGAAAACGTATTTGAGAATGATATTCATTGACTACAGCTCAGCGTTCAACACCATAGTACCCTCAAAGCTCATCACTAAGCTAAGGATCCTGGGACTAAACACCTCCCTCTGCAATTGGATCCTGGACTTCCTGATGGGCCACCCTCGGGTGGTGAGGGTAGGTAGCAACACATCTGCCACGCTGATCCTCAAAACTGGAGGGGTGCATGCTCAGTCCTCTCCTGTACTCCCTGTTCACCCACGACTGCATGGCCAGGTACGACTCCAACACCATCATTAAGTTTGCAGACGACACAACACTGTCACAACAGTGATCACTGACAACGACGAGACAGCCTATAGGGAGGAAGTCAGAAACTGGGCCGGGTGGTGCCAGAATAACAACCTATCCCTCAACGTAACCAAGACTAAGAAGATGATTGTAGACTACAGCAAAAGGAGGACCGAGCACACCCCCATTCTCATCGACGGGGCTGTAGTGGAGCAGGTTGAGAGCTTCAGGTTGCTTGGTGTCCACATCAACAACAAACTAGAATGGTCCAAACAGAGGGTAGTGCGTACAGCCCAGTCGTGAAGAGGGCACTACGTATCCTATTTTCCTCCTCAGGAATCTAAAAAGATTTGGCTTGGGTCCTGAGATCCTCAAAAGGTTCTACAGCTGCAACATCGAGAGCACTGGCAACTGGTTGCATCACTGCCTGGCACGGCAATTGCTCGGCCTCTGACCGGAAGGCACTACAGAGGGTAGTGCGTACGGCCCAGTACATCACTGGGGCTAAGCTGCCTGCCATCCAAGACCTCACACCAGGTGGTGTCAGAGGAAGGTCCTAAAAACTGTCAAAGACCCCAGCCACCCCAGTCATAGACTGTTCTCTCTACTACCGCATGGCAAGCTGTACCACAGTGCCAAGTCTAGGACCAAAAGGTTTTTACCCCCAAGCCATAAGACTCCTGAACAGGTAATCAAATGGCTACCCGGACTATATGCATTGTGTGCCCCCCCTCAACCCCTCTTTTTGACGCTGCTGCTACGCTCTGTTTATCATATATGCATAGTCACTTTACTATACATTCATGTACATACTACCTCAATTGGGCCAACCAACCAGTGCTCCCTGCACATTGACTAACCGGGCTATCTGCATTGTGTCCCGCCACCCACCACCCGCCAACCCATCTTTTACGCTACTGCTACTCTCTGTTCATCATATATGCATAGTCTTTTTAACCATATCTACATGTACATACTACCTCAATCAGCCTGACTAACCCGTTTCTGTATTTAACCTTGCTACTTTTATAGCCTAGCTACTGTATATAGCCTGTCTTTTTACTGTTGTTTTATTTCTTTACTTACCTATTGTTCACCTAATACCTTTTTTGCACTATTGGTTAGAGCCTGTAAGTAAGCATTTCACTGTAAGGTCGTATTCGACCTTGACACTGGTGCCCCCGCACATTGACTCTGTACCGGTACCCCCTGCTATTGTTATTTACTCCTGCTTGAATTATTTGTTCTTCTTATCTCTTACTTTTTTTGTATTTTCTTAAAACTACATTATTGGTTACCTTACTTTACCCATTTCATAAGAGAATCACCGAAATTGAAAGAATCCAGGCATTTATAAACAAAATCCAGTCTTACTTAATCAAAGGTCTTTTCAAAATCAGCTATAAATACCAGGCCTGGCTTCTTAGATGTGTCATGATGTTCTATTATTTCTAGTAGTTGTCATCTATTATCTCCAACCTGTCTGATCAGGATGAACAATACCTGGTAAAACCTTTTAAATTCTGAGTGCTATGCACTTCGCTAGTATTTTAGCATTAAAACATTGAAGTGTAAGGGGCCTCCAGTTTTTTTTGATAGACTGGAACATTATATTTGCCATCTAGGTCTTGTTTTAATACTAGTGAAATCAGACCTTCCTGCTGAGTACCTGACAGACTACCATTTCTATAGGAGTAGTTAAAACAATCTAGCAATGGAGCTTTTAGTATATTAAAAAAGGCTTGATATACATCTACCGGTATTCCATCAAGCCCTGGGGGTTTTTCCAGACAGAAAGGCTTTAATAGCCTCAAAATGTTCTCCCTCTGTACTTTGGCCTATGCACTGATCTTTCTGTACATATGTTAATTTTCCATTTTTTTATTATTTGGAAAGAATTCCTTACCGTAATCTTCATTCAGTGGGAGAGGATGAGATGGAAAAGAGAACATCTGCTTAAAATATTTAGCTTCCTATTTTAAAATATAATTCAGAGAGTCATAGATGACTCCGTCTTCAGTAATGAGTTTCTGAAAGTTATGTTTATTAGCCTTCCTGTGTTTTTTTGTAATAGATTACATTGGATCTTTCTTGAATAAGTTCCTCGAGTTGTTTTTGTTTTTCCTCTAACTTATTTTGTATCTCTGTAGTATTGTTTTTATTGCTATCTACCTGTACTATTAATTCATTCTTGTTAGTCTGGTCTCTTAAGCCAGAAACTGCTATATTATACTGGAAAAATTCAGTTATAAATGATTCTGTCTTAGTTATAAATAAGTAAACTTTGATTAAATTTACAATATCCCCGTCCACGTGAAATTCTATAAGAGTTATGTGAAGGCCAATTAGATGATGATCCAATCGCATTCTGTCTCCAATTAAAACTTGTTTAACCTTTGATGCAAGAGAGAAAGAGACAAGAACGTAGTCAAGACGACTAGCTTGAAGTCTCCTTCCTGTATATCTAACTAGGTCTGGGTTTTTTTAGTCTCCAAATATCCATTATTTCCAATGTGTCCATAATATTTGTGATTTCCATCACACGGTGATGATAGTTTGTGGAGTGATTTCCTTTATGGTCCATTGAGGTACTTAACACTGTGCTATAGTCTCCCACCATAGTGATTTGATCATTTGTTGCCTGTAAATGTAATGAATTGGTATAAATAGTTTCAAAGAATTATGGATCATCCTGATTTGGACCATATAGATTAATGAGCATGATCTCTTTTTCATCCACTTTCATTTTCAGAAAGAGCCACCTTCCTGGCGAATCATTCCTGACTATTTGCTCATTCAGATCGAAATTTGTGTTGATTCATATCACACCTTTTGAGTTCCTTGTCCATGACAATGACAGAAAATGATTTCACCACCCATTCCTTTTTTCATGCAACTTCATCTAAGGATGTAGAGTGACTTTCCAGTAAACACTGTATGTTATATTCCTTTCCTTTTAGCCCAGTAGGAGACACACACTCCTTTAGGTTTTGGTTAAAGACATGGCAAATACCATTCTCAATAGTTTCCCATCTAGGTTGTCTATACCTGGTGGTTGGATACCAACTGTTTATCCACCTCTTCCACACAAACTTGACCAAATTCAAAACAGCAATCCTTCTCTTACATTATTAGATATTCAATACACTAATATGATGGTTTACTGTTCAATGTCATTTCACATCTCAGTTTGTCCACTTTACCTGAGAAAAAGTAACTTAAATGATTGGCTATATCATAAGGTTTTGTTATAAATGATCCATCAACTTCAATGAATGATGAATTGGGTTTTCTGCCCATAATATAATTTAAGGTGCATTTAAGTCTTTCCCCCCTAGTTTTTTATGTAATATCTTGTTTTGGCAATACAATTTCTTAAAAAAAAATGTCTCAATTGACAGTATGTCAACCAATCAGCTGAGCAGCCTGACTTGTTTGCCACCTTTTTTGCTTCATACAATAACAGTTCCCACAGTTTCTTAACAGGTGCATGTTTGTCAACAATTTGCAATAATAATTGTACTAATACTCCCAAGTGCTGTATCTGGATTCTCCTTATACACATCAGGCCAACATACATTTTTTACATCTTCAACAAAAGAGTCTTGAGAATAATTTTTGTATGATCTCTTAAATAACTAAATAACTTTAGCTCCTGCCATTGGTACTTTGGCTTTCCTTGTTATTGCCACAATGTTATGGTCACTACAGGCAATGAGAACGGGTATTGTTTTGGAGCAAAGCTCTGCAGCATTGGTGAAGATATGATCAATACAAGTGGATGTCACAGATCCAACACTATTGGTATACACTCTAGTTGGTTGAGTGATAACCTGGGTCATGTTACAGGAATTAGTCACAGTAAGAAGCTTCCTCTTGAGAGGACAACTAGATGATAACCAGTCAATGTTCAGGTCACCAAGAAAATACATTTCTCTGTTAGCATCAGAGACCTTATCTAACATCACACACGTATTCTCCAGATACTGACAGTTTGCACTTGGTGGTCTATAGCAGCACTCTAAAAGAAGAGGCTTCAGATGAGGCAGGTAAACCTGCAACTACAGCACTTCTACTTCATTTGTCATGAGATCCTCTCTGAGCTTTACAGGAATAAGGCTCTGAATAATACAGAAACACCTCCCCGTAAGCATTCCCTTCTTTTCTATAGATGTTATATGTTTTATCCCTACTGCTGTATCATCAAGAGTCTCAGAAAGGGATAATATATTAAAATATTATCTAAGATTAGCAAATTACTAATCTCATGAACTTTGTTTCTGAGGCTGTGTCTCAGCCTCCAGTATTTATGCTGCAGTAGTTTATGTGTCGGGGGGCTAGGGTCAGTTTGTTATATCTGGAGTACTTCTCCTGTCCTATTCGGTGTCCTGTGTGAATTTGAGTGTGCTCTCTCTAATTCTCTCTTTCTCTCTTTCTTTCTCTCTCTCGGAGGACCTGAGCCCTAGGACCATGCCTCAGGACTACCTGACATGATGACTCCTTGCTGTCCCCAGTCCACCTGGCCGTGCTGCTGCTCCAGTTTCAACTGTTCTGCCTTATTATTATTGGACCATGCTGGTCATTTATGAACATTTGAACATCTTGGCCATGTTCTGTTATAATCTTCACCCGGCACAGCCAGAAGAGGACTGGCCACCCCACATAGCCTGGTTCCTCTCTAGGTTTCTTCCTAGGTTTTGGCCTTTCTAGGGAGTTTTTCCTAGCCACCGTGCTTCTACACCTGCATTGCTTGCTGTTTGGGGTTTTAGGCTGGGTTTCTGTACAGCACTTTGAGATATCAGCTGATGTACGAAGGGCTATATAAATAAATTCGATTTGATTTGATTTATATGAGCTATCGTTAACTCTTTCTTGGGTAGCTTATATAAAACTGAACTCATAATGATAATAGGTTGTATTTCTAAGAATTATATTTCTTATAATACAAAATAAGGAATTTGTGGATTTTAGCTCGCATGGCCTAAAATTAACAATCGCCGCCTGCCAAATGCAGGTAGATTTTGGCATTGGCGGGTAAGATGCCTATTTCACCATACATGTTGGCGGGTGGACAGCTGGGCTGGACAGTGTGAGCATTTCACTCGCAGTTGTGAATAAAAATGGTCAAGTATGATCACATTTATAGTAGAATAAATGTTGCAGTAGCTGTTTTCAAAGTATTTCTGCTGTTTTCTTTCATGGCTGGAAAATTAATCACACAAAGTAAAATAACTATGAATCCTATCCCACCTTGTGCTGTAACACTGCCTGGCATGTGAAGAGCTGGGTGAAAAATTACTTTTTAGAAGCGCTGCGCACAGGCAGAAAAGTTGGTCTAAGTGGCTGGTGGACCAAAAAGTACATTTCAGGCCCTGTTAGCTTGGCTGCAGCAGGGTGCTCTATTCTTTGTGCCACTTCTCCATAGCTGTGTTGCTGGACTGTTGGTCTCTTCTGATTGGGGTGTTGTCCTGTTAGCATGGTGGATAGTGGGGTGGGAAGGGGAAGGGGCCTGATGGTGCAGGGTGGAAGGGGCCTGGAAGGGGCCTGATGGTGCAGGGTGGAGCTGGCCTCTCTGGATTAGGGCCTGGTGGTGTAGGGTGGTGCTGATCTCTCTAGGTGGGAGCTGGTGGTTGTGATCTTGGAGGATGTATGGCCGCGTTCCTGTTTTTTTTTTCATTCAGTTTCCTAGCAAACACCTTGAAACCCTGTTTGTTCAAGTGTACTAGGTTGCACATCAGCGGGTGGTAAATGTCATGGTGGTACGCTAGGTAAACATTGTCCAAGAGTGCACAGAACTCTCAGACATCTCAGCATTATTTGCCTTGAATAATGTGGAAGGGCACATTGCAATGTGGTAACAGGGTGGACATAGTGATTTTGGTGTTAGGAAATCTCTCTACAACTCTGGCTGCCACTTGCTGCATTGCAGGAGCTCCATGTCTTATCATTACCATCAAATCATTAGTACCTGTGTGAATTATAATATGTTTGGCCCAATTTCATTTGTTGCTTGACAGACTTTTCAAGACACTTGCTGTTGTTGGGCACCATAGCTTTCTGACTGACATGCCAAGGACTAGCAGTTTCTCTATGAGAAATGTCCCAATGGACATATATAATGAAGGCCATAGGGTCCTCTGCCTGTGTGCTGCTGTTCTGGGCTGTGTTGTCTGTCTGGTGTGATGTTCTTTGGATGGACTGGGATGGGGAACACAGGTGGCCTTTCGTTGTCTTCCTCTCTCCTGAGGGTCCCAGCATGGCTCCGCTAGCGCTGGTGCTCTGGGGCTGGGATGATCTTGGGCAGGTCTGGCCAGACCTATCGGACGAGGGGAATGTGCTGGTGTGGGAGGAGGAGTTGTACTGGGTCTAGCTACTTACCTCTTGGGCTGAGTGTGTGAGTTCCGGAGGTTCACTATGAGAAGCAGTGGTACTGTTCATGAGGGGATGTGAGGGTGTGGTAGTGAGGGTTGCTCCAGTTGTTTTCTTAGAGTGTGGATGATGATGTCTGTGTTGTAGCAATTCTATGACAAATCCCTTTGTAGATCTTCCCTGATGTCAGCTACCTCTCTACTTATGATGCTCTCGACCGTTGCCAGTTTCTCTCTCAGCTCCTCCTTATCCTGCCTCAGAACTGTCACCTTACCACAAAGCTCATTCACCTCTTTAACTTTGGGAGATACTCCCAAAGTCACCAACGTGGTAAAGCATCAAAGTTATGGGACTGTTCTCAGAAATCAGCATGTATCTGATTCTGAAAGGTTAACACGGTGCCAGCTGGCTACTTTGTAACAATTGGCCAAAGCGATAACTATGCAGAGAGCTGTCAGCTGTGCTGTAGAACTCTCAGCACTAATCACGGAAGAACAGATGTCAAGAAATTAAATGTGTACATTAGCTAGAACTTGACTACACTAGCTAGTTAGCTAACTAGAGAGGGTATTCAGCATTGAGTGTGTGTACTGGTGTTGTTAGCATCTCTGCCTTTCATTTAATATGGATTGATTTGAGACTGGTCCAGCCAGCAAGCAGACACTTACTCCTTAACTAGCAAATGTCCGTGCACATTTTTCAAATGTCATAAATACTGATTCTACCACCACAAAACACATTCGCTAGATGTAGAATTAAGTAGTGAAGGCTTGCTCATGAAAAAAATACATCAATATTAGCTACAGGTTTATAGTTTTTGATAAGATTAACTCTGACTCTTTTGAGGATGAAAGGGGGTTCAATGGATGATGTCACCTTGGTAACATGTTTGAATGTTAGGACTAGGGCTGTGGCAGCCACTACATTTTGTCAGCCGGCTATTGTCATGCAAAAGTCTGCTGGTCTCTCGGCAGTTGACGGTTAATTAACATGAATACGTTTAGCATCTCCAGGCCTCCACGCATACAAGCTGCTTACAAGCCACTGAGGCGCACCTTTGGAACAGCTACATTCAAAAAAGTCTAATAAATCAATTTAACATGCACCATCAAAATAAATCCATTGTTTATTTTAGTCATGTCTAAAGAAACATGATATGAAGAAAATGTATTTCTGAAGAACAAAATATGAGTTGGCCTACTGTATGTTATCTGGCTATACTCTAGGCTGCTTGTTCATTTAGCTGACAAGATAAGTACGGTGCCATTATTTAAAATGATATGATTTTATGGTAAGAAGAATATAATTGAACTTAGCTTGATAAGTTTTTCACATTCCGGAGCGAGTACGCATATGAAGTGGCTATGTTGAGCTGAAAGTGATTATTTGAAACAGGTCCTGTACCCTAGATTGAGAGTTATTTGGCAACTTTAGTTGTGAATTATACAAACCTTATAATGTCTTAGAAATCAAACATATATGGGTTGCATGATGCGACTACAGGCTCTTGATAATTTTGAGAAAGTCACAAAAAAGCTTGCGCTCTGTTCCTTGCCTCAGGCTGCACAGCTGTTCTCTCATCAAGTGATCATATTTTCACCCATCAGACTATTCTCAATTAAATCTTGTCTTTACTTATATACTATTTATCCAAAGTATGACACTCCTTCAAATTAGTGGATTGGGTTATTTCAGCCACACCCGTTGCTGACAGGTATATAAAATTGACCACACAGCCATGCAATCTCCATAACCAAACATTGGCAGTAGAATGGCCTCACTGAGGAGCTCAGTGACTTTCGACGTGGCACTGTCATAGGATGCCACCTTTCCAACCAGTCGGTTCATCAAATCTCTGCCCCGCTAGAGCTGCCCTGATCAACTGTAAGTCCTGTTATTGTGAAGTGGAAAATCTAGGAGCAATAACGGCTCAGCTGCAAAGTGGTAGGCCATGCAAGCTCACAGAACAAGACCACAGTGCTGAGATGTGTAAAGCGTAAAAATCGTATGTCCTCGGTTGCAACACTCACTACCGAGTTCAAAAACTGCCTCTGGAAGCAATGTCAGCACAATAACTTTTCGTCGGGGGCTTCAAGCCTAAGATCACCATGCACAATGCAGAGTGTCGGCTGGAGTGGTGTACAGCTCGCCTCCATTAGACTCTGGAGTAGTGGAAAAGTGTTCTCTGGAGTAATGAATCACACTTCACCATCTGGCAGTTCGAAGGACGAATCTGAGTTTGGCGCATGCCAGGAGAATGCTACCTGCACCAATAAATATTGACAACTGTAAAGTTTGGTGGATGAGGAATAATGGCCTGGGGCTGTTTTCATGGTCCGGGCTAGGACCCTCAGTTCCAGTGAAGGGAAATCTTAACGCTGCAGCATACAATAACATTCTAGACAATTCTTGTTTCAGCATAACACTGCCCATGTGCATGAAGGAAGATCCATATAGAAATGGTTTGTTGAGATCTGTGTGGAAGAACTTGACTGGCCTACACAGAGCCCTGACCTCAACCCCATCTAACATCTTTGGGATGAATTGGAACTCCAACAGCGAGCCAGGCCTAAACGCCCAACCTCACTAATGTTCCAACATCAAATGGAAAGCCTTCCCAGAAGAGTGGAGGTCGTTATAGCAGCAAAGTGTGGGAATGACGAGCAGGTGTCCACATACTTTTATTAATTTAGCGTATATGAAATGAGTTTCTATTATCAAATGGGCAGGAACAGGGGCAGGGGAAAAAAAAAACTGGAAGGAACACACCAGGCAGGTCCGAGATACTGTTGTGAAGAAGTTTAAAGCCGGATTTGGATACAAAAAGATTTCCCAAGCTTTAAACATCCCAAGGAGCACTGTGCAAGCAATAATATTGAAATGGAAGGAGTATCAGACCACTGCAAATCTACCAAGACCTGGCCGTTCCTCTAAACTTTCAGCTCATACAAGGAGAAGACTGATCAGAGATGCAGCCAAGAGGCCCATGATCACTCTGGATGAACTGCAGAGATCTACAGCTGAGGTGGGAGACTCTGTCCATAGGACAACAATCAGTCGTATATTGCACAAATCTGGCCTTTATGGAAGAGTGGCAAGAAGAAAGCCATTTCTTAAAGATATCCATAAAAAGTGTTGTTTAAAGTTTGCCACAAGCCACCTGGGAGACACACCAAACATGTGGAAGAAGGTGCTCTGGTCAGATGAAACCAAAATTGAACTTTTTGGCAACAATGCAAAACGTTATGTTTGGCGTAAAAGCAACACAGCTCATCACCCTGAACACACCCTCCCCACTGTCAAACATGGTGGTGGCAGCATCATGGTTTGGGCCTGCTTTTCTTCAGCAGGGACAGGGAAGATGGTTAAAATTGATGGGAAGATGGATGGTGCCAAATACAGGACCATTCTGGAAGAAAACCTGATGGAGTCTGCAAAAGACCTGAGACTGGGACAGAGATTTGTCTTCCAACAAGACAATGATCCAAAACATAAAGAAAAATCTACAATGGAATGGTTCAAAAATAAACATATCCAGGTGTTAGAATGGCCAAGTCAAAGTCCAGACCTGAATCCAATCGAGAATCTGTGGAAAGAACTGAAAACTGCTGTTCACAAATGCTCTCCATCCAACCTCACTGAGCTCAAGCTGTTTTGCAAGGAGGAATGGGAAAAAATGTCAGTCTCTCGATGTGCAAAACTGATAGAGACATACCCCAAGCGACTTACAGCTGTAATCGCAGCAAAAGGTGGCGCTACAAAGTATTAACTTAAGGGGCCTGAATAATTTTGCACGCCCAATTTTTCAGTTTTTGATTTGTTAAAAAAGTTTGAAATATCCAATAAATGTCGTTCCACTTCATGATTGTGTCCCACTTGTTGTTGTTTCTTCACAAAAAAATACAGTTTTATATCTTTATGTTTGAAGCCTGAAATGTGGCAAAAGGTCGCAAAGTTCAAGGGGGCCGAATACTTTCGCAAGGCACTGTATATGCACTCGAATAGCGAATGGAGGCATGCTTTCCCACTAGTCCGTTTTTTTTTCTTCAATTTTGCCTGGAGGCTACTTCGATTTTATAGCAGAGTTGTGCTTAATATGAGCAGCTGAAAAATAAATATAAGAACACTTATTTCGCTAAAACTCTGTAAGACATGGGCTCTCGAACCCTGTTTCTGCAGCTACCCCATACTAAATTTGGGAAAGCAAGTGATATAGACCAATTAGCCTATGTACCAAAGACATCTTAAGTCAGTTTTATTGTATGTTTTTCTGCCATGCGTAATGTGCAAAATGCGGTAGGCTATGTATTGTATAAGACACAATCAGTGGAGTAGTGGAGGGTATACATACTGTAGGTAAGCCATGTAGGCATGTGCCTATACTCACTGATAAGTATCAAAGTAGTGTAGTGGAGGTATATGCCATATCAATTAATAGGGCTGATGGAACAGATAGTAATGTTTAGCTTAAAATGTTGACAAACTATTATTTCTCCACATTTTAGGGGCAGAAATGTACACACTGAGGTAGGCCTACACGTGAATGTTCCAAAATGCAATTTGTGGGAAAACACCTTTCTAAAATCAAGCGGTTTCATGGACAAGGATGGAAATATCAGTTAGGAAGAGGGGGGATTTAAAGAAGCAACAACTATCATGGGCTGCTAATATGAATAGGATAATGCCATTTGGCTGCTAGACAATAAAGAAAGTTGAAAGAAAACTAATAGAACAAGAGAGCGCATATGAGTAAGTCTTTATTATAATAATTGTCTCTAAGATTCTATGGTGGGATATTTTCTAAAGGCTACTTTGTAGAAAGTTAACACATGGCTCATAAAATGAAGTGAAACATCAAGCTTTCAAACAATTTAGGAACAGGAAAAAATATAGCGATGCTAATGATTGGCCTAACAGTCTTCTGGTAGATGGAAAGGCTTTTCCAAAATTCTTCTCTATTAAATGTTAACTACTGTACATACAAAGTAGACTATGCCTACCTGTCAGAATGATATCATGATTATTTGCATCAATTCAGAAACACCTTCAATCAAACAACAGTGCTAGGTGCCTACACATTTGAATGAAAGGGCAAATACTCTCAAAAGTGGTCTCCTGATGTGGGTTAAGCATTGTTATGGAATTAGAACATACATTTTTGTCATATTCTGTAATAAAAATATTTAAAAAAAGTATGACTGAGAATGAAAACCTGAAGAAATTATTTTTGAAAATCTGAAACCTGTGAATTTCAGACTTATATGTTTCAATAGTAGGCCTACCATTAGCCTACTGCACAGTGCAACTTGGTTTGGCCTGACTGAAAGACCAATATGGGATTTATCATATAAGTCATTCAAAGTTTATGTCACTGTTTGTAATATAATTTTTTACACAGCCTTTCCTTCGCCTGGGCGGGCCTCTTGCATTTTTGGGTGCAAAATTATAGTACTCCTACTTCTCCAGGCACCACTACACCACTGGTACAATTTTATTAATTTTGATTTAACTAGGAAAGTCAGTTCAAAGCTAATTCTTATTTACAATGATGGCCTACCCCGGCCAAACCCTCCCCTAACCCGGACAACACTGGGCCAATTGCGTGTCGCCTCATGGGCCTCCCGGTCGTGGCCAGCTGCGACACAGCCCAGGACCGGGCTTCTTTCTTCAAATTGATCATCACATTGAGGTGAGTTTTAAAAGCAGTATACTGTTTTGATGATAACTCTTTCATCTGATTTTCAAATACATTTGCATTGATATCGGAGTTAGAGGGACAATATAGCCCTGAGTGCCAGGCCATTAGGACCTGATGGTTATTAGCAAGTTGGGTACTACCAAAGAATGTCCAAAATGCATAAAAGGAGATTACCTTGAGTCAACGGTCACATGGAATTTTACTTGCTGTCATGACTCATGACTGCCGGTGTGGCGGTGATAGTCACCGCAACAGCACTAGTTAGGACAGCATTTTGTAGCCAGACTCCTTTTAGCTATCCCATGAGTGTTTGCGAGTTATCAGACAGATCAGTGCAGATGGCCGTCACGCTATCTGACTTGAGACAATGGTGTTGGAAAAAAAACTGTCACTGAGCATGAAAGCAGACCACTTTGGTAACTAACAGCAAGCAACACTTGGTAATAAGTGTGAAGTATTTCAGCCTTCCCTATAGGTCTGCCCTATGTGACAGACCTTGCTAAGTGAAATCATGGCCACAGACAATTTGGATGTGTCAAAGCAGAGATAATCACCTAAAAACCAAGAGATTGAGGAAAAATGACTAAATCCGACAGGTATTCACCGCCAAGGGATAAATGTCTGTCAATCTATTGCTGCAAAGGTGCTCTTATTTACTATACACTATTCACTCTAACTGTATTTCAATAAAGTGAACACATAATTGCCGTTTTTTGCCTGTCGAGTGTGTCATCACCAATGTAGAGGGAGGAAAGAGGTGATTATTACAAAAATGTTTTACCATCACAAAATGTAGTACACAGGGAACATGTAACACACAAACAAAGAATTAAACTGACATGTATCAAACACACACATCACATTGACACCTGAAAAGTATAATTAAGGGGGTGGTGTCGTTGTTAAAATGACTTCTAATCACTACAAAGCCATGCCCAATAAATAGCAATAGTTGTCTCAACTCAGAACATTGGACACCAAATGTATCATTAAAATAAAAAAGACTACTACTGTATGGTGTCTATGTCAAATGTTCCTCTATTTCCATGCAACTGCTGTGTGGTATCATCTTGACAGCAGTGAAACTGTTTCATGCCTCCTATCGACAGAAAACAGTTGCCCAAACCATCAAAAATTGGACAGGAGATGAGACATGTCTGAAGTGTGTGTTGGAATGGCAATTACGGAGAGGAGAACAGCTTTCATTGCGAATGAAGGACAGTGAACGAGTCAGATAGAGAGTGATGATCAAAAATAGAAGAGAAAAATACCAAAAGGGAGTTTCAGAGAATGAACATATGGATCAGGAATATTGGCTCAGTTCCAAAATGTCAGAATGGAGAGATGTATTGGGTATGCATGCTAACTTTGGAACATAGCCATGGATTGTGATAATCAAAAGGTTTGAATTTCTTTACCTGCAGTTTCACTTAGTTTCACCAGCTAAAGGTTTATCCTATGTAAAAACTTAAATCATCAGCACATTCTCTAAATCCAATTGGCCGGCTGAAGTTTCTCCCAATCTATTAGGGCAGCTTTACAGAAATAACATTTTGTAAACTCACAGGACATAGGAAACCTCAGTCCAAAAATGTGGAATATCCATTGATCTGAGCTTATTTGTTGTCAAACTTGTGGCACAATAAGCTTTAGAGTGGTTCTGACTTTCTTCAATTGGGGATCATGGAGGTACAATGTTCCATTGATCAAAACATCAAATGGATTATATATTATGTGGTTATAAGAGTAATGAAATGAATGGTGAACATGAAGGTATCTCTAATCTCTAATGAATTCATCAACAAATTAATTAGTTCATTATACCAAAGAATTCCACATATAAGGTTTCAGATGTGCTCACAAAAATAATCAGATACCACTGACAAAATTACTGAACCGATGGCCTGTGTCATTTTGAATGCGGGCAATTTCCTCTGAGCAAATATACAGCCAAGATAAAAAATCATTAAATTAGATTACAGGTATGGAACACCCAATTTCATTACTGTGATAGGCTAGTAACGGACGCTCTTTGGAAACATGATAATTGTCACAAAGTTGCAGGGTTGCCAAATTGAAATATATCAGATGTCAGGTCGGCAGCGCAGGCAGTTAAATGTCAGGTGGTTCCACACTCAGGAACAAAGACATCCCTAAGAGGTGAGCGATTCATTTTTCAGTGGTTGGTGTCAGTCATACGCTGCCACGGCAGAATGGAAGGGAATGACATCTATGATTGTGGCCTGGCACGTTGCCATGGAAGTAGTCGTTTGTTTGCTTTTCGTTCCCAATAGTTTAGTCTACAATTTAAAAAAGTTCAATGGAAAGTAGTACTAATCGATTAGTGCTTTTTGAGGTTGGTTCGGTTTCAGTTAGATTATTAAAACATAACCATGTTTTTCGATTTCAGTTTTGATTATTATTACATGAAATGCACTATGCATTATGTGGGCTGAATACTGTAACACAGAATACAACAATTAATAAAAATCCAATGATGGTAGTGACTGCCCATTTTTGCTTATTACTTATTAACCATCATTTATTCACATGACTTTACTTTAATAAATATATAATATTTCAGTTGTTGTGTATTTGTTTAATTTGATGACTCTATAGAGCTGCTGCCTATGCTGTGCTGTCTGACAAAATCATTATTTTAGTAGTTCTTCAAAGTAAATAAGTCATAATTTATGACTGCTGAACACCAACTATCAATCACTTAGATCATGTATTTTCAGGTAGAGATACCTTGTCAAGCAACTGCTTTCTATCCCTCTTGATCACGCGTTCTCTCTTCTCTCCATCTCCATATGTGATCCACATAGATGGAACAAGTAGGCGTGCATGCAATGGATTATGGTCATTGAAGTTAATGATCATGTTTTCTGGGGTAAACTATGTAGATTATTGGTCTGGTGGAAACTACAACTCCCTAGTACATCGCACAGTTCAGGCTTGATCTGATTTATTTTTAGAGAAACTGCGCATCGAGCTCACACGTTGTCATGCTGAAACAAGAAAGATCCTTCCCCAAACGGTCGCCACAAAGTTGGAAGCACTTACTCGTCTCGAATGTTATTGTATGCTGTAGCAATAAGATTTCCCTTCACTGAAACTAACGGGCCTAGCAGTTACAGTTGGCACTATGTATTGGCGCATGTACCGTTCTCCTGGCATTCGTCCATCGGACTGCCAGATGGTGAAGCGTGATTCATCACTCCAGCGAACGCGCTTCCACTGCTCCAATGGAGGCGAGCTTTACACCACTCCAGCCAATGTTTGGCATTGCGCATGGTGATCTTAGGCTCGCTATGCACTTCAGCACTGTCGTCCCGTTCTGTGAGCTTGTGTGGCCTACCACTTTGGGCCTGAGCCGCTGTTGCGCCTAGACATATCTACTTCACAATAACAGCACCTACAGTTGACCGGGGCAGCTCTAGCAGGGCAAAAACTTGATGAACTGACATGTTGGAAAGGTGGCATCCTATGATGGTGCCACGTTGAAAGTCACTGAGTTCTTCAGTAAGACCATTCTACTGCCAATGTTTGTCTATGGAGATTGAATGGCTGTGTGGTTGATTTTATTCACCTGTAAGCAACGGGTGTGGCTGAAATGGCCACACCCTTTTGAATGTCCACATACTTTTGAATGTATAGGGTATCTGATTTTTTACATGGGCAGCTTCTCAATCCACCGCATCCGCCTCAATCCACCGTCGGCCTTCCTCATCTACGGTGGAAGGTGGCCGAGCTACAGCGGTGTTTGTCAGACCATGGGACATCCCGAAAATCGGTCTTCTCACAAACTAATTGGACCACTCTATGAAAAGATAAGACTCTCACAATGGTGTTCTCCATTTTCCTCTACGACCCACACAAGCCCCACGGGACTCGTCTGAAGTCAGTCATGCTGATGTGCCAACTGCTGTCTGTAGCGTCAGAACCGTTTCAGCTACAATTGTCACAGAACTCGTCTGAAGGTACCCCATACAAATGAATGGAAGTATGAAGGTAGTTTTGTGCCAACAAAAATAAGGGGTTAAATAAAACATTTTCTGAGCTGTCTTATATCTTATATTTTTGATTGTCTTTTTGCCATTTATGAATGTCTTATTCAATGCGTTTTAAGGGCTATAGTAGTAAAGGCCAAATTCAATATTATATCCAATATTTCATATGTTATAAAGTAGAACCCCCCTTCCTTTTCGAAGTTAAAAAACGAAAAATAACTGACATTTTGCTATTTTCTCATTTGAAAGTGCAAAATAATGAAAATCCTCAGTCTCCAGTTCCACAGCAATTGAATGGGTCACTGCTGTCATGTGGTTTCGTAATGTAAAGATTAAATTAGTAGTCGATCCTATACAATAACAGTGATACTGTACATGATTAGCCTCAGCTAATACAAAATAGTAAAGTCCAAAGTGCTCACTTCGCCCAATCCTGAAAACCAGGTACAATTTCACACACTTGTGCACAAATGTACACTAGAAACACAGACGCACTTTGCTTCACTGCTTCGTCTATCACTCTTAAGACGGGGACTAAAGGCTGGTTTACAGTCCGTCTATCAACATGTCTATAGACAATTGTCGTAGCGACATCATGAACATTCTATTGTCATCCGACATCATTGTCATTATGAAAAAGTATAAACACAAAACGACAGCCTCTGCATGACATCAGCAGCCCGGTGCTCCAAATAGCATACTTTCTCTTTTTTAACACCAATAAACCCATCCGCTTAAAACTACATTCAGTAAATGTCAACCTAGCATGCCAGGCAACTAAAAACTGTTTTATCAACAAAGGTTTGGTTCGTTGCTAGCTAGCTAGCTGGCGAGATAGCCAGTTCAAATAATGACCAGAGTATAGCTGACAACATCTTAACTTTAACTACTTTTTATTCATCATTACAGGTAAATAAACCCACAACAATATAATTACAAGTCTGGTTGCTGTGGCAGTCTGGTAAACACGACAACGGATGTTGCGACAGTCACAGAGACAAACTTTTTTCATGTCTGTGCAACAGACATTCCACTGGAGTATAAATTAAATAGCATTTTGACCATCAACACTTGTCACATTCTAATTGTCTATAGACATGTCGATAGACAGACTGTAAACCAGCCTTAACACAAAGGCACACACATGTGCACACACATACACACACACAAACATGTACACACTTGTGTGCACACACACACCCTGGGACCCGTTCTGGTTTCAACAGCCATATTATCAAGCTGGTGGAAGCTCAGCACACAATAGGGGAGAGAATGTGGGGGAGGGGGTCGAATCGATAGAATTAGGAATTAGAATACTAGAATGGATATGAACCTTCTTATGATGAGATAAAGGTCAGACATTTTGGTCAGTTGGTCAACCATGGTTTTCCAGTGCTGTGATAAGGTTTTGTGTAAAATAATGAATTTGAAGAATTTATCTGCACTGTATGTTTGCTAGCTATCATTCCTCTAAAGCTTTCCTAGAAAACTTCAATTTGAACCCCTAGCACATCAACCACCTATGTTTTCCCTCTGCTAATCAAAAGTCAAGAGTCAAAGAAGTAGCGGATTAATCTGATTCAAGGCCTCGTAACTACAGGTTAACGATGTGGATAGGAAAGTCTGTATTGTGATGCAAAGGCACAGAGAGACAAAGATAAAGAGAGAGACACACAGAGCGACAGAGAGAGTGGTTAAGAGATTGAGAGAGATTAGCCAAAATAGAGAGAAACGGAGAGTGAAGGAGCAAGACCTGCCACTTGTGGCCCACACACAAACTGTACAAGAGCTTCCTCAAGATCACTTGCAAAGGTCCCACTAATTGGCATTTTAAAAACATGCAAACTGTTTGAGTCAGATAACCATGTGTTTCTGAAATGCAAGTATACTCTCTAGATGTGTATTTACAGACAAGCATGTGTATGGAAAAGAAAACGCAAGGGATATTACATGGCATGAAATATATGCAACAAATTTTCCACCAACAGTTTTCTGTGCCAATGAACCACACAACAATGATGTGTGGTAAGATTGCTAGTTAGCCTATTGCAGATCTGGACAAATGATCCACCTCCCACTATTGTCACTATTAATGGTGGATAGTGTCACGCCTTGATCTATTTTAACTGTCCTTGTGATTGTCGCCTATCTTCCCCCTTATCCCCTGTGTATTTATACAAGTGTTCTCTGTTGGTCTGTTACCAGTTCGTCTTGTTTGTCAAGTGAACCAGCAGTTTGTCTCGTCTCCTGCTTTTCCCCATTCTCTCTTTTTCTCGCCCTCCTGGTTTTGACCCTTGCCTGTTCGACTCTGAACCTGTCTGCCTGACCACTCCGCCTGCCCCTGACCTTGAGCATGCCTGTCGTCCTGTACCTTTGCCCCTTCTCTGGATTACCGACCTCTGCCTGACCTGACCCTGAGCATGCCTGCCGTCCTGTACCGTTGCCCCACCACTCTAGATTATCGACGCCTGCCTGCCTTGACCTGTCGTTTGCCTGCCCCTGTTGCTGTAATAAACATTGTACTTCAACACAGTCTGCATTTGGGTCTTACCTGAAACCTGATAGATAGAGGACAGGACACACCGTTAGGCTGCTACAATTACAGTACCTGTGGTATAGTTAGTGTGCAGAAAAGTGTAGTGCATATGGGAGGTACCAAACACCTTGATAGGGGAGCTGCATGCAATCAGATGAGAAAATTTGACTAGGATGGAATAAATTATATACAGTGGCTTGTGAAAGTATTCACCCCATTGGCATTTTTCCTATTTTATTGCCTTACAACCTGGAATTAAAATAGATTTTTTTTTTGGGGGGGGGGGGGGGGGGGGGTTGTATCATTTGATTTACACAACATGCCTACCACTTTGAAGATGCAAAATATTTTTTTTGTGAAACAAACAAGAAATAAGACAAAAAACTGAAAACTTGAGCGTGCATAACTATTCACCCCCCAAAAACAATACTTTGTAGAGCCACCTTGTGCAATTACAGCTGCAAGTCTCTTGGGTACGTCTCTATAAGCTTGGCACATCTATCCACTGGGATTTTTTCCCATTCCTCAAGGCAAAACTACTCCAGCTCCTTCAAGTTGGATGGGTTCCGCTGATGTACATCAATCCTTAAGTAATACCACAGATTCTCAATTGGATTGAGGTCTGGGCTTTGACTAGGCCATTCCAAGACATTTAAATGTTTCCCCTTAAACCATTCGAGTTTGCTTTAGCAGTATGCTTAGGGTCTTTATCCTGCTGGAAGGTGAACCTCTGTCACAGTCTCAAATCTCTGGAAGATAAACAGTTTTCCCTTAATAATTTCCCTGTATTTAGCGCCATCCATCATTCCTTCAATTCTGACCAGTTTCCCAGTCCCTGCCGATGAAAAACATCCCCACAGCATGATGCTGCCACCACCATGCTTCACTGTGGGGATGGTATTCTCTGGGTGATGAGAGGTGCTGGGTTTGTGCCAGACATAACATTTTCCTTGATGGCCAAAAAGCAAAATTTTAGTCTCATCTGACCAGAGTACCTTCCTCCATATGTTTGGGGAATCTCCCACATGCCTTTTGGCGAACACCAAACGTGTTTGCTTATTTCTTTCTTTAACTTCTTGACGCTACCCATCCCTGTCGCAGGATCATTTTCGTCAGCAACCGCTGAATAGCATAGCGCAACAGTCAAATAATATAACAAAAAAATATTCATATTCATGAAATCACAAGTGCAATATTGCAAAACACAGTTTAGCCTTTTGTTAATCCACCTGTCGTCTCAGATTTTGAAATTATGCTTTACAGCGAAAGCAATCCAAGCATTTGTGTAAGTTTATCGATAGCCTAGCATAGCATTATGTACACTTAGCATCAGGAAGCTTGGTCACGAAAAGCAGAAAAGCAATCAAATTAACCGTTTACCTTGGATGATCTTCGGATGTTTTCACTCACGAGACTCCCGGTTACACAACAAATGTTCCTTTTGTTCCATAAAGATTATTTTTATACCCCAAAATACCTCCGTTTGTTTGTCGCGTTATGTTCAGAAATCCACAGGAAAGAGTGGTCACGACAACGCAGATGAAAATTCCAAATTTTCTCCATAATGTCCACAGAAACATGTCAAACGTTTTTTATAATCATTCCTGAGGTAGTTTTTTAAATATAATTCGATAATATATCAACTGAGTGTGTAGGTTTTTCAATAACAGCGGGAGGAACAATGGTGGCTTTACTCAGTTGCGCAAAAACTCACTCTGAGAACCCCCACCTATCCACTTTTGCAATGTGATCTTTCACGCTCATTTTTCAAAATAAAAGCCTGAAACTATGTCTAAAGACTGTTCACACCTTAGGGAAGCCATAAAAAAGGAATCTGGTTGATATCCCTTTAAATGGAGGATAGGCATGCATAGGAACAGAAGGGTTTCAAAATAAGAGGCACTTCCTGATTGGATTTTCCTCAGTGTTTCGCCTGCAATATCAGTTCTGTTATACTCACAGACAATTTTGACAGTTTTGGAAACTTTAGAGTGTTTTAGAGTGTTTTCTATCATAATCTGTCAATTATATGCATATTCTAGCATCTGGTCCTGAGAAAAAGGCTGTTTACTTTGGGAACATTATTTTTCCAAACATAAAAATAGTGCCCCCTAGCTTCAAGAGGTTAAGCAATGGCTTTTTTTCTCTGGCCATTCTTCCATTAAGCCCAGCTCTGTGGAGTGTACGGCTTAAAGTGGTCCTATGGACAGATACTCCAATCTCCGCTGTGAAGCTTTGCAGCTCTTTCAGGATAATCTTTGGTCTCTTTGTTGCCTCTGATTAATTCCCTCCTTGCCTGGTCTGTGAGTTTTGGTGGGAGGCCCTCTCTTGGCAGGTTTGTTGTGGTGCCATATTCTTTCCATTTTTTAAATAATGGATTTATTGGTGCTCCGTGGGATGTTCAAAGTTTCAGATATTTTTATAACCCAACCCTGATCTGTACTACTTCTTCGTTTTTATTTTTTAGACATTTTTTAAATAAGTTATTTTTTTCATTTCACTTCACCAATTTGGACTAATTTGTGTATGTCCATTACATGAAATCCAAATAAAATTACAGGTTGTAATGCAATTTTTGGGGGGAAAATGGCAAGGGGGAAAAATACTTAAGCAAGGCACTGTCGTTAAACCTTCAAAACTGTCCCTAAGTCTTCTCTATGCAAGGGCAGAGAGAGGGAGCCTGTCCCATGACCAACTCCTCTCTACTAATAAACACCCTTAATTTCCATACAATGCGGCAGCAATAAAAGACGATAACACCCACAATGGGGAAGCTGCATCATCCAAAACTTCCCTCCCTCACCTCCCTTACGTTGATTGGCTATTTATTTTGTATTTCACCTTTACTTAACCAGGTAGTGCTAGTTGAGAACAAGTTTTCATTTGCAACTGCGACCTGCCCAAGATAAAGCGTAGCAATTCGACACATACAACAACACAGAGTTACACATGGAATAAACTAAACATACAGTCAATAATACAGTAGAACAAAACAAAACCAAAAGTCTATATACAGTGATTGCAAATTAGGTACGTAATCATTTTATCATTGATAAGGTAGAGATGGTGGAGCCTGTCGCAGCTTAAAAGAGATTAATCAATTTTGTTATCCTCATGTGGCCCAGACCATAGACGAGCACTTTATTAGAATGGGGAATTCAATGCTGTCAGCTTCTCTGATTTCATTACTATGCGTCTTCAGAAGACAAAAAAGAAAAGGAAAAAAATTAAGAAAGGAGGGATCTGCTTATTAAAATAATGGAAACTTTGGTTATTATTCATGTCACTCCTCATGGTTGTTGATGAGCCGCTGAGCGTTTATCATTTAAGGCATGATGCACAAAGAGTTAAGTGAGCTGTAATCCTGGAAAGATTGCTCTGAGACCGGCTTTCAGAAATCAGAGCAAGGCGAGATCCCCAGGAGGTCTCTCTCTCAGTGTGTGACAACGCTTCCTTTACAGCTTGTCTGCTGATAGTCAGAGATGAGAGTGGAAACGAAAACAAAAACTGCCATAGTTCATGATGATTTACTGGGGTAATAATGCTCTTAAGAACATACAAATGTGAGACAAGTTGGAAGTACCGTTACATATATCATTGCTGCACTCTAGACACAATTGTGGTTTAATCCATACATATATTGTATCGTATTTAACTTCTGAACTTGGACAATGGCTGAAAAATATTTTAATGCGTGAATCTCTAGTCATTTCCACGTGTTTTTACAACAGCTAGTATATTTACTGCCACAATAAAGTAGCTGCAAAAATACCCCATAGTGTGTGTTGTTATTAGTAAGGCTGGGGAGGTCGGAGATGTCTCTGTAACTGCAATTCAGCACTGCCGAGACCAAGGAACAGTAGTCCATGCATTTAGTAGTGTGCACTGTAACAGAGCTGTGTGCAATAGCTACTGTAATGAAAATCAACATGAATAAATGTATGAATTCAGGAAAACAAGTGTGGTTGTCCTACTCACCTGTTTGATTGCATGCAACAGCTTACCATAGCAGTAGACTATGACCAGGAAGGGGATGATGAGGCAGAAAACAAAGAGGCAGAGGATGTACGAGACATTGTTGGCACTCTTGGCCTTCCAGTCCACGGAACAGGTGGTACCGGGCCCCTCGGGGCCGTAGCGGCTCCAGCCGAAGAGCGGCGGCAGGGTCCATATCAAGGAGTAGAACCAGGAGAAAGCAATGCCCAAGGCTACCTTCCGGTAGTTGGTGGAGTCGGCCTTGGTTGGGCCCATCATGGTGCTGTAGCGCTCGTAGGAGAGCACGGCCAGGGAGATGAGGGACACGATGCCTGGAAACGAGAACACAGACACTCGCTCAGACTATGTAGAACAGGGTCAATACAGGAGTTTATCGGGTGGTCAAAGACAACACAGACACAACACTCCAGCCTTAAAACAAACATTTACCTACGGGGTGTTTAAACAAAAATGCATGCAGAAACATTAGTGGGAGTGCTCATACAGACACGAGTCAATTATATCACACTTGAGTGTATGCTGGCTTCCTACTGTTTACCCTGGAAGGGTAAGTAATGCATCCATATAGGTTGTTATTACTTTGCAAAGAGAGATTCCAATGTACATGTTAGTGTGATTGCTTCACACAAAGTAGCATAGGGCATGCAGAATTAAGCTTTTAGACATTCTGCAGGAGGGCCAATGATACCAGTGACGAAGAGATGCCAGAAAAGCTTCCATGTAGCATTCTATAATTTCTCACCTTTCAATGCACATACTTCCTGCTCTGCAGCATTTGCAAAGGAGCATTTCATATCCAGTCACTGCTCCCAGAAACCTGACTCCTCATCTTCTTTATCTTGTTTGTTTTTTCATTGAAGTGAAACGTAATATTTGTATGTAATATTTCCGCCATCGTTTCCTATGACCGAAAAGGACATCAGAACAGCGATCACTAACCTTGATTTGGATGAGGATTTCTACTTCAGCGAGTCGAGGGCGCAGGACATACCACTCACCCCAGACCAGGCCCTAATTTAAAAAATATTTATTTCACCTTCATTTAACCAGGTAGGCCAGTTGAGAACAAGTTCTCATTTACAACCTCGACCTGGCCAAGATAAAGCAAAGCAATGCGGCAAAACACAACAACACAGAGTTACACATGGGATAAACAAAAGTACAGTCAATAACACTATAGAGAAATCTATATACAGTGTGTGCAAATGGAGTAAGGAGGTAAGGCAATAAATAGGCCATAGTAGCGAAGTAATTACAATTTAGCAAATTAACACTGGAGTGATAGATGTGCAGATGATGATGTGCAAGTAGAGATACTGGTGTGCAAAAGAGCAAAAAGTAAATAAAAACAATATGAGGATGAGGTAGACAGTTGGATGGGCTATTTACAGATGGGCTATGTATCCCAGATACTCGGAAAAGGAAAAGACGGCATAAGAGAGGCCGGCATGCGGGCACCCTTACAAAAGTCTGCAAATAAATAAACCTCTATCCTCCGTTCAATTGGCGAACGTACAATCACTGGAGAACAAACTGGACGAGCTCCGTTCAAGACTATCCTATGTTCCTCGGAGTCGTGGCTGAACGAGAGCATGGATAATATACATCTAGTTGGTATTTCTATGCATTGGCAGTATCAAACGGAAGCATCGGGTAAGCTCAAGGGGAGAGGTGAGTGTCTTTTTGTTAACCAGTTATGCATTAGGGGGCGCTATTAAAATTTTTGGATGAAAAACGTTCCCGTTTTAAACAAGATATTTTGTCACGAAAAGATACTCGACTATGCATATAATTGACAGCTTTGGAAAGAAAACACTGACGTTTCCAAAACTGCAAAGATATTGTCTGTAAGTGCCCCAGAACTCATTCTACAGGCGAAACCAAGATGATGCGTCAAGCAGGAAATGAGCAGAATCTCTGAAGCTCTGTTTTCCATTGTCTCCTTATATGGCTGTGATTGCGCAAGGAATGAGCCTACACTTTCTGTCGTTTCCCCAAGGTGTTAGCAGCATTGTGACGTATTTGTAGGCATATCATTGGAAGATTGACCATAAGAGACTACATTTTCCAAGTGTCCGCCTGGTGTCCTGCGTGGAACTCGGTGCGCAAACGCCAGCTGCTTGTACTTTTCCATTTGATTGAGGGGAGAAACCATGCTTCCACGAACGATATATCATTGAAGAGATATGTGAAAAACACCTTGAGGATTGATTCAAAACAACGTTTGCCATGTTTTCAGTCGATATTATGGAGTTAATTTGGAAAAAAGTTCGCGTTTTGAGGACTGAATTTTTGATTTTTTTTTGGTAGCCAAATGTGATGTAGAAAACGGAGCTATTTCGAATTCACAAAGAATCTTTTTTGGAAAAACTGAGCATCTGCTATCTAACTGAGAGTCTCCTCATTGAAAACATCCGAAGTTCTTCAAAGGTAAATTATTTTATTTGAAGGCTTTTATGTTTTTGTTGAAATCTTGCGTGCTGGATGCTAACGCTAATGCTAACGCTAAATGCTAACGCTAAATGCTATGCTAGCTAGCCACTTTTACACAAATGATTGTTTTCCTATGGTTGAGAAGCATATTTTGAAAATCTGAGATGACAGTGTTGTTTACAAAAGGCTAAGCTTGAGAGATGGCATATTTATTTCATTTCATTTGCGATTTTCATGAATAGTTAACGTTGCGTTATGGTAATGAGCTTAGGTCTGTAAATAGAATCCCGGATCCGGGTTTGGTAGACGCAACAGGTTAACAACAGCTGTAATACTAAGAAAGTCTTGAGGGTTCTGCTTGCCTGAGTTATAATACCTCATGATAAGTTGTAGACCATACTATTAACCAAGAGAGTTTTCATCTATATTTATTATATTTGTCTATTTACCACCAGAAACTGATCACCACACTCAAAGAGATGTATAGGGCCATAAGCAAACAAGAAAATGCTCATCCAGAGGCGGTGCTCCTAGTGGCCGGTGATTTTAAAGCAGGGAAACTGAAATATGTCTTACCTAATTGTCATCTGTGCAACTAGAGGATCAAAACTCTAGATCACCTTTACTCCACACACTGAAATGCATACAAAGCTCTCCCTCACCCTCCATTTGGCAAAGCTGACCATAACTCTATCCTCCTGAATCCTGCGTACAATCAAAAACTCAAACAGGAAGTACCAGCTCAATATGGAAGTGGTCCGATGAAGCGGATGATAAGCTACAGGACTGTTTCGCTAGCGTCTTGTGATCCGTCTGGTCCTGCAGCTTTATGAATGTTAACCTGTTTAAAAGTCGTACTCACATAGGCTACGGAGTGCGTGATCACACAGTCATCCGGAACAGCTGGTGCTCTAATGCATGGTTCAGTTGTGCTTGTCTTGAAGCGAGCATTGAAGAAAGCAAAGTTTGTAAGCCCTGCCACATCCGACGAGCGTCAGAGCCTGTGTAGTAGGATTTGATCTTAGTCCTGTATTGACCTGTTTGATGGCTCGTCGGTGGTCGTAACAAGATTTCTTAAAAGCGTCCGGATAAGTGTCCTTGAGAGTGGCAGCTCTAGCCTTTAGCTCAGTGCGGATGTTGCCTGTAATCCATGGCTTCTGGTTGGGATATGTATGCATGTTCACTTTGGAGACGACGTCGTCGATGCACTTATCAAGCCGGTGACTGATGTGGTAAACTCCTCAATGCCATTGGATGAATCCCAGGAAACATATTCCAGTCTGTTGTTAGCAAAACAGTCCTGTAATTTAGCATCTACTTCCTCTGACCCCTTCTGTATTGAGCGAGTCACTGGTACTTCCTGCTTTAATTTTTGCTTGTAAGCAGGAATCAGGAGGATAAAATTATGGTCAAAATTGCCAAAAGGAGGGCGGGGGAGAGCTTTGTATGCATCTCTGTGTGTGGAGTGAAGGTGGTCGAGAGTTTTTTTCCCTCTGGTTGCACAGATGACTAAATTTGGTTCAATCGATTTAAGTTTGCCTGCATTAAAGTCCCCGGCCACTAGGAGTATCGCTTCTGCATGAGCATTTTCTTGTTTGCTTATGGCCTTATACAGTTGGTTGAGTGTGGTCTTAGTGCCAGCAGCGGGCTGTGGTGGTAAATAGACGGCTACGAATAATATAGATGAGAACTCTCATGGTAGATAGTGTGGTCTACAGTTTATCATACGGTAATCTCCCTCAGGTGAGCAATACCTTGAGACTTCATTAATATTAGACATCGCGCATCCGCTATTATTGACATACACCCTCACCCCTCGTTTTACCAGACGTAGCTTGTCTTTTCTGCTGGTGCATGGAAAATCCTGCCAGCTCTATAGTATTAGTTTCGTCATTCAGCCACGACTTGGTGAAACATTCAATTTTACAGTTTTTAAATGTCCCGTTGGTAGGATAATCATAATCGTAGGTCATCAATCTTATTTTCCAATGATTGCATGTTAGCCAGTAGAAAAGATGGCAATGGGAGTTTACTCGCTCGCCTACAGATTCTCAGAAGGCAGCCCGACATGCGCCCCCTTTTCCTCTGTCTTTTCTTCATGCAAATGATGGGGATTTGGGCCTGTTCCTGGGAAAGCAGTATATCCTTCTTGTCAGACTCATTAAAGGAAAAAGCTTCTTCCAGTTTGAGGTGAGCAATCACTGTTCTGAAGTCCAGAAGTAATTTTTCGGTCATAATAGATGGTAGCAGCAATATTATTTACAAAATAAGTTAAAAAAACAAGTCAAGTTACAAACAAAGCAAAACAAATTACGAAATAGCACAGTTGGTTAGGGGCATGGAAAACGGCTGCCATCCTCTTCTGCTCCATCTTAAAACATCTGGATATGCTCCATGCCATGGGCTTGTTCATTTAGCTGACAATATATGCTTGTAGGTCCTGTAGTTTATATTATTTTATACCATTTTTTTTCAATAAGAAGAATATAATTGAATTTAGCTGAAGAAAATGGAAAGTATATTTTTCCCATTAAGGAGCGACACTGCATATGAAGTGGCTATGTTGAACGTATAAGTGATCATTTGAAACGGGTCCTATATTCTAGATTCAGAGTTATCTGGCAACTTTAGTTGTGAATGATACAAACCATAGAATGTCATATAAATCAAAACATACATGGGCTGCATGGCGCGACTATAGGCTATTGATGATTTGAGAAAGTAGCAAAAAAAGCTCTGTTCCTTGTCTCAGGCTGCACAACTGTTCTCTCATCAAGTGGTCATATTTTCACCCATGCTCCATTTAAAGTCTTTAATCTTAATTTAGAATGGCCGATTATGAAATGAGCAGGAACCGGGGAAGGGGAAAAAAGACATGGCATCTGTATGCACTCGAATGGCGAATGGAGCCCGCAAGGTTTCTGTTACGGAGTCTAATTGATAGGTAATCGACTAGCCCGACTGTTCCCGGACTCCAGTTGTAGGGATTTGTACAATGCACAAACAAGGCTATTGAACCTGACATTGGAGTCTGTCTTTATTCCTTTATCTAACATATCATACTGAAACATGGTATCAGAAGTGGCTCGGAAAACACACGTTTGTTATTTTTGAAGCTAAGTACAGTATAGGCGCAGTTACGTTCCATATGCGAACACACGCCGTTTCCTACTCACAACACTGATCAACTCGTTGTTAGCTGGCTGGCTAGCATCACTACCTACGTCGATGACTGAAGGCAAAGAAATCTCATATTCCATTGCTATGGCAGCGAACATTCCGCCACCAAATCCCATGGTTCTCACAGGGGACTGGAATACTAATTGGGACAACTTCAGGGATGAATTCGAGGACTATGCGCTGGCGACCGGTCTACATGAGAAACCCAACGAGGTACAAGCTGCAACTCTGAGGAGTTTAATGGGCAGCGAATGCAGGCATATCTACCGGCACAATCTCACCCTCACAGCACGACAACAGTGTGATGCAAAGGCTATATTGGATGCATTGGAGAATTACTTCAAACCCGCCAGAAACGTAATTTATCAGCGGTTCGTTTTCGGAAGCTGTAAACAGGAAGAGGGTGAGTCAGTACACAACTTTGTAACCCGTTTGAGAGAGAAATCCGCCACTTGTGAATACGGGGGATTGAAAGATGAATTGATTCGTGACAAAATAGTGCTGGGAATTGCAAATGAGGATACACGCCGGCGTCTACTGAGAGATAGAGACTTAACATTAGTAACTGCCATCGAAATGTGCCGCACTGCTGAAGTCACTGACATGAGAATGAGAGCAATGGAAATCGAAACCCCACGCTCCGACGTTGATACTGTTCACGCTGTTGCTAGGCAGACCATCAGACTAAACCAATCGAGGCAGAGCAATTCACCACGAACGGTGAAGACAGAGAGCCCCGTAGCATGTAAATACTGTGGGAATACACACACACGTGGCAAAGAGCACTGCCCTGCCTACGGAAAACCATGCAGAGCTTGTGGAACTAATAATCATTTTGCAAAAGTGTGTCTCAAAAGCAAAAGAAGGGTGAGTGAGGGCAAGATTCACTGTGTTGATGATGTCACTCAATGTTCAGAGCTGAAAAGTGAAAGTGACATTTACATGCATGAATCCATTGGGGCTGTACACTCAAGAGGGAAGAAATGGTTAGTGACACTACGATTACACAACAAGCAACAACAATGTCAACTGGATTCTGGTGCTACATGCAACGCAATGAGCTACAAAGACAAAATCAATCTGGCACCTGACACACATCTATTGCCCAGCGATACTAGACTAAAGCTGTACTCAGGAGAGCTAATGAGCTCTATGGGCACCTTTGAGACCGAATGTGTTATTCGGGGACGCAAACACAAGCTGGAGTTTGAGATTGTAAAAACCAGTCAACATCCTCTCCTCTCAGGCTCTACATGCGAACGCCTGGGACTGATGCAGTTCACTGTACCAAATGACCTGCACATTGTGGATCATGTCCAGCATGGACCCCTGTCCAAAGAACAACTACTCAGCAGATATGACGATGTATTCAACATGCCCTTTGAATCTGTGCCTGGGGAGGTACACTTTGAAGTGGATGAGAGCATCACTCCAGTCCAGTGTGCTCCTCGCAATGTGCCCTTTGCAATGAAAGTGGCTGTGAAGGCCCAGCTGGACAAGTATGAGGCCGATGGCCACATGACATCTGTGACTGAACCAACTGACTGGATCAGCAATATGGTCATAGTGAAAAAACCAGAGAAGCTGAGGGTCTGCATCGACCCAAAGCATCAGAACCAAGCACTGAAACGATCCCACCACATCATGCCGACACTAGAGGATGTCCTCTATAAGCTTCCCAAGGCCAGGATTTTCACCTTGGTGGATGCCCGAGATGCATTCCTTCAATGCAAGCTGGATGAAGAAAGCAGCCTCATGACTACCTTCTGGACCCCCTGGGGTCGGAAACGCTGGCTCAAGCTCCCGTTTGGTGTCTCAGTGGCGCCTGAGATATACCAACGTAAGCAGCACGAGTTACTGGTTGGGCTCAAGGGCATTGAACCCATCGCCGATGATGTCCTGATCGTAGGCTGTGGTGACACAGACGAAGAAGCAGAACGCGACCACGATGTGAAGCTCCTGGCACTGATGGAGCTCTGCCGATCAGTTAAGCTTCACCTTGGCCTGAAGAAGCTGCAGTTCAAGGTGAAAGACGTCCACTTCCATGGCCACATTCTCTCGGCAAAAGGCCTGAAGCCGGACCCAGACAAGGTCAGAGCAATCCTCGACATGCCAAACCCGTCTGATGCAAAAGGAGTGCAGCGTCTCATCGGCTTTGCAAACTATCTTGCAAAGTTCATGCCACACCTATCAGCAGTCTGTGAGCCTCTGCGCCGGTTGCTGGACAAAGACACACCATGGCACTGGCTACCCAAGCACGAGGCCGCAGTGCAGGAGATAATCTCTGGCTTCATCCATGCCAGTGTTGCGCTACTACGACGTCATGAAGCCTGTCACAATCCAGAGCGACTCCAGCCAAAGGGGACTTGGATGCTGCCTTATGCAGGAAGGCCAGCCCGTTGCGTTTGCCTCGAGAGCGCTCACCCCCACCGAACAAAACTATGCACAAATTGAGAAAGAGTGCCTCAGCATCGTCTTCTCCTGCCAGCAATTCCATCACTACTTATATGGGCGAGACCTGGTCATCGCTGAAACTGACCACAAACCACTCATTGCCATATTCAGTAAACCTTGCCCTCAACCCGCCCAAGAGGCTTCAAAGCATGCTCCTGACTCTGCAAAACTACAGCCTAAAGGTCATTTACAAGCCAGGACCAGAGATGTACATCAGCGACACACTGAGCAGGGCAACAACACAATGTACAGGCAGAGGCACTGTCTATCAGCGGCAGGCCATCTGTTCGCTACAGCAGGAACAACAAGATGTTCAACAGATCAATCAGGCAGACTACTTAAACGTCACAGATCACCGCCTAGCCCAGATAAGGCAACACTGACAAGGACGAACACCTACAGTCACTGAAGTCCATGGCTCTCGCAGGTTGGCCATACCTGAAAGAGGAGACACCTTTCACAGTGAGAGAATACTGGACCTTTCGAGATGAGATCAGCGTGCAAAATGGCATCTTGTTCAGAGGTCAGAAGGTCATTATTCCCAAATCACTACGTCCAGAGATAAGAGATGCTTACCCGCATACACTCCAGTCACGTTGGAGGTGATGCATGCTACCGCCAGGCTCGTGAAACATTATACTGGCCAAACATGCAAGCAGAAATTAAAGACTTTGTCAGCAACTGTACCACATGCAACAAGTACGCTCATGAACAGCAAAAGGAAACCATGATGTCACACGAACTGCCCACAAGGGCCTGGCAAATCGTCAGCATGGACTTATTCAGCCACAGACAAAAGGACTATCTTCTCATCGTTGATCACTACTCTGACTTTTGGGAAATTGAACTGCTCCCTGACTTGTCTGCAGAGACGTTCATTAAGCGCTGCAAGACGCAGTTTGCAAGGCAAGGTTAGCCTGACAAGGTAATCACGGACAATGGCCCACAATTCACTGCACAGTTCAAGCGTTTTGCCTCAGAATGGGAGTTTGACCACGTGACCTCCTCTCCAAGACACCCAAAAGCAAATGGCAAGGCAGAATCAGCTGTCAAGATTGCAAAAAAACTGTTAAGCAGGGCCTTGCGCGACAGCAACCACCCATGGAAAGCGATCTTACAGTGGAGGAACACACCCACCGAAAACATGGACAGCAGCCCAGCACAACGCCTTCTGTCCAGACGTCTGAAGACTACCATCCCCGTAGCTAACAAGCTACTTGAGCCCTGTGTCATGGCTGGCGTCACGGACAAACTGCGTCACAGAAAGCAGCTCGCTATGTGCTTCTACGACCAGACTGCTCGAGACCTACCAGAGCTGGAGGTGGGTGAAACGATAAGGATGAGACCGCTGCCAGGAGACCACACAGGACTTTGGAGGCTGGGCACATGCCTGCAGAGAGTTGCATCGCGTTCTTACCTGGTGGATGTTGGTTGCTCCGTCTATCGTCGCAATCGGGTGGATCTGCGCGTAGCAGAGCAGACAAACCAGAACACGCCATACACTCACCTAGATGAGCTGGATCACAGTCCAGGCCTAAGGGTAAGGGGCGCAGAATTGAGACATGGGCCAACTGAAGGTGAGGCTTCTACCCCACCAAGCTCTCCAGCTCGTGCCCCTAATCCTGCCCCTGTCAGAGCCAATACTTACTCACGGGTGGGTCGGCTGTGCAAGCCACCGGACAGGCTTACTCTGTAAGCAAGGGACTGTTAACTTGCCCTCGGTTAATTAAAATTAAAAAAGGAAGATGACAACTGAAGTAAAAAAGAAAATGTAATGATTTTTCTATTGTTATGACCTGACTGTTAAGAACTTAATGTTATGCCTTTATGTTTGCACTTTCTATTGAAAAGGATGATGTTATGGAGTCTAGTTGATAGGTAATCGACTAGCCCGACTGTTCCCCGGACTCCAGTTGTAGGGATTTGTACAATGCACAAACAAGGCTATTGAACCTGACATTGGTGTCTGTCTTTATTCCTTTATCTAACATATCATACTGAAACAGTAGGTAGGCTACTTCGGTTTTATAGCGGAGATGTGCAGCTGATGAGCAGCTGAGAAATACATATAAGAACACTTATTTCACTCCATGCATCAACCACTGTTTGAGGAGCATGCTCTGTCTGCCCCGAACTATGATATTCCGCTGAAACTCTGTATGCCTCTCCAACCCTGTTCCTGCAGCTACCCAGTGCTTAATTTGGGAATCCAAGTGAAATCTGTCCGGGAACATCGATAGTAACATGTGTAAGCAACTAAACATATTTCACTAAACTGTTGACAGCCCGTCTACACGCTCGAGAAAGTAATAAAGGAGAGAGAGAGAGGAGGAGAAATCATGATGGTGATATATTCTGCATAGCTAAAGGTAGTGTCACCCAATTTATGAAAAAAAAGCACTATTACTTAGCTGTTCAAAATGCAGTAATTGTAGGCTAACTGTAAGCCGTCCTGCACAATCAATGAACCAACAGCATCGCCTAGGGCTATACTTTCTCTTCCAGCTTCATGGATATTTTGGGGAACTTAGCATAAGATAACCAGTCCATCCAGTATACATAATACAGTTCACACTCAAAGGTGATTACTTGAATTTGTTGAATTTCTGAGTATATGCTAGACCAATTATGTACCAAAGGCATATTTAATCAGTTTTTTAAATGTTTTTCTGCCATAATATGCGGTACGCTATGCATTTAATAATGGGGGGGGGGGGGGGGGTGTTGTACTCATAAGTCTATGCATATGCATGAGCTCTACTATGTTTTGAATTAATCATCATCTTAGTAAGTGCTGTCCATTTTTTTTATGTTAGGCTTTGAAACAACATCCACAACAACCATGTTTGGGACGGTTTTAACCTGCTGTTGAACTTCTTTCTTCAAATTGATTATCACAGTGAGGTGAGTTTTAAAAGTACTATAGTCCTACTGTTTTGATTATAATATACAGTACCAGTCAATAGGTTGGACTAACCTACTCATGCGAGGGTTTTCTTTAATTTTACTATTTTCTACATTGTCGAATAATAATGAAGACATAAAAACTATGATATAACACATATGGAATCATGTTGTAACCAGAACAACAACCTCTCCCTCAAAGTCAGCTAAATAAAGGAGCTGTTTGTGGACTACAGAAAATGGAGGGCCAAGCACGCCTCCATTCATTCACATCAATGGGGCTGTAGTGGAGCGGGTCGAGAGCTTCAAGTTCCTCGATGTCCACATCACTAAGGATCTATCATAGTCCACACACACCAACAAAATCATAAAGAGGGGACGACAACACCTCTTCACCCTCAGGAGGCTGAAAGAATTTGGCATGGGCCTCAGATCCTCCAAAAGCTCTACAGCTGCACCATTGAAAGCACCTTGACTGGCTGCATCACCACTTGCTATTGCAAATGCTTGGCATCCGACCGCAAGAGGGCCGAGCACCATGCCATCCAGGACCTCAATACCAAGCGGTGTCAGAGGAAGGCCCTCTGCTACCGCACAGCAAACGTTACCGATGCACCAAGTCTGGAACCAACAGGACCCTGAAAGGATTCTACCCCCAAGCCATAAGATTGCTAAATAGTTGGTTAAATAGTTACAACAAATAGCACCTGCATTAACCATTTTTGCACTCAACTTTTTGACTCAGCATAGACACGGCTGCTACGGTTTATTATCTATCCTGTTGTCTAGGAACTATATTCCTAGTTATATGTACTGTACATACAGTACATTCTGAATGTATTCAGACCCCTTGAAATAGTATTTTCCCTCAATCTAAAAATTGAGGAGCGATTACAGCCTTGCGTCGTCCCCATAATGACAAAGCAAAAACAGTTTTTTAGATTTTTTTTAACTGATTTATTACAATTACATAAGTATTCAGACCCTTTACTCAGACCTTTGTTGAAGCACCTTTGGGAGCGATTACAGCCTTGCGTCGTCTTGGGTATGACGCTACAAGCTTGGCACACCTGTATTCTTCCCTGCAGATCCTCTCAAGCTCTGTCAGGTTGGATGGGGAGCATCACTGCACAGCTATTTTCAGATCTTTCCAGAGATGTTAGATCGGGTTCAAGTCCGGGCTCTGGCAAGTCCGGGCTCTGGCTGGGTTTTCTCCAGATGTGATGCCTGGCATTCAGGCCAAAGAGTTCAATCTTGGTTTCATCAGACCAGATAATCTTGTTTCTCATGGTCTAATAGTCCTTTAGGTGCCTTTTGGCAAACTCAAAGCGGGCTGTCACGTGCCTTTTTATTTTACTGTGGATTGGCTTATGTCTGGCCACTCTACCATAACCTGATTGGTGGTGTACTGCAGAGAGGGTTGTCCTTCTGGAAGGTTCTCCCATCTCCACAGAGGAACTCTGGAGCTCTGTCAGAGTAAACATCAGGTTCTTGGTCACTTCCTTGACCAAGGCCCTTCTCCCCCGATTGGGTCTTGGTGGTTTCAAGCTTCTTCCATTTAAGAATGATGGAGGCCACTGTGTTCTTGGGGACCTTCAATGCTGCAGAAATGATTTGGTACCTTTCCCCAGATCTGTGCCTCAACACAATCCTGTCACGGAGCTCTACGGACAATTCCTTCGACCTCATGGCTTGGTTTTTACTCTGACATGCACTATCAACTGTGGGACCTTATATAGACAGGTGTGTGCCTTTCCAAATCATGTCCAATCAATTGAATTTACCACCGGAGGACTCCAGTCAAGTTGTAGAAACATCTCATGGATGATTAATGGAAATAGGATGCACCGGAGGTCAATTTCGAGTCTCATAGCAAAGGGTCTGAATACTTATGTAAATAAGATATTTGTTTTTAATTTTCTATACATTTGCAAACATTTTCAAAAATCTGTTTTTGCTTTGTCATTATTGTGTGTAGATTGATGAGAATTTGTTTTTATTTAATCAATTTTAGAATAAGGCTGTAACGTAACAAAATATGGAAAAAGAAAAGAGTCCGAATACACTGTTTCTACCTCGATTATCTCATACACCTGCACATCGACTCGGTACTGGTACCCCGTGTATATAGCCAAGTTATCGTTACTCATTGTGTATTTATTATTACTTTAATTATTGCATGTTACTACTTTTCTATTATTTCTTTATAAGAATTTCACTGTTAGTCTACACCTGTTGTTTATGAAGCATGTGACAAATAACATTTGATTTGATCCATGAGGCTATCCTTCACGGCCATTGATTTCCAACAGCAATGAAGCAGACCCAACCAGCCCTCTAATTTAAAAGTGTGGGCCAGAGACCTTTCACTGAGCTGCTGTATAGTTCTTAGCTCTCACAGGCAATGGGAGATATTGCATGGGTTCTGAAAGTGCAGGTTGTTTAGGTGTGAGTGTACGTTCATCTGTGCGCGCACACCGGTTCACAGCAGTGTCTGCATACATGTGTAATATACAGCTGTTGACTGTTTGAGCCGCAGGCAAAGCTCAGAGATATTAATCACATGTTTACCTCATACGACCACGGCTACTGGATTCACATGTGCTTGCTTGATGGACTTAATGGACGTTTTTATTGATACTCTTGACCTATCTGGGCTGGTGAGATGTGTAGCTTTATGAAAGTTATGAAATTGCAATATACTACAAAAAATGACACCAAAATACTACAGCATCTCATGGTTTCAAAACATAGACATCCAGGTAGTCCATTTAATAAAGTGCCCAGTATCTTCTCTGTGCACTGACCCCAGCATATTCAAGCATCTAAACGTATAATAAAGGTGATGCTCTGCTGATGGAGAGCTGTATACAGCCAACAAATTACTCAAATCAAATATAATTACTCAAAATTAATTAAAGCCTTTCTTCAAAGACGGCGAATATGAAATCTAATATTCCCATTATTAAGTGGAGGAAACAACCGCCGAAATTAGGTTATGTTAGTTGGCCAAGCAGATGCCTCTGCCCAAGTTTGGACCATCTCGCTAGCATGAAATCAACATGGGACTGCTTATTCAAAGTAGAGCCTTATGGAGTGAGACACCAACTCGATGGACCTCACATCAGAGAGGCCAGCTTAATCTGATATGTTTTGAAATTACCTAAATAAGATGAAATCCACTTGAGCATTTCCCCCGTTTTGGGTTAGTTCCTTGTGCACCGTGTATTTGTCTTTCACAGAAAATCGAATCATGTAAATGTTTTGTTATTGTACAGTTCTTATCACAGGATGAAATGATACCTACATTTGCCCAATAATTGACTGCAGCGATTTTTCTGCCATTGAAATCCTTGGGTGGGCCGTCTAAGCGTTTCTTTGGAGCGCCTAAAATCAAACTGTCAGAATTACCTTTTCAGTGTGTTAAAGCGCTTTCAGTGTTAACTTAAACCAGAGATAAAGTATGTAGAAAAGATAATGGTCCTATATATTTTTTTATAATATAATCTACACAGTCAGGAAGATTTAAAAATTGCAATATCAATGAATTTAGCGGAATGTATTTTGTGTTTACGTTTGAGCAAAAGAACACACGATTAGCCATGGCAAAATGAGTAGAATGACAGGAAATTTGGTTTGAAACTGCAGCTCTATTGAGAACTTTGAGAAAATGATCTCTACATTTCAGCCACAACGAGTGTGCGACCATGCCAGAAAAAAATCCTGAACTGCCGTCATTTCTGATTTCCATTTCGGCCAGTAACTCAACATCTGGAAAAGTTTAATAAGTGCAAAAGTTTCCCTATCAAATATAAAGTTGAGAGCTCACCGCAAATGTTTTGCAAAAGGTTTTCATGCACACTATCTGTAGTTCAACCATAGTCAACCTTGTGGAAAAACCACACCAATTTTACATGTGAACAAGTGAAGTGTTTCAAAAACACGTTTTCACAAAATCAGTATAGAATACAGAATCCTTTGTACCATAAGGAAAATACAATCAGCAAGAAAATGAATGAAGGCCCATTGTTAAATGTTTGGACTCAAATGGATACACTGTTTTATTATGGAGAAGAGGCTCTGTGATTAAATTAATTCAATTTAGAAAGAGGACAACCACTCTGAATGACTTTCAATGTGGGAATGATACAGATTAGAGAAAGGAAGCCTTTGCAAAAGTTTGGGAACCTCTGCTTTATCTTTCATAAGGCCAGAGGAGGTGCATACATTTAAAAGGAATTACAGGCACAAAAGGTCAAAGAATGCACCACTGACAAGATACAGGATCTGAAAGTGGCTTAACACAATTAACATAAGCTGTGTACTTTTTTTCTTTGTATGAATAAAAGGTTACGGATAAAGTACAAATGACTGCCTTTGCTTTCGGCACCCAAGGCAAGTCTGTATAGTAATACTAATGCTCTGAAATACCACCTCCCATCATACATAATGAGTATTGTGAGATGTGTTTATTCACTATTTATTGGACTTGCTCATTACCATCGTATCATGACCTTTACGTTGGAGTGATTTTGCTTCCCTTTACTGTTGAGAGTTCTCACCGACCTTGAAAAAAAAAACACCAGACGAATCCAGGCCATATACAGAATACAGTCTAACTTCAGCAAGAACAGACAAGGTTAGGTTAATTCAAAGCCTGTGTACACCTGAGGCAGATACAATATACAGTGGGGCAAAAAGGTATTTAGTCAGCCACCAATTGTGCAAGTTCTCCCACTTAAAAAGATGAGAGAGGCCTGTAATTTTCATCATAGGTACACTTCAACTATGACAGACAAAATGAGAATAAATAATCCAGAAAATCACATTGTAGGATTTTTAATGAAGTTATTTGCAAATGATGGTAGAAAATAAGTATTTAGTCAATAATAAAAGTTCTCTCAATACTTTGTTATATACCCTTTGTTGGCAATGAGGTCAAACGTTTTCTGTAAGTCTTCACAAGGTCTTCACACACTGTTGCTGGTATTTTGGCCCATTCCTCCATGCAGATGTCCTCTAGAGCAGTGATGTTTTGGGGCTGTTGCTGGGCAACACGGACTTTCAACTCCCTCCAAAGATTTTCTATGGGGTTGAGATCTGGAGACTGGCTAGGCCACTCCAGGACCTTGAAATGCTTCTTACGAAGCCACTCCTTCTTTACCCAGGGGGTGTGTTTGGGATCATTGTCATGCGGAAAGACCCAGCCACGTTTCATCTTCAATGCCCTTGCTGATGGAAGGAGGTTTTCACTCAAAATCTCACAATACATGGCCTCATTCATTGTTTCCTTTACACGGATCAGTCGTCCTGGTCCCTTTGCAGAAAAACAGCCCCAAATCATGATGTTTCCACCACCATGCTTCACAGTAGGTATGGTGTTCTTTGGATGCAACTCAGCATTCTTTGTCCTCCAAACACGACGAGTTGAGTTTTTACCAAAAAGTTCTATTTTGGTTTCATCTGACCATATGACATTCTCCCAATCTTCTTCTGGATCATCCAAATGCTCTCTAGCAAACTTCAGACGGGCCTGGACATGTACTGGCTTAAGCAGGGGGACACGTCTGGCACTGCAGGATTTGAGTTCCTGGTGGCGTAGTGTGTTACTGATGGTAGGCTTTGTTACTTTGGTCCCAGCTCTCTGCAGGTCATTCACTAGGTCCCCCCGTGTGGTTCTGGTATTTTTGCTCACCGTTCTTGTGATCATTTTGACCCCACGGGGTGAGATCTTGCGTGGAGCCCCAGATCGAGGGAGATTATCAGTGGTCTTGTATGTCTTCCATTTCCAAATAATTGCTCCCACAGTTGATTTCTTCAAACCAAGCTGCTTACCTCTTGCAGATTCAGTCTTCCCAGCCTGGTGCAGGTCTACAATTTTGTTTCTGGTGTTCTTTGACAGCTCTTTGGTCTTGGCCATAGTGGAGTTTGGAGTGTGACAGTTTGAGGTTGTGGACAGGTGTCTTTTATACTGATAACAAGTTCAAACAGGTGCTATTAATACAGGTAACGAGTGGAGGACAGAGGAGCCTCTTAAAGAAGTTACAGGTCTGTGAGAGCCAGAAATATTGCTTGTTTGTAGGTGACCAAATACTTATCTTCCACCATAATTTGCAAATAAATTCATTAAAAATCCTACAATGTGATTTTCTGGATTTATTTTCTAATTTTGTCTGTCAGAGTTGAAGTGTACCTATTACAGGCCTCTCTCATCTTTTTAAGTGGGAGAACTTGCACAATTGGTGGCTGACTAAATACTTTTTTGCCCCACTGTATATACAAAAGTATAAGGACACCCCTTTAAATTAGTGGGTTTGGATATTTCAGCCACATCCGTTGCTGACAAGTGTATATATATTACACAGCCATGCAATCTCCATAGACAAACATTGGCAGTAGAATGGCCTTAATGAAGTGCTCAGTGACTTCATGTGGCACTGTCATAAGATGCCACCTTTCAACAAGTAAGTTTGTCAAATTTATGCCCTACTAGAGCTTCCCTGGTCAACTGTAAGTGCTGTTATTGTGAAGTGGAAATGTCTAAGAGCAACAATGGCTCAGCCACAAAGTGGTAGGCCACACAAGCTCACAGAACAGGACCGCCAAGTGCTGAAGCGCTTAAAATCATTTGTCCTCGGTTGCAAAGGGAAATCTTAACGCTACAGCATACAATGACATTCTAGACGATTCTGCGCTTCCAACTTTGTGGCAACAGTTTGGGGAAGGCCCTGTCCTGTTTCAGCATGACAATGCCCCTGTGCACAATGCGAGGTCCATACAGAAATGGTTTGTTGAGATTGGTGTGGAAGAACTTGACTGGCCTGCACAAAGCCATGACCTCAACCCCATCCAACACCTTTGGCATGAATTGGAATGCCGACTGCGAGCCAGCCCTAATCGCCCAACATCAATGCCCAACCTCACTAATGTTAATTTGGCTGAATGGAAGCAAGTCCCCGCAGCAATGTTCCAATATCTAGTTGAAAGCCTTCCCAGATGAGTGGAGGCTGTTATAGCAGCAAAAAGGAACCAACTCCATATGAATGCCTATGATTTTGGAATGAGATGTTCGACGAGCAGGTGTCCACATACTTTTGGTAATGTAGTGCATTACCGTATGCAGGATCACAAAGCACTGATGGGGGAAGGAAGTTCAAAAAGAGGAAGGAAGTGATTTTCAATATAATAGAGGACAATGACACTGCGAGATAAGGATACAAATGCAAAGAGGAGTTGGACTGGCTAAATGGTTGCCCAGGGCTACTAACTAAGCAAGCCCTTTTAATGTGAAATAAGATGTGTGACTGCAATAATGTTTTCCGGTCTTAAACCTGCTGAGTTCTCATCTCAGGCCATTAAGTTGAGGCAGCAGGTTCTAAAGTCATTCCAGACATCACTTAACTACAATAATGGCCGTTCAGGTCCAAAGGCGAGACTGATGTATGCAACATTCAACTGTTTTACAGCCTCAAAACCAAAGCTAATGTCATAATGTCATGCTAATGTCATGAGCACAGCTTCTTGAGGGTCCTCTTGAGGGTAAGTTAGTGTGCTTTTCTTTAGGGAGATTGCTTATTCAGCGATATGATGTTCCTATGCTGGGCAACTAACAACATAGAATAAAGACGGTGTTACAACTTGAGATCTGCACACTTAACACAAATTTCCACATAAGTCACCCATTGACATCAATTAATGATTTTACATGAAAGTCTGAGTTGTGTACACTTACCTCACCTCTGAAATGGCCTGAAAGAGAATATGAAGTGAGAGGTTATCCTTGTCAGTATTTGTTGTCACACAGCTGTCAAGAAAAACAACCAAGAAAACGGTGCAGATAGATAGGGCAGCAGTATTTTGTTTTTTATGTGTTATTTCTTACATTATTAGCCCAGAATATTTTTTGTGTTATTACATACAGACAGGAAGATCTTTTGGATATCAGAGCGGCGGTAACTCACCAGCATTACGATCAGGAATACGAATTTCCCAAATCACATCCTTTGTTCGTACCCCCCCAGGGCAATTGAACTGATTCCAGAGGCTGATCCAAAACACCGCCGGCAGAGAAGAGGGATTCAGAGTGGACATCAAGTCCGAGTATATTACTCGCTAATGTTCAGTCTCTGGATAATAAAGTTGACGAGCTCACGGAGACGATTTTCTTCCAGAGAGACATCAGGGATAGTAACATACCCTGTTTTACGGAAAGATGGCTCTCTCGGGATATACCCAAAGCTCAGTTCATTGCGCAGACAGGAATACATTTGGGAAGGAAAAGGGTGGGGGTGTATGGTTCATGATTAACTACTCATGGTGTGATTGTGATAACATACAGGAACTCAAGTCCTTTTGTTCACCCGACCTAGAATACCTCACAATCAAATGCAGACTGTATTCCCCCCCAAGAGACATCTCTTTGGTTATAGTCACAGCCGTGTATATTCCCCCTCAAGCCGATACCACGACGGCCCGCAAAGAATTTCACTGGACTTTAGGCAAACTGGAAACCACATATCCTGAGGCTGCATTTACTGTAGCTGGGGATTTTAGCAAAGCAAATTTGAGGAAAACGCAACCGAAGTTCTATCAACACATTGACTGTAGTACTCGCGCTGCTAAAACACTCAACCACTGCTACTATGGGCAGATACTCAAACAGGAAGTACCAGTGCTAAGGAATATTCAACGCTGGTCTAACAAATTGGAATCCACAATTTAAGATTGTTTTGATCACGCGGACTGGGATATGTTCTGGGTAGCCTCTGATAATAACATCGGCGAACACACTGATACGGTGACTGAGTTTATCAGGAAGTGTATAGGAGATGTTGTACCCACTGTGACTATTAAAACCTACCCTAACCAGAAACCGTGGATAGATGGCAGCATTCACGCAAAACTGAAAACAGGAACCACTGCATTTAGCCATGGCAAGGTGACTAGGAATATGGCCGAATACAAACTGTGTAGTTATTCCTTCCGTAAGGCAATCAAACAGACAAAACGTCAGTACAAAGACAAAGTGGAGTCGTAATTCAACGGCTCAGACACTACACGTATGTGACAGGGTCTACAGACAATCACGGACTACAAAGGGAAAACCAGTCACGTTGCGGACACTGACTTCTTGCTTCCGGACCAGCTAAACACCTTCTTCGCCTGCTTCGAGTATAACACAGTGCTACCGACCACTGTGGGCTCTCCTTTTCCGTGGCAGATGTGAGTAAACACATTTAAGCGTATTAACCCTCACAAGGCTGCCGGCCGAGATGGCATCCTTAGCAGCATCCTCTGAGCATGCGTAGACCAGCTGGCTGGAGTGTTCATGGGCATATTCAATCTCTCCCTATCCCAGTCTGCTGTCCCCACATGCTTCAAGATGGCCACCATTGTTCCTGTACCCAAGAAAGCTAAGGTACCTGAACTAAATGACTATCGCCCCGTAGCACTCACTTCAGTAGCACTCACTACCTGACCTGACACCCTAAACCCACTTCAATTTGCTTAACGCCCCAATAGATCCACAGACGATAGATCCACAGATCCATGCAATCGCCATCGCACTGCACACTGACCTATCCCATCTGGACAAGAGGAATACCTATGTAAGAATGCTGTTCATTGATTATAGCTCAGCATTCAAAACCATAGTACCCTCCAAACTCATCATTAAGTTCGAGGTCCTGGGTCTAAACCCCAACCTGTGCAACTGGGTACTGGACTTCCTGATGGGCCGCCCCTGAGTGGTGGTGAAGGTAGGAAACAACACCTCCACTTCGCTGATCTTCAACACTTGGGCCCCACAAGGGTGTGTGCTCAGCCCCCTCCTGTACTCCCAGTTCACCCTTGATTGCGTGGCCATGCATGCCTCCAACTCAATCATCAAGTTTGCAGATGACACAACAGTAGTCGGCCTGATGACTAACAACAAGACAGCCTACAGGGAGGACATATGAGGGCCCTGGGAGTGTGGTGCCAGGAAAATAACCTTTCACTCAAAGTCAACAAAACAAAGGAGCTGATCGTGGTCTTCAGGAAATAGCAGAGGGAGCACCCCCCTATCCACATCGACGGGACCGCAGTGGAGAAGGTGTAAAGCTTAAGGTTCCTCGGTGTACACATTAATCTCAAACTGAAATGGTCCACCCACACAGACAGTGTGGTGAAGAAGGCGCAACAGTGCCTCCTCAACCTCAGGAGGCTGAAGAAATTTGGCTTGGTAACTAAATCACTCACAGATGCACTTTTACAGATGCACAATTTAGAGCATCTTGTCGGGCTGTATCACGGGCTGAGTCACGGGCTGTACCGCCTGGTACGGCAACTACACCGCCCACAACCGCAGGGTTCTCCAGAGGGTGGTGCGGTCTGCCCAACACAACACCGGGGAAAAACTACCTGCCCTCCAGGACACCTACACCTATGTCACAGGAAGGCCAAAAATATAATCAAGGCCATCATCCACCACTGCCTGTTCACCCCGCTATCATACAGAAGGCGAGGTCAGTACAGGTGCATCAAAGCTGGCACCGAGAGACTGAAAAACAGCTTCTATCTCAAGGCCATCAGACTGTTAAATAGACATCACTAGCACATTAGATGCTGCTGCCTTATAGACTTGAAATCACTGGCCAATTTAATAATGGAACACTAGTCACTTTAATAATGTTTACATATTTTGCATCACTCATCTTATATGTATATACTCTATTCGGAGGAGAAGGCTGTCGTTTTACGGTCCCCTAACCAATTGTGCTATCGTGTGTTTTTTCACGTTATTTGTAACTTATTTTGTTCATAATGTTTCTGCCACCGTCTCTTATATAAGGACAGCGATTATTCACCCAGTACTGGAAGAAGATTTTTTCTTTAACAAATCGGACACAAAGGATTTACACCAGACACAAAGAGACGGAGATATCGGGGACGTAGGTCTGGGTGCCTTGTAATGATCCGACGGCGAGTGGGTAATCTGCCTTTACCATCGGTCCCTATTGGCCAATGTACAATCATTGGATAATGAAAGAGACAAACTACGAACATGTATATCCTACCAACGGTACTTTAAAAACTGTAATATCTTATGTTTCACTGAGTCGTCTGTCGAGTTTTACGCGTTTTCGGCAAGATAGAACAGCAGTCTCTATGTATATTTGTAAACAACAGCTGGTGCATGAAATCAAAGGACGTATCAAGGTTTTGCTCGCCTGTGGAAGAGTATCCCATGATAACCTGTAGACCACACTATTTACCAGGAGAGTTTTGATCTATATTCTTCGTAGCTGTCTATTTACCACCACAAACCAATGATGGCACTAAGATCGCACTCAATTAGCTGTAAAAAAGAAAAACACTCATCCAGAAGCAGAGCCCCTAGTGGCCTGGGACTTTAGTGCAGGGAAACTTAAGTTGACCTAATTTCTACCAGCATGTTAAATGTGCAACCAGAGGGAAAACAGCTCTAGACCCCCTTTACTCCACACACAGATGCGTACAAAGCTAGCCCTCCATTTGACAAATCTGACCATAATTCTATCCTCCAGATTCCTGCTTACAAGCAAAAACTAAAGCAGGAAGCACCAGTGACTCGGTCAATAAAAAAGTGGTCAGAGGAAGAAGATGCTAAACTACAGGACTGTTTGCTAACAACAGACTGGAATATGTTCTGGGATTCTTCCGACGGCATTGAGGAGTACACCACATCAGTCACTGGCTTCATCAATAAGTGCATTGATTATGTCGTCCCCGCAGTGACTGTACGTACATATCCCAACCAGAAGCCATGGATTACAGGCAACATCCACACTGAGCTAAAGGCTAGAGCTGACGCCTTCAAGGAGCGGGACTCTAACCCGGAAGTTTATAAAAAATCCCGCTATGCCCTCCAACGAACCATCAAACAGGCAAAGTGTCAATACAGGACTAAGATTGAATCGTACTACACTGGCTCTCCGAAGCTCGTCAGATGTGGCAAGGCTTGCAAACTATTACAGACTACAAAGGGAAGCACAGCCACGAGCTGCCCAGTGACACGAGCCAACCAGATGAGCTAAATTACTTCTATGCTCGCTTCGAGGCAAGTAACACTGAAACATGCATGAGAGCGTCAGCTGTTCCAGACGACTGTGTGATCATGCTCTCTGTTGCCGATGTGAGTAAGACCTTTAAACAGGTCAACATTCACAAGGCCGTAGAGCCAGATGGATTACCAGGATGTGTACTCCCAGCATGCTCTGACCAACTGGCAAGTGTCTTCACTAACATTTTCAACCTGTCCCTGATTGAGTCTATACCACCAACATTTTTCAAGCATGTACCCAAGAACACTAAGGTCACCTGCCTAAATGACTACTGACCGTAGTACTCACGTCTGTAGCCATGAAGTGCTTTGAAAGGCTGGTCATGGCTCACATCAACACCATTATTCCAGAAACTCTAGACCCACTCCAAATTGTATACCGCCCAAACACATCCACAGATGATGCACTCTCTATTGCATTCCACACTGCCCTTTCACACCTGGACAAAAGGAACACTTATGTGAGAATGCTATTCATTGACTACAGCTTCGGGTTCAACACCATAGTGCCCTCAAAACTCATCACTAAGCTAAGGACCCTGGGACTAAACACCTCCCTCTGCAACTGGATCCTGGACTAAATGACGGGCCGCCCCAAGGTGGTATGGCACAATTCCAAACTCCAGACATGTGTGAGGGACTGAAGCAGCATCACAGAGTAGGACTGATAAAATTACTCGGAGTCACTGTTGAAGTGATTATTTCAGTAAGGATAGGTAACAACACATCCGCCACCCTGACCCTCAACACGGGGGCCCCTCAGGGGTGCATGCTCAGTCCCCTCCTGTACTCCCTGTTCACTCATGATTGCATGGCCAGGCACGACTCCAACACCATCATTAAGTTTGCTGATGACACAACAGTGGTAGGACTGTTCACCGACAACGATGAGACAGCCTATAGGGAGGAGGTCAGAGACCTGGAGCCAGGACAACAACCTCTCCCTCAACGCAATCAAGACAAAGGAGAAGATTGTGGACTAAAGGAAAAGGAGGACAGAGCCAGCCCCCATTCTCATCGACTGGGCTGTAGTGAAGCAGGTTGAGAGCTTCAAGTTCCTTGGTGTCAACATCAACAACAAACTATCATGGTCCAAACACACCAAGACAGTCATGAAGAGGGCACGACAAAGCCTATTCCCCCTCAGGAGACTGAAAAGATTTGGTATGGTTCCTCAGATCCTCAAAAGGTTCTACAGCTGCACCATCGAAAGCATCCTGGTTACATCACTGCCTGGTACGGCAATTGCTCGGCCTCTGACCGCAAGGCACTACAGAGGGTAGTGCGTACGGCCCAGTACATCACTGGGGCTAAGCTACCTGACATCCAGGACCTCTACACCAGGTGGTGTCAGAGGAAGGCCCTAAAAATTGTCAAAGACTCCAGCCACCCTAGTCATAGACTGCTCTCTCTGCTACCGCACGGCAAGCGGTACCGGAGCACCAAGTCTAGGTCCAATAGACTTCTTAACAGCTTCTACCCCCAAGCCATAAAACTCCTGAACAGCTAATCAAATGGCTACCCAGACTATTTGCATTGTCTCCCCCCTCTTTTGTGCTGCTGCTACTCTCTGTTTATTATCTATGCATAGTCACTTTAACTCCAACTACATATAGATTTTACCTCGATTAACCTGTGCCCCCGAACATTAACTCTGTACCGGTACCCTCTGTATATAGCCTCGCTATTGCTATTTTACTGCTGCTCTTTAATTATTTGTTACTTCTATTTTTATCTTAACACTTTTTTTCTTAAAACTGCATTGTTAGTTAAGGGCTTGTAAGTAAGCATTTCACTGTAAGGTTTAAACCTGTTGTATTCGGCACGTGACAAATAAAATTTGATTTGATTATTTTCTACTGTATCTTACTATATGCCGCTCTGACATTGCTCGTGTGTGTGTATTGTGTGTATTGTTGTGAAATTGGTAGATATTACTGCACTGTTGGAGCTAGAAACACGAAAGTTTCGCTACACCCGCAATAACATCTGCTAAACACGTGTATGTGACCAATAACATTTCATTTTATTTTGATTTGATGTTGCAGCAGAGCTCAGCTTAGCGAACGTTTGTGTATATGGCAAGATGCTTAACAGTATATGTGTGGGTGCTGACTACTGCAGCCTCTTGGTTTACACTATCGTAAATATTTGATACCAAACACATTTAAATTGTGTGTATACTATAAATGTGTATACTTTCTGTTTTGTTCCCCTCTAAGTGATTATTTCTTAGAAGGATGATTTATGATACATTTATGATTGTTCTTCCACTGAGTATTTTTCTGACAAGCCTGCATAAGACAAATCCTACAAGCCTGAGTGTATAACACTGAAACTGAGAAATAATCACTTCAAGAGTGACTCTGAGTAATTCCTCAGCCAGAGCCAATGGAAAATCGAGCCTTGTTGATGTCTGGGAGCAACAGTGCCCAGCGACCACACACCATGCCTCAGATTCAGATGCCAAAACTTGTCAAAGGGTTAGTAAATTGGCTCCTTGTGGAACGTACTGTTATCACTTCAGATAAGTAATGCGGAACCACTAAATGTCTCATATAGTGGGTAACTTAGTAAGCAATAAATCAAGACTAAGAGACTTGAAATGATCACAATGAAATGTCCCAGGCAAAACTCTGGGAGCTGGTGTGATGCTATGTGAGCTTCCTTTCAAGTTGGAGGCAAAAAAACTATTTAAGAAGAGAAAAAGTCAAGATAGTTCTGTGAATATAAAAAGTTTTAACAATGTCACAAGGATACCACTTATCTAACCTGAAGGGATGCACTAACAATGTTTCTGTATGAAATTAAGTTGTAAATATTTTATGATACTGCCCATAGCTCTACCGAAAAGCACCCTTTTTTTGTTTTAGAAGTAAGCCGTTGAAGAGAAGAAAATAACAATTTTCTGTCCATTTCAACTTAATTTCCCAAAAAATGAATGAATTAAACCATGCAGGAGTATCACTAAACATAATTGTTTTATGAAAAATGCATCTGTATTTAATAGGCCTAAACGATGGTTGTATTCTGTTGTTCGCCATGGCTCACCGCCACTGCCAAACCAGTGTGGAAAAGCTTTTTAATGGAACATGCATTGTTTAGCAAAATTCAATTGAAAAAAAAATGGATTCATGATACAAAGTCGGATGTGCCATTTTTAGATTTTAGCCCACTGAATGTCTCTGCACTGCCTGCATCTCTTAAGGGGCAGATGGAAAATCAACACGTACAGTATATATCTTCGTGACAACATGTCTTATGGGCTGACATTCCAGCTTTTATAATGTGTGGTCAAAGGAGAGGGACTAGTATTGGGTGTGATTGGGGCAGTTAAAACTGGTTTGGATGTACAATACTGGGTTGAAACATGACATTTTATTGGTGCCAATGGGTATTAATGCAGGTCTGGACACATTTGCCAGTGGTGTTTTAAACAGGCTTATGGAGACTATTAAAAAGAGCTATAGCTGCTAAATGCTGTTGTATAAAGATAGCAGAGAGCCTGAGATGTTATAAAAAGAGGATATGCACTGGTTCTGGCCTAGAACAACCCAAGCAGCCCACATATGGCCAGTTTCAATAAACTTGTGTTTATATCGGGAAAAAGATCACAGGAACATTGGTGATTCTTTCTTTACAGCCTATTGAGGCTTGGTTGGATGGACTAATGCACTTTGGACAGTTTAATGTGCAAGGCAGCAATTGAGCGGGGCTTCGGGCAATTAGGAGAGATTAGGAGGGTGCCCAACTCCAAAAACAACAGTAAAAACCACACAAAGAGGCAGACCGATATCTCTGAATAAGCCCCAGTGGAGTATTTACATAACCTTCATGATCTAACACTCAGACAACTTAACTCATGAGAAGCCAATATGGCACAATTCCAAACTCCAGACATCTGTGAGGGACTGAAGCAGCATCACAGAGTAGGACTGATAAAATTACTCGGAGTCACTGTTGAAGTGATTATTTCAGTTAGCTTGAAATCACATGAAATTAAGTCATTGGTATCCTGAATCTCTGGTACAGTGTAAAGCCTAGTGTTTATGATCTGAACACATAACTAAACTCTTTTCTGTAACACTTTTTAAATGCGTCAAGGGATTTAGAATTTCAATGAAAACATGTCATAGTGTTTTTAGATCGTAAACACCAGAACATGTTTATTCGCTGTAACACTTTTTAAACACATTAACACGTTTATATTCACAATGTGCTTCGGTTTAAAACACTAAACACTGGGAGTGTTGTTTTTACACTGTGGGGTGTAAAATACGTATTTTCATATTTCCCAGCGTGCCTTTTGAGTGAATGAGAGAGATACCCACCAATGACTGTGTTTGTTAGTGACAGAGACCTGGTTGTTGCATTACATAAATTATACTCCTGAAGCTTTCACCAAGTGACTGCCTTAGTGAATTTGTTTCAATTAAAAGTAAACCCTTTATGGCAACATCTTATACATTACATAATGCCTTTAGTTATGGCCTAGTTCATCAGACCTGCATGTCACAATACGCTGGTTTGTGAAGTGAGGGAGGATATTCAAGAATTTTAATATTTTATCACACTCAACCTGTACCCTGAATGACTACTATGGTGATGGAATTAATAAACAAGACTAGCTAACAGATTGGATTAGTTTAGAAAAATGTCAGTTATTTATCTTTGTATAGATTCATTAATTAATCAATGTGCATGAGGAAATGAAATAGATATTAAAACAAACTATTCTAAAAATCTCCCTGCAACAAAGCATACTGGGAAAAATTATGAGGCCCCTCCTACATCTTTTTCACTCTGAGTTAACAGAAATACATTTAACAAGGTGTAACAAGGAGTAATAACACCACTCAATTAAAAATATGCATTAAATTAAATGTCATGTTCAGTTGTGCTGAAATGTAGGTAAGGTGACAGACATTCCTAACACTGAACTGAATAAAAGACATGGAAGGTCACATACATTTCTAATGATTAGATGCACTCAAAACAGGATGATAGGAAAGTAAACACTTGTGTTTCAAATCGAAACGCTCAGGAGATATAGATGTCCTCCTGATTGGAACTGACTGGAAAAGGCTGACTATCATGATTAATTCTGTATTCTGAACGCCTGTGTTAAAGATGAGAATACTAGCAAATCAAAATACCTAATGTGCCTAAATGCCTAATGTTTAATAAGTTTTAAACATTGACGTTTTGGTTATAAACGTGTCAGATGTCATGGTTTTACACTATAGGCATCGGACCATATCACTGCATGGTTTATCAGTAAATAGACAGCTATAAATCCACACACACCGCCACAGTTGATTGTGACTAAAGCTCTTGAAGCATCTCCCGTGCAATACAATTGTATCTATACTCTCATTCTTGGCGAGGAAGCCTATGGTGAGTCTATCTTCGACTTTACAATTTTGCACTCTTGCTACAGTCTCCCAACAAAAAATGTGACAGACAGCACACTGTTGTTAAAACAATCTGGTCTTTGAAAGGACATGATAGCCGACCTGTTGGTGCCCTCACATGCATTTCATTATCATTTTAAGACCGCATATGAATCGTGTGAAAACTATTATATTTTAACAGACTAAATAACCAATTTGACTCACAACACAGTCGGGCGTGCACTTTAAACACTAATGAAGACTAAACAAAATGTCTAAACACTGTAAATAAGATTAGTTTTTGATGCCAGAGCTATTTTCATGTAGCCTACCTACAGTGAACACCATAATGCAGTTTAATCAAGCAGAGATAATGTTTAACTAGCCTGATTTAATGTGTATGACAAGATATATATATTTATATATATATATATATATATATATATATATATATATATATATATATATATATATAATTTTTTTTTTTTTACATCTATCACATTATCTATCACAAATGAGTCAGAGACTTCAGAAGGGTATGTCGAAACAAGATATTAATTGATGATATATGGAAGTTTAAATAGAAAGAACCCATCATTCATCTAGACCTGCATGCTACGGTTGGAACTGATGACTATCGATATGCAATTGTGATATTCAAATTAAACCATCAAAAAAAGAATACCAAGCATATCCCCTCTACGCATTGTGCTGGCCAGATTCCAAAAGCGCACACCACATCGAGGATAGCCTATATCTATTTTACAACCACATTTGAAACATAACCAAACGCTAATAATGAAGCAACTCTGTAGTACACTTACCAAATAGTGAATTGGCAAAGCCGTACCATACACATCCACTTTTTCCTATGAGCCATCTTCCTTGCGTACTTGCCGCGAAACTGAACGGAGTGCCCACCACACACACAAGCAGATCGCTGAAGGAAATGTTAATTAGTAGCAGGTTGATAGGCGAGCGCAGCACCTTGTAGCGGCAGAAGAGGACGAGAACCAGGAGGTTGTTGAGGAATCCGAAGGTACCAATAAAGCCCAAACACACAGCGACTATCAGGTTCCCGGTCGGGCTTAGGGTGGTGCGGTATGACGCTTCCAGATTCCTGTCTCCAGCACCCGCACACTGCGCGCCATTGGTCCTCATGCAGCCGCCGAGGCTCACGTTGGGCACAATCATCGCAATCCGTTTTCTCAGCACAAGCGTGTGGTTGGCATTTTTAGGAGGGACGAAAAATGTGGGATTCTGAGTTAAAATCCATTAAGGTTGATTGCAGAGAAACGTTTTGCTTTGAATAATTTGTTTTCCAAATTTATAACTTTGTTTCCCAGTTCATGGTTTAAAACCAGAACAAAGTTTGATAAGGCTGTGCTCCACCATGTGGTAGTTAAAATCCACACACCGCAGGACTAGACTCTCTCCGTCTGTGTTGATATTATTGTACTACTTTCACAGATGACGTGAGCGCCTTGGAACTGAGCATTTTGTATTCGCAGGGGGTCCAAATGACCTGAAAATGCAGTGAGGGTTAAAAGGCCAACGCAGATGAAAGCGAGCGAAAAGAAGTTATACTGCGGCTGCCTGACCTCTGCCACTTCCACCTTTTATTTTGCTGCCACTTCCACTACAGAAAAAGTAGGGTACAGTTGGCTACACCACCCATATGCAGCCGACTCTCAACTTCTTTTTACCAAAATCTAACCAAATTTAGGCTAAGTGCTGTGATAGTAGCCTATCACTGAAACTGTTATTCTGTACCTTAGTAACCACCACGTGCAGGCGCGGTCCATGGTCCTGAAATCTTTGCCAATTGAATTACATCACTACATCAAATATATCCAATCAACGGTGCGAAAAGTTTCGTACAAAATAGTTCCTTTTATGAATGTCAGCATCCCATGAGAGAGGAGCTACTCTTCTGTTTCAGAGCAATACTTTTGTTCCTTTTGTTTTACTCGCCTTTTCATTCCTAGCATTTAATCACTCCTTAAAAGACAAGAACACATGTAAATCGTTTATAGGCTACACATGACAGTGTGTGCATGTTTTGTGCTTGCTATCGATCCTTCTTCGTTGTTAAGGTAATTTATCATTTCTGTCTAAACATAGGTGAAGTTGCAAATCCAATAAAGCCTATTCATTTTCAAGCTGTGTATTGTTGTCGTGGATGATTTCAGACCGAGAAGATATGACATTTCATACAATTTTGGTTAAGATTAGCTGCTGTACAGAGCTCTGATCTTAACGCAGCCAGTGGGGTTTTGGATAAAGATGGGTGAAACCTTTAAAAAATATATATATATTCCTATATAATTTGTGATTGTTCTAAAAGAATCCTATTGGTTTCTCACAATCCTATCGGAATCCTATTGGACAATGTTTTCCTATTGGAAATCAAAAGTAATTATATTGGATCCTGTACGATTCTTGCAACCCTATAGGATTTTGTGTCACCTCTATCAGAATCCTATTGGAATCCTATTGGACTACTTTTTTCCTATTGGAAATCAAAAGATATCATATTGGATTCCATAGGTTTTTGATCATTCTTGTAGGATATTGTCACCCCAATCAGAATTGTTTTAGAACGTTTTTCTTAATCAACCCATTGAATTATTGTTTGTCGTCATTTTTTCCAGTACCATACAACAACATTAATTACAACATTTTTGTTGATCGGAAACAACAATTCTATATTAATGTCGGTTTTATTCACCACCACAATACGAGAGTGACTCAAGGCTGCAAGTTAATTTGCAGTATGACCAGCAGTACAGTACAAAAAACATACTCACTTGAGTTATTTGATTTGATTCTTATACATGCAACTTCCTGTCTTTGATTTAGACATTACAACATATCTAATTTTACAGTGCCTTCAGAAAGTATTCATACCCCTTGACTTATTCCAAGTTTTGTTGTGTTGACTGAATGCAAAATGGATAAATAGATTAGTTTTCTTACCCATCTACACACAATACCCCATAATGACAAAGTGAAAGCATGTTTTTAGAAAATGTGCAAATTCTTTGAAAATTAAATACAGAAATCTCCTTTACATACAGTACTAGTCAAAAGTTTGGACACACCTACTCATTCAAGGTATTTTTTAAAGTATATTTTCTACATTGGAGAGTAATAGTGAAGACATCAAACTATGAAATTACACATATGAAATCATTTAGTAACCAAAAAAGTGTGTTTAAAATTCAGATTCTTCAAAGTAGCCACCCTTTGCCTTGATGACATATTTGCACACTCTTGGCATTCTTTCAACCAGCTTCATGAGGAAGGCCTTCCAACAGTCTTGAAGGAATTCCCACATATGCTGAGCACTTGTTGGCTGCTTTTATTTCACTCTGCGGTCCAAATCATCCCAAAATATTTCAATTGGGTTGAGGTCGGGTGATTGTGGAGGCAGGGCATCTGATTCAGGACTCCATCACTCTCCTTGGTCAAATAGCCCTTGCGCAGCCTGGAGGTGTGTTGGATCATTGTCCTGTTGAAAAACAAATGTGCCTTGTTAAAAGTTTATTTGTGGAATTTCTTTTCTTCTTGATGCGTTTGAGCTAATCAGTTGTGTTGTGAAAAGGTAAGGGTGGTATACAGAAGATAGCCCTATTTGGTAAAAGACCAAGTCCGTATTATGGCAAGAACAGCTCAAATAAGCAAATAGTAACAACAGTCCATCATTACTTTAAGACATGAAGGTCAATCAATCTGGAAAATTTCAAGAACTTTGAAAGTTTCTTCAAGTGCAGTCGCAAAAACCATCAAGCGCAATGATGTAACTGGCTCTGATGAGGACCACCACAGGAAAGGATGACCCAGAGTTACCTCGGCTGCGGGGATACGTTCATTATAGTTAATTGCACTTCAGATTGCAGCCCAAATAAATGCTTCACAGAGTTCAAGTAACAGACACATGTCAACATCACATGTTCAGCGGAAACTGCGTGAATCAGGCCTTCATGGTCGAATTCCTGCAAACAAACCACTACTAAAGGACACCAATAAGAAGAGACTTGCTTGGGCCAAGAAACACGAGCAATGGAAATGAGACCAGTGGATATCTGTCCTTTGGTCTGATGAGTCCAAATTTGAGATTTTTGGTTCCAACCGCCGTGTCTTTGTGAGACGCAGAGTAGGTGAATGGATGATCTCCGCATGTGTGGTTCCCACTGTGAAGCACGGAGGAGGAAGTGTTATGGTTTAGGGGTGCTTTGCTGGTGACACTGTCTGTGATTTATTTCAAGTCACACTTAACCAGCATGGCTACTACAGCATTCTGCAGCGATACGCCATCCCATCTGGTTTGGGTTTAGTGGGACTATCACACCTCCAGGCTGTGTAAGGGCTATTTGACGAAGGAGAGGGATGGAGTGCTGCATTAGTTTACCTGGCCTCCACATTCACACGATCTCAACCCAATGGAGATGGTTTGGGATGAGTTGCGCCACAGAGTGAAGGAAAATCAGCCAACAAGTGCTCAGCATATGTGGGAACTCCTTCAAGACTGTTTTAAAAAGCATTTCTCATGAAGCTGGTTGAGAGAATGCCAAGAGTGTGCAAAGCTGTCATCAAGACAAAGGGTGTCTACTTTGAAGAATCTAAAATATATTTTGATTTGTTCAAAAAAATCTTTGTTGCTACACTTTCATATGTGTATATGTAAAAATGTGTAAATAGTAAAAATAATGAAAAACCCTTGAATGAGTAGGCGTGTCCAAATTTTTGACTGGTACTGTATACACACTGTAGCTTCGTTATTGCTTTGATTGTGTTACTATTTCCGTTTTTTATTTAGCAAACACTTGTTTTTAACTCTGCTTTATTGGTAATGGGCTCATAAGTAAGCATTTCATTGTAATGTCTACACCAGTTGTATTCGGTTCATGTGACCAATAACATTTGATTTGATGTACTCCGAATCACATGCCATGGTCGTTTTCCAGATATCTTCGCTGTTACCTGCGTGAGACAAATTGATGGCAGCCAGACCACTCCAGTCCACTCCAGACCACTCCAGTCCAATTGTTTTATTTGTCAGTGTAGGTAATTGTAACCCACGCATGAACTCCTTTACCTTAACCTTTATGAGGAAGAAGGCCGCATTTGGTTTGGTAGTTATAAACTCATTGCTGTATTGTAAGACTACTCTATTCACATGCATGGCCATAAATGCTTGCTCTTGCACTATAGGAGACGGATGGAAAGTACTTCCAACACAAACTCTTTTTTCAAGCTTAATTACCAATTTAAAAACAGCATTGCGACATTTAATATGAAAAAGGTCTTCCAGACATGCAGCCCTAATTGGGTTGGATTAAGACATTTTAGGTATTCTGCTGAATATCTGTTCCATTTAATAAGCTCAGTGGGACTTCCATGGTATTTCGTAAAAGTTTTTTAGTTTTATACCGTAGATTGACTTCAGAGAGCTCTCCTTTTACAAGGGCGCTACTAGGGTCACAAGGTCAGAAGACTTAACCTTTAACTTCTATCCAGGACATTCCCAACTGGATGTTGGATGGTCCCATTAATTATGTTTGTGAGTCCAATAAAAGACCAAATAACAGAACATTGTGACCATTCCCAGTATAATCATGTAGACCCAGCTCACTCTTACTGAAACAACAGGCTTCTGGCAAACAGTTGTGGCAAATCTTTGACCAGGAGTTCCCAAGTCGCCGCAAATTAGTTTTTTTTGGCAAACTGTTGTGGCAAATTTGCAGCGACTTGTGAACTTCTGGCCAACAATTCTGGGAAACTTGTGACGAACATTCTACTGTTTGCTGCAAACTCATTATGAATATGCAAATTAGACCCGATTTTTGGTTACTTTTTGTATTAACAACATTGAAATGTTTTATCTACATAAATAAAACATCTAACTTTAAACGAACTTGCGTCTCACAAAAAAAACTAAACATACTAAATGTACTAAATATTCTAAACAGACTAAAATAAATCCAATATAACTTGAAATCATTAGTGTGCTAATGAAGAAAAGAGCAAAGACTGTATTTCCCAAATACATTATTTCTGTAATATTTGTATGTAGCTGCAACATTTACATGAGAGAAATGTGAACTCTAAAGGGAAGTTGCCCTTAGGATGTTTAAAGGGGCAGCTACAGAATTTACATGAGCCAAGTGATGACTGAGCAATATCTTGCAACTCATTAGAAAAAAGAAGAAGACAAAAGAAAACAGAAAACAACAATGCAAAAAAACAAAGGACATCAAGGACAACTAAAATCATAACAGCAAGGCCAACTGTACATGTTTGAGTGCATGTCTGGCACTATTTACATATGTGTGTGTCCGTGTATGTGTGTATTTGAATGAAAGTGTGTGTATATGCATGTGTACAAACACCTGCACTGTATCAGCCCCAGGCAAACTGACATTAGCTGTAAAAACACTGCCCCTCAGTGTCCTTCAAACATACTTTTTATTATGTTTTATTTTGACTATCATTCTATCTCCCGCGCAGCAACTCCACTCCCATTTGTCTCCAATTCCACATCCCAACCCTGAGCTTCCCTCAGCCCATCCCACATATCTCTACTGGCCACCCTCTTTGGATTTCTACGCAAAATATATCTTTCAACTATGCTGTGATGTTTAACATAGATTGAAATTGTATCTAATCGAATAGAATCCACAGATTGCGAGTTGAAGAGAAATACTTTTACTAAGAGTATTAGTATATTAGTAATTGACTGACCCGGTCTCTCCAGATCTCCTAACAGTACTATAACTAGGGTCAATTTGAAATACATTTTAAGCATTTTCAGCCATTCCTGAACCTGACACCAGAAACAGGCTACCTGAGGGTATCAAAATAATTGGTCTATTGATTCTGTATCCTCACAACAAAATCTGCAGAGCTTCGATCATTTTATGCACCAAATATTCAATATTTTGTTGATGGAAAGAATTCTATATAATAATATTCACTGAAAAGCACAAAGTCTTGAATCTGGGGTTGTTTTATATATCAACCCTTACACCCTGTACAGTGGAATCGGTACAAAAATCTCATCCCAACTATTTTGCAATCTGTATGGCACAGTTGTCAACATACTCGTCCTCAAACAAAACTGGTATGCTTTCCTATTTATGCTAATTTTATTCTTCTGCCAGTTTTGATCCTTTATATTGGGCAGACAGACCAGTTCCCTACATCCTCCTGCTGCCACCTGTCTCCTCTAATTTTGGGGTAATGTTGGAATCAATTGGTTGCAGGTAAGGTTTTGGGAAAACAACATCAGCTGTTACAAAGTTGTCTTGAAATTAATATGCTTCTCACTGACACCAGCATTCTAAATGTTTCTGATTTGTATAAATGCTATATAAACAAACAATGTAGCTACTGTAGCATAAACTGGGACTTAGAATCAAATCAAATTTTATTTGTCACATACACATGGTTAACAGATGTTAATGCAAGTGTAGCGAAATGCTTGTGCTTCTAGTTCCGACCATGCAGTAATATCTAACAAGTAATCTAGCCTAACAATTTCACAACAACTACCTTATACACACAAGTGTAAAGGAATGAATAAGAATACGTACATAAAATAATATGAATGAGGCCTTCCGGGTGGCGCAGTGGTCTAGGGCACTGCATAGCAGCGCTAGCTGTGCCACCAGAGACTCTGGGTTTACACCCAGGCTCTGTCGCAGCCGGCCGCGACTAGGAGGTCCGTGGGGCGACGCACAATTGGCCTAGCGTCGTCCGGGTTAGGGAGGGTTTGGCCGGTAGGGATATCCTTGTCACATCACGCACCAGCGACTCCTGTGGCAGGCCGGGCGCAGTGCGCGCTAGCCACGGTAGCCAGGTGCACAGTGCCTCCAACTCAATCACCTGTGCACTCTGACACATTGGTGTGGCTGGCTTCTGGGTTGGAGGTGCTCTGTGTTAAGAAGCAGTGCGGCTTGATTGGGTTGTGTTTCGGAGGATGCATGGCTTTCGACCTTCGTCTCTCCCGAGTCCGTACAGGAGTTGTAGCGATGAGACAAGATAGTAATTACTAACAATTGGATACTATGAAATTGGGGAGAAAAGGGGGTAAAAATGTTAATTAAAAAAAATGAAAATAATATGAATGAGTGATGGCTGAATGGCATCATAGATGGTATAGAATACAGTAATGTACATATGAGATGAGTAATGTAATTATATAAAGTGGCATTGTTTAAAGTGGCATTTATTACATACATTTTTCCATTATTAAAGTGGATAGAGTTGAGTAAGTATGTTGGCAGCCGCCACTCAATGTTAGTGATGGCTGTTTAACAGTCTGATGGTCTTGAGATATAAGCTGTTTTTCAGTCTCTCGGTCCCTGCTTTGATGCACCTGTACTGACCTCGCCTTCTGGATGATAGCGGGGATAACAGGCAGTGGCTCGGGTGGTTGCTGTCCTTGATGATCTTTTTGGCCTTCCTGTGACATCGGGTGGTGTAGGTGTCCTGGAGGGCAGGTAGTTTATCCCCCCGGTGATGCGTTGTGAAGACCTCACAACCCTCTGGAGAGCCTTACGGTTATGGGCGGAGTAGTTGCCGTACCAGGCGGTGATACAGCCCGACAGGATGCTCTCGATTGTAAGAGTTTGTGAGTGTTTTTGGTGACAAGCCGAATTTCATCAGCCTCCTGAGGTTGAAGAGGCGCTGCTGCACCTTCTTCACCACGCTGTCTGTGTGGGTAGACCATTTCAGTTTGTCCGTGATGTGTACACTGAGGAACTTAACTTTCCACCCTCTCCACTACTGTCCATTCGATGTGGATAAGGGGCTGCTCCCTCTGCTGTTTCCTGAAGTCCACGATCATCTCCTTTGTTTTGCTGACATTAAGTGTGAGGTTGTTTTCCTGACACCACACTCCGAGGACCCTCACCTCCTCCCTGTAGGCCGTCTCGTCGTTGTTGGTAATCAAGCCGACCACTGTAGTGTTGTCTGCAAACTTGGTGATTGAGTTGGAGGCGTGCATGGCCACGCAGTCCTGGGTGAACAGGGAGTACAGGAGAGGGCTGAGAACGCACCCTTGTGGAGGCCCCAGTGTTGAGAATCAGCGGGGTGGAAATATTGTTACCTACCCTCACCACCTGGGGTGGCCCGTCTCAGGAAGTCCAGGACCATGTTGCACAGGGCGGGGTCGAGGTACTTTAAGGTACTTAATTGTTACCCAGAAATGGTTTGATACTGATAGTAAAAACGGCTGCATTGGGCATGTTCTTTCAGGTAATGTTCTTTCATTAACAGAGCAAGTTGATGGTTTAATTGGAATTTACCTTTACATTTCAAGCAAGTTATAACACAGTTCGGATTGAATCCCGGCCTAAGTCTATTCTGTTTCATAGGTGTTTGGCAATAAGAGCAACATTTTAATTGGTCTAAATAAATCTGCCCAATTTCCCTTTGATTGAAAATTTGCCTTAGTAATGTACTACAGAGGTCACAGACATGCACAGACATGCACACTCCAGGAATTCATGTTTAGAAGCACTGTTAAAAGTGTTCCATAAAAGCTACTTGGAGGGGACATGGTGGAGAGATGGAACAGAGTGGTGTTAAGGGTTTAGTGCAGTTCTCTAGTCTCTTTAAAATAGCATATGTCCTCCTCCTGCACCCCAGTCTGCACAGTAATTTAGAATGTGGTAAGCAGGAAAAACAGTCCACCATGGACACACCATGCAGTGACATGACCGATTTCCCACTGGGACGGCCTACACTTTTAATCATATCCTCAGGGACAGAGGGAGGGAACGAAGGAGACAAAGAGAAATGGAATAACAGACAGATAGTGAAACAGAGAGAGGGAACCATCTCATTAGATGAACAGTCAGTGCAAAGCCTGAATAGCAATAGAACTGGGGCATTAATTTGGTTAGTCAGGGTAACAGGACGTACTGCATCACAGCTGTTGTAATCTTTAGAATGTGATTTTCACAAATTGCAGTGTTTGATTAGCAACGGTCATCGAAATTGTTAAAATGTTTTAAAAACAATTCTAAAAGCACCTTTCCAAAACCATTGAACTTGATAATAACCCTATTGCCCAAACAAAATAAAGACTCGGTAGATTACAGCAATTACAGACCAATTCAACTTAACGTGGATAATAAAATATTTGGTAAGATATTAGCTTAGATAAGTTACACAAACAAATACACAAAGACCAAATTGACTTTGTAAAAAATAGACAAAAAGCAGACAACATGCAAAACTCATGCACAGTCTTTTTTTATGCAAGAGAGTCCCAAACACCAGAGTCCTATTTCCCAACAATGGCTGTTTCCTTGGACACGGAGAAGGCATTGGAACACATAGAATGGTCATACTTGTTTAGAACACAATCAGAGTTTGGTTTATGGCCAAACATTATTAAGAATATATCACTTTTATACAAGTAACCAACAGCCCAAATCTGCTCTAATAGTCTGATATCAGATTTCTTCACCCTCCACAGAGGAACACACTAAGGGTGCGTTCTCTCACCTTTGCTCTTCATTCTGTCTTTATAACCCTTAGCCTGCTTACTGAGAGATGATAAAAGGATACAAGGAATTAATAAAGGTAAAGAGACCGTCAAACCAAGCCTCTGAGAAGATGACATACTGCTAACAGTACTTAATGCCCAGCAAGCTATCCAGCTATAAGATCAATTGGGGCAAATCGGAGGCAATACCTTTAAAAATACACTGTCACAAAGACAGTATTGCCTCCCTTCCATTCAAATGGTCTCCAGAAGGAGTTAAATACCTTGGAGTAACACTAAAACCCAAAATACATGAAATTCCCTCCCTTTAACATTCTAATTAAAAATATATCTGATCACCTTGAAAGATGGAAATACCTCCCTCTCTCACGTTGGGGTAAAATAGACGCAATAAAATGTATAACATAAAGTGCAATCTATCTACTCCTTTCGGGAGACTGATTCAAGAAGTTAAATAATTTGTTCAGGAAGTTCCTTGAGGGAGAAACCTCTGAGTAAGCCGGTCAAAATGATCAATGGATAGAAATAGAAGTGGCCTGGGCCTTCCTGATATTCAGAAATAATATTTGGTATTTTTTTCTCAAAATTATTGTCACATGGTTAATCATACATATAAGAATTAAATGGTAAAAATCTCAAAGTTAAAATTAATCTAATGCAAGAGCACCAGCCTTTGCCATATGGACACATTGATAGCCTACACTGTGTTCCATTGGCAGCTAAAGAAATTAGCACATGGAACTCAGAGAAATGCTGCAGTAGTCCTATAACTTCTATCATTAACTACACTGAACAAAAATATAAACACAGTCTCATGTTTCATGATCTGAAATAAAAGATCCCAGAAATGTTCCATATGCACAAAAAACTTTTTTCTCTCAGATTTTTTGCACAATTTGTTTACAACCCTATTAGTGAGCATTTCTCCTTTACCAAGATCATTCATCCACCTGACAAGTGTGGCATATCAAGAATCTAATTATTACATTATGATCATTACACAGGTGCACCTTGTGCTAGGGACAATAAAAGGCCACTCTAAAATGTTCAGTTTTGTCACACAACACAATGCCACAGATTGTCTCAAGTTTTAACTGAGTGTGCAATTGGCCTGCTGACTGCAGGAATGTCCATTAGAGCTGTTGCCAGATAATTGAATGTTAATTTCTGTACCATAATTGAATGTTTAGAGAATTTGGCAGTATGTCCAACTGGCCTCACAAACGCAGACCACGTGTAACCACGCCAGCCCAGGACCTCCAAATTCGGCTTCTTTACCTGCGGGATTGTCTGAGACCAGCCACCTGGACAGCTGATGAAACTGTGGGATGGCACAACCAAATAATTTCTGCATAAACTGTCAGGAATTGTCTCAGGGAAGCTCATCTGTGTGCTTGTCATCCTCACCAGGATGTTGACTTGTCTGACTTGAGTGGGCAAATACTCACCTTCGATGGTCACTGGCACGCTGGAGAAGTGTGCGCTTCACGGGTGAATCCCGGTTTCAACTGTACCGGGCAGATGGCAGACAGTGTGTATGGCTTCATGTGGGCAATAAAGTCTACACCTGTTGCGCATGTGACCAATAACATTTTATTTGATATTTAGAAGAATTGTACTGACAAAAATGGAAAGTTTGTCTACAGACAAAAAAGTGCTATGTAGAACCTTAAAGGGTTCTTCAGCTGTCCCCATAGGAGAACCCTTTGAAGACCACTTTTTGGTTCCAGGTAGAACCATTTATCAAATCTCTGTAATTATTATTGCGTGATTAAACTAACCATGTAAATTTTAGCAACTAGGAAGTTGAGGCACCACGGAAAATCTTCAGATTACAAAGTTATACTTTTCAGAATATAACTCTTCAGCTATTTTAATATCTGATCAATTAGTTTCTATTAATTAATTATTCTTTACCTCACGACAGTCTCCTTCCAAACGTCGTAAATTGTTGGTTATCTGCACGAACCCAGCCTTTACTATAAATCATCCAATTGCCAATTATCTTAATCATTTATTTACTAACCAACTAAATAATTACAGAAATGCATAAACAAATAAACAGTAGATATTGGTTACTAACAAAGATAGGGAAGATTCCCTAGTGGGCTAAGCTGATATGATGGCTTGGTGGACAAAGGGAAGTAGGTGTGGACTGAGAAAGAAGGGGGAAAGACAAAAGGGATCACTACACACAGTTGATAATTGTATTAATTCAAATGCTAATCCTTTGCACATGAACGCTCACTCATTCGGGAATAAATGCAATCAATATATACTTATGCCCATGTGTCGTTGTGATCTTCTCTGTTGGAATCCGGTCCGTCTGCTCGAGAGTTCATCCGAGTCTCTCTCTCTTCCTGTTTCCCTGAAGATCAAAGTCTTTAATGATTAGAATGTTTACTTCAGAGAACCAATCAGAAATGTTCTCATAGAATAGATGTTTCGGCTGTTGTCGGTATTCTCGTCCCAGGTTTACATAATTTCTAGCTGCAGACTAGTAATTAGTATCTAAGATTTGCTCTTATTCTGTAGGGATTGATAGTCTCAGAGTTGAACCACTTCCAGCCGTGTAGCAAATGCTCCACGTGGTATGGTTAGGAATTCAATAACTATTCACAATCACAGCTCACTATGTAGATTTGCTTAGTCTTGGTACTCAAACCTGTGCCACCCCAGCTTACACTGAGGTATTTGTGGTCTATACTATTCACAATCACAGCTCACGCTGTGGGTTTGCTCAGTATAAAGAGGATTTTCTTATCAGGGGCTTTTATTCGTAACAGTAGAAAAGGTGGTTCTATGACGCCTGATGATGTCTGTGCTCACGGGAGCAGGCCAACGACATAGTTAAACTTTAAAGGGAATACAATTCTCTCACATTAAAGGTTTAACATCACATTACATAATTTCCCAAATAGATTCATCTTTACTAATTCATTTTATACAACAATTAAATGCAAACACCATAATTGAGAAATGTACACATTCAAAGATATAGTTATGTGTGTTTCCTGTACTTCGTTAGGTCACCAAATGAAACGCACTCGTCATACCCGTCCCTTAAGTGTCCACGGACCATTCCCACAAGTGGACATATTGTTTTATTTTCTCATTTTGGGGATTTAGGAGTTCGGCCACGTGAAATCCTTTGTTCAGTCTGTGGTCTCTCTGCATGAAAAGGGAGAGAGAGTCTCCGCCAGGAATTTACAACCTGAGATAACAGAACCTGGGTGTAGGAGAGATTGAGAGAGGGGGGAGCCACAATCTATACCCAGAAAGGGCCACGTCATGACACAATCCAAGGCCAAATAGAAACTTCTTAAAACTCTAAATTATATTGATCCTTCCATTGACTGTACATTTTGTGGGAATGACATTGAAACTACTGAAATTATTTTATTTACTGTGATCATATTAGCACTTTCTGAAGTTACATGATTTATTGTTTTCAAAGACTATTACTATTGCCAATTCCACATACAATGACGTCAAATTTGATTTATTCCAAGATAGGAGAACCCTATCAAGAGACATATCAAATGACATCTTATTCAAATAAGATACATAACACGTGTGTGGACAAGTAAAAAACTGTCCATTATCTGAATGAACAACGTGAACACTTATCCCTGTTTATTCCTTCTTTCCCCAACTTTATGTATTCATTAGAGGTACCTTCATGGTCGCCATTAATTTCATTGCTCTTATAACCACGTAATACAGTGCATTCGGAAAGTATTCAGACCCCTGGACTTTTTCCACATTTTGTTACGTTACAACCTTATTCTAAAACTGATTAAATAAAAACATTTCCTCATCAATCTACACACAATACCCCATAATGACGAAGAGAAAACAGGTTTAAAAAATGTTTTCAAGTGTATTAAAAACAAAAACTGAAATAACACTCATGTGCTTGTCCTCTTGCTGAGTTGGGCGTCCCATTTTCTACTCTGGTTAAAGCCAGTAGTACACATCGTTGTACGAGATCTTCAGTTTCTTGGCATTTTCTTGCAATGATTAGCCTTCATTTCTCAGAACAAGAATAGACTGAGGAGTTTCAGAACAAAGTTCTTTGTTTCTGGCCATTTTGAGCCTGTAATCGAACCCACAAATGCTGATGCTCCAGATACGCAAATAGTCTAAAGGCCAGTTGTATTGCTTTTTTAATCAGAACAACAGTTTTCAGCTGTGCTAACATAATTGCAAAAGGGGTTTCTAATGATTAATTAGCCTTTAAAATTATAAACTTGGGTTAGCTAACACAACGTGCCATTTGAACACAGGAATGATGGTTGCTGATAATGGACCTCTGTACGCCTATGTAGATATTCCACACAAAAAAATAAGTCGTTTCCAGCTACAATAGTCATTTACGTAATTAACGATGTCTACAATGTATTTCTGATGAATTTTATGTTATTTTAATGGACAAAAAATTTGATTTTCTTTCAAAAACAAGGACATTTCTAAGTGACCACAAACTTTTGAACGGTAGTGTATATAATGGCTGCTGTTATCTGGAGAGTTAGATACGTCACTTGTTATCACTTATCATTGGGTTCCTCTGTCCCATTTGATAATTTTTTACCACAAGTTAGTTAATGCTTACTTTCTGCTATTGTCTAATACAGGGGCACAGAAATCCACTCTCAGTGAACAGCAATGTATCATTCTGTAGTTTCCTTTAGAGAATGACTGATATAATGTGGGAAATTTAATGAGTAGATTTTCTGTCCGATCAGTTAAATAAAATGATCAATTACGTAGCAAGGAGAAGGGAAAACCAACAGAAACTGAAGCCATGGATATCTGGAATTACAGACCCCTAGCTTAATTCATCATACATGTTAAATCAAGAGACATATTAAAATACATCTTATTCAAATAAGATACATAACACGTGTGTGGACACACATTCTAAGAGTAAAAAACTGTCCATTATCTGAATGAACAACGTAAAAATGTATCCCCGTTTATTCCTTCTTTCCCCAACTTGGAGAGAGTACCCGCATTGTATCTCCTGGGACTCCAGCCCCAGGCATACTTCTGCTCTGCTTTAAATATAATAGGGCCATAACAGGCGTTGCAGACATCTCCCTAGGTCATCAGACTACCACACAGACATTAATCAAACATTAATCTTACCATATTTAAACTCACCACAGGCCATAGAAAGTGTATAGACTTCTGGACTCTCCGGATGGACCATCGGTAGACAAGGTGCTGACACCCAGCAAGACCAGGTACAGATAGTGGATCAGCAGTTCACAGCAATCTATCACTGCGTCTAATGAGAAACACAAGGAAACACAAAATGGGATATAGCAAAGGGCAAAAGGATAACTCATAATCTATTGGCCCCTGGACACTTTCGATGCTAATGGACCCTGTGGGCATTTTTGTTTTGAGGATCAATAATGGCCGTGTCATGTTTCGGAGACAATCATTTTTCGGGGGTCAACTGTTAGTATTATTGTTTCAGTTCCGATAAGGATGAGATGTTTTTTTATACAACATTGTTTGCCGCAAATCATTCCTAGAGCTTGAAGACATTAGCCATGTCTCGTCTTTGTCATGTCTATCAAGACTAACTTCACAAACATGAACCAAAGGATGAAATTAGATTGAGGGGAAAACAAAAGGCAATGAATCGATAGTGAATAGTATTCGTTGAATACAAATCCTGAGCTTCAAAAACAGCCAGACACTGTTTAAATGCAATGCAATGCAATCATGACCATCTTTTTCAGACCAGAGATGACTCACAATTGGTTTAGCATGACTACAGATCAAAGACAATCGAGGGGAAGATTAGACACAAAAATGTAAAATGATTATGCTTTGAAACAATTAATTTGTATTCATTTTGCGTTTTTTGGAAAATACTGTCAAGGGGGGGCTGAAAAACTCTTACTCGCTCATTCATCGTCACTAGCTCCTGGGAGCAAATTGCCCTGGCAGGGCCGTAACTACACTTCTAATTTTCTAATGTGATTTTTATATATATTTTGTACACAATTAATAAAATCAATTATGGGTCAACATGTAAATATTTATCCCAGCGTTGATCAAAGCACAGCACGCTTATATTCTTGATTTGAGTGAGGTTCTAATTGCGCCTTCCTCTTTTCGAACGAGTGGAATCATGAACAGTGGTTTGTTCATTATATTCGCGTGCCATAGGGCTGTTGTGGTGACCATATAAAAGCCACACCGGCAGTCATAAGTCATGACCACAGTATAATTCCAAGCGACCATTGAATCACAGTAATCTCCTTTTATGCACTCTGGACATGCGTTGGTAGTACCCAATTAGGTAATGACCATCAGGTCGCTAATGGTCTGGTACTAAGGGCTGTATTGTCCCTCTAACCACTCTGACGTCAATGCAAATACAATCGAAAATGACATCAAACACTTATCAAAGCAGTATCATGCTTTTAAAACACACCTCACTGTGATTTATGAATGTGAACAAAGAATTTGAACAACAGGTTGAAACTGAGTGCAAAACATGGTTGATGCTTTTAAAGCCTAACTCAACGAAATGGACAGCGCTTTCTAAAGTACCGATTAATTCAAAACACCAATACACATAGAGCTTATGCATACGCATAGGCCTATACAGTGCATTCGGAAAGTATTCAGACCCCCAGCCTTATTCTAAAATTGATTAAATAAATGTTTTCCTCAGCAATCTATGCACAATACCCCATAATGACAAAGCAAAAACAGGTATTTAGACATTTTTCCAAATTTATTAGAAATAAAAAGCAGAAATACCTTATTTGCAGAGGTATTCAGACTCTTTGCTGTGAGACTCGAAATTGAGCTCAGGAGCATCCTTTTTTCATTGATCATCCTTGAGATGTTTCTACATCTCAAGGATTGGAGTCCACCTGTGGTCAATTTAATTGATTGGACATGATTAGGAAAGCACACACCTGCCAATTTAAGGTCCCACAGTTGACAGTGCATGTCAGAGCATAAACCAAGCCATGAGGTCGAATAAATTGTCCGTAGAGCTCTGAGACAGGATTGAGACAGATCAGGGGAAGGGTACCAAAACATTTCTGTAGCATTTAAGGTCCCCAAATACACAATGGTTTCTATCATTCTTAAACGGAAGAAGTTTGGAACCACCAAGACTTCCTAGAGCTGGCCGCCCAGCCAAACTGAGCAATTGGGGGAGAAGAGCCTTGGTCAGGGAGGTGAGCACGAACCCGATGGTCACTCTGACAAAGCTTCAGAGTTCCTCTGTGCAGATGGGAAAACCTTTCAGAAGGATAACCATCTCTGCAGCACCACCAATCAGGTTTTTTTGGTAGTGTGTCTATACGGAAGCCACTCATCAGTAAAAAGGCACAAGACAGCCCGCTTGGAGTTTGCCAAAAGGCACCTAAAGGACTCTCAGACCATGAGATACAAGATTATCTGATTTGATGAAACCAAGACTGAACTCTTTGGCCTGAATGCCAAGTGTCACGTCTGGGGGAAACCTGGCAATATTGCTACGGTGAAGCATGGTGGTTGCAGCATCATGATGTGGGGATGTTTTTCAGCAGCAAGGACTGGGAAACTAGTCAGGATCAAGGGACAGATGAATGGAGCTGAGTATAGAGATCCTTGATGTAAACCTGCTCCAAAGCAGACCTCCGGACCTTAGACTGGGATGAAGCTTCACCTTCCAACAGGACAACGACCCTAAGCACACAGCCAAGACAACGCAGGAGTGGCTTCGGGACAAGTCTCTTAATGTCCTTGAGTGGCCCAGCCAGAGCCCGAACTTGAACCCAATCGAAAATCTCTGGAGAGATTTCAAATTAGCTGTGCAGCAATGCTCCCCATCCAACCTGACACAGCCTGAGAGGATCTGCAGAGAAGAATGTGAGAAACTCCCCCAAGAAGATTCAAGGCTGTAATCACTGCCAAAAGTGCTTAAACAAAGGTCTGAGTAAAGGGTCTGAATACTTAGGCAAATGTGATATTTCTAAAAACCTTGCTTTGGGATTATGGGGTATTGTGTGCAGATTGAAGAGCGGAAAAAAAACAATTTAATCCATTTTAGAATAAGGCTGTAACGTAACAAAATGTAGAAAAAGTCAAGGGGTCTGAATCATTTCTAAATGCACTTGATATGAGCCTAAGCCCGAAAAAATACCTGTATTAAAATAACGATTGATTGTGGTGTTATACAATAGATAGCCTACCCCATATTATGCACTGCAGAAAAGCATGTAAAAAAAACTGAACTAGGCGATGCTGTTGGTTCATTGATTGTGCAGGGAGGCTTACAGTTAGCCTACAATTATAGAACATTTGTATTTGATTTTGAATAGCATAGTAATAGGGTGTTTTTTTATATTTTCATAATTAATAGGCTGACACATTACCTTTAGCTACAGGATATCTCACCACTGTGCATTTCCATCTCCTCTTGTCTCTCCTTCATATATTTCTTGAGTGCGCAGAGAGGGGCTGTCAACAGTTTAAGGGCAGGCAACCGAGGCAATTGCCTAAGGCCCTGTGGCAGATGATGTAAAATATCCCATAATTTAGCCCCAAACAAATGTCTAATATACTTCTGTAGACTACTTGTGGTGTAATAGGTTCCCTTGGAAGGTCCAGATTAGGTCTGTGGCGGACACAACATTTCGTCAGCCTGTGATTGTCAAACAGATAACTGTCAGTCTCATGGTAATTGACCGATAATGAACTTAAACACATTTACAATAGCATCTTCTGGCTCCACACACAGCCTACAAGCCACTGATGCAGACCTTTGGAACAACTACATTTTAAAAGGTGTAATAAATCCATGGTGTATAGCCTACACCTTCACAATAAATCCATGATTTATTTTTGACAGGTCTAAAGAAACATGATATGAAGAAAATGTAGTCTATTTCAGAAGAACAGAATAGCATAGTCACTTGTCCTTATGTTAGGTACTGATCTGGCTCTGCCATATGGCTGTGGGCTATACTAGTTCATTTAGCAGACATGATTTGCTTAGAATTCTGTGGCATTATTTTATAGTATTTTATAGTTGGAAGGATACAATTGAAAAAATAGAAAGGATATTTTCTCCAAACATTTGAGCAATTGCACACATCGGGCTATTCTGTGTTGAGTGGTTGACAAAGAAACAGGTACTCATACAGTGCCTTGCGAAAGTGTTCGGCCCTCTTGAACTTTGCGACCTTTTGCCACATTTCAGGCTTCAAACATAAAGATATAAAACTGTATTTTTTTGTGAAGAATCAACAACAAGTGGGACACAATCATGAAGTGGAACGACATTTATTGGATATTTCAAACTTTTTTAACAAATCAAAAACTGAAAAATTGGGCGTGCAAAATTATTCAGCACCTTTACTTTCAGTGCAGCAAACTCTCTCCAGAAGTTCAGTGAGGATCTCTGAATGATCCAATGTTGACCTAAATGACTAATGATGATAAATACAATCCACCTGTGTGTAATCAAGTCTCCGTATAAATGCACCTGCACTGTGATAGTCTCAGAGGTCCATTAAAAGTGCAGAGAGCATCATGAAGAACAAGGAACACACCAGGCAGGTCTGAGATACTGTTGTGAAGAAGTTTAAAGCCGGATTTGGATACAAAAAGATTTCCCAAGCTTTAAACATCCCAAGGAGCACTGTGCAAGCGATAATATTGAAATGGAAGGAGTATCAGACCACTGCAAATCTACCAAGACCTAGCCGTCCCTCTAAACTTTCAGCTCATACAAGGAGAAGACTGATCAGAGATGCAGCCAAGAGGCCCATGATCACTTTGGATGAACTGCAGAGATCTACAGCTGAGGTGGGAGACTCTGTCCATGGGACAACAATCAGTCGTATATTGCACAAATCTGGCCTTTATGGAAGAGTGGCAAGAAGAAAGCAATTTCTTAAAGATATCCATAAAAAGTGTTGTTTAAAGTTTGCCACAAGCCACCTGGGAGACACACCAAACATGTGGAAGAAGGTGCTCTGGTCAGATGAAACCAGAATTGAACTTTTTGGCAACAATGCAAAACTTTATGTTTGGAGTAAAAGCAACACAGCTCATCACCCTGAACACACCATCCCCACTGTCAAACATGGTGGTGGCAGCATCATGGTTTGGGCCTGCTTTTCTTCAGCAGGGACAGGGAAGATGGTTAAAATTGATGGGAAGATGGATGGGGCCAAATACAGGACCATTCTGGAAGAAAACCTGATGGAGTCTGCAAAAGACCTGAGACTGGGACGGAGATTTGTCTTCCAACAGGACAATGATCCAAAACATAAAGCAAAATCTACAATGGAATGGTTCAAAAATAAACACATCCAGGTGTTAGAATGGCCAAGTCAAAGTCCAGACCTGAATCCAATCGAGAATCTGTGGAAAGAACTGACAACTGCTGTTCACAAATGCTCTCCATCCAACCTCACTGAGCTCGAGCTATTTTGCAAGGAGGAATGGGAAAAAATTTCAGTCTCTCGATGTGCAAAACTGATAGAGACATATCCCAAGCGACTTACAGCTGTAATCGCAGCAAAAGGTGGCGCTACAAAGTATTAACTTAAGGGGGCTGAATAATTTTGCACGCCCAATTTTTCAGTTTTTGATTTGTTAAAAAAGTTTGAAATATCCAATAAATGTTGTTCTACTTCATGATTGTGTCCCACTTGTTGTTGATTCTTCACAAAAAAATACAGTTTTATATCTTTATGTTTGAAGCCTGAAATGTGGCAAAAGGTCGCAAAGTTCAAGGGGGCCGAATACTTTCGCAAGGCACTGTAGCCACCATGCTTCTACATCTGCATTGCTTACTGTTTGATTGATTGAATCTATGTCCAGGAAACTGGAGCGTTCTAAAACCTTCTATTGTGCATGTCAAGGTCCATCAAAACTGTTGATATTGGACGGAAACAGAGTTCAATCTGCCCAGGAAGATGTTTGAGTACATCTGTGATTATGAAATATTAGTCAAGCCCAATACAGACATTGGGAAATGTGCTATTAGAGAATATGCTGTTGTATATTTTGTCGGCCTACATAACTCACAGGCCATTTGTATGCATCTATAGGCCTTCCCAAAGGAGATAGACATCAGATTTAGCACAAACGCTGCGAGGGAGCGCATGGTCCATTGGCATGAACACCAGCCAAAGTGCAACTGGGAATACTACATTGTCCATTTCTTTTCACCAAGGGACTGGGGCAAAGGGCAAGAGGGAGAAATAGAAAAGAGAAAGAAGGGGAGAGAGAATACAATAAAAAAAAATTGACAGAGCCTTCATGGATTACCTCTGTTTTCTTACGAACAAGACCACCCACATGAGTTTGCCCTCCGCCTACACTGAGCCTCCACTCGTCCCCATTCTCCAACACAGCAACGAAGGGGGCTAATAACCTCAGCCCCCATCTCGACACTCTTTCACAACGTGGCAAAGGACTGGACCCACAATCAAATTCTGTAATTACGTCTCCCACTAATGCACTCGCTCCACAATGACAGACTCAAACAAGACTAATGCATCTCTCTGGGGTGTGTGTCTGGGAGTAAGGGGGTCATTTAAACAGGGAATGATTTAGCGCTACAGTATTAGTAAGGACACGGGCACAATGAAAGGTGCTGACAACACCACAGATGCCGCAGAACTTTGGCATCTTGCACCATGCATATGGAACAGGCCCCCACCCACAGGAGATGAGATGTGTGTACTTTTGGGATAAATTAATTCCCCCTCCGCAGAATATTGCCATGCTTTACAATGTTTGCCCAGGCCCACTGCAAGACAGAACTTCACTGACTGTGACAATGTCCCCAATGACAAAGAGTGGGAAATTATGTGGAATAATCTTTTTCATCAAGCTTAGTTCATAACCCACCCTCCTTCTCACCCTTCAGCCGCTCTTCTCCTTCCTCCCTCACCATCATTCAAAGCCAAATGAAAGTCCACATTAAAAGTGTAGATAGAGTTTCTTAGGAAGAAGTAAGGCACCTAACATTTGTTATTTGACATAGCACACTCTTGGTCTTAATTTATTTTGTTCAAACACCGACGGCCAGAAACTATCCTAGCATGGAAGTTTTTGGCTGCATCTGTCAGGAAGGCAAAATAAGGCATAGAAATGGCAGGGTGTGCAAGGAAGAGAACATCACTCAATCACTAAAAAGACATGGGTTATGTTACAGATCCCAGTTTTGGGACTGGTGCAGCAGCTAAAGGTTCATGTAACACAGAATAAATGATGAAATAGGAGAAAGTGGCTTCTCTTTCAAAGGTTCTCTCAATTATATTATTCAACATTCTCTCAAGTGCAAATCGTCTTTTCATTGTATTTCAGTGTATGTAATAATTTGTCTCATAAATCCCTGACATATTATTTATTATATTATATACATCTTTCCAATTCACATCCTAAAATTATTTACATTTATACCTGAAACACATTTACTCTTAACTTTAATTCACCTGTTTAGGTTATAATTATGTAGTTGACCGTTGCCCACTATAGTCCAATAGGAAACTCTAAAACATGAAAGCCTATGTCACACCCTGACCATAGTTTACTTTGTATGTTTCTATGTTTTGGTTGGTCAGGGTGTGATCTGAGTGGGCATTCTATGTTACATGTCTAGTTTGTCTAGTTCTATGTTCGGCCTGATATGGTTCTCAATCAGAGGCAGGTGTTCGTCATTGTCTCTGATTGGGAACCATATTTAGGTAGCCTGGGTTTCACTGTGTGTTGGTGGGTGATTGTTCCTGTCTATGTGTTTTCACCAGATAGGGCTGTTTAGGTTTTTATTACGTTCTTTATTTTGTAGTGTTTGTATTGATTCGTGTTTTACGTTTGGTTATTAAACATGGATCGCAATCTACACGCTGCATTTTGGTCCAACTCTCCTTCACATACAGAAAACCGTTACAGCCTATTAAAACTGGTATAACTCATTAGAAGTTACTTCATACCCATGCTCAAAATACATTGACCCTGTGTAAGAAGGGCTAATAGAAAGACTATTGCAACTGGCATTAATGCTAATTATTGGAAAATGACTGAACAAACTAGCATGGCGCTAACCGAAGCTAGCAACCAACTGACCAGAGCTAGCAAACAGCTAACCGGAGCTTTCCAAAAGCTAAACGCTTTTCTAATATTTTCAGTACAACAATTACAAAGTTCTTAAACATCAGTTACAACATTCAATTCTTGAAACCCCTAGGGGTTTTCCTTATTGTCAGGAGTGTCATTTTCAAAAATAAAAATGTTCAGGAGTTAACCATTCGTTTTTTTCTAGATCAAAGGAATGCACCACCATCATTGGTCATCATTTTACACTCGGCATGCGTTTTCTGTCTAGTACGAAGTTAATTACTATGTTGAGGTATTCAGTGTATTTTTGCACTACTGACCTGTAACACAGGATAAATTATGAAATAGGAAAACGCAGCTTCTCTTTCAAAGGTTCTCTCAATTATGAGAACACACAGGTGCAGGATCACATATAGTCTCAGTGAAAAGCAAACATGTCTCACTGCCCCCTACTGACAGTAGCATTTAAAAAAAAATGTAACCTTTATTTAATTAACTAGGCAAGTCAGTTAAGAACAAATTCTTATTTTCAATGATGGCCTAGGAACAGTGGGTTAACTGCCTGTTCAGGGGCAGAATGACAGATTTGTACTTTGTCAGCTTGGGGGTTTGAACTTGCAACCTTCCGGTTACTAGTCCAACACTCTAACCACTAGGCTACCCTGCTGCCCCACTAGGCTGGCGAAACCTTGTAGTACTGACATTTCAGTAAAAACATTCTTCCCAATACAAAGAACAATACATAAACACAAATGTGACCATACATTTTGTGTGCATCACAGTTACAACCAAACTGTACCACCGTGGAATTATTTGTTAAAAATTGATAAACAGCTATTTCTGGAGTACGAGAAAACAACACTACTTAAGCTGCAGTGATGCAAGTTAGGATTCATTGAATCAATAGCACAGTGTATGCAGAGTCAAAAGTCAACTTGATACATATTCAAACAAGCCATCTTGTGTGGTTCAAATATATTTTAGCCTTACTTGAAAATCCATTACCAGTTGCAAAAGGGCTTTAAGTTAAGTTATGTTCACCTGCATTTCCCAAAAGCGATGGAATTTAGGCTTAAGGCTCGTTCACATTACCCAAAAGCACTCTGTTACGTTGTACGGGATGTCATGCATTTTAATGGGGACGTCCATAAGGGAAACGCAACACCACCTTGCAGTTGAAGGCTCCATTGTGAGACAGAAGGTCGTCTCAGTCCAGCCAGAGTCTGTCGAAGAACAGGAAGTTACCAAAGCACAGAAGAAGATGAAAATATTTGGTTTCCAATGATCCCTTTATGGGATAGCAAACAACTTGTAAACAATTCGTATTTTAATAGTAATGTTAAATAATACACAATTGCTGTTAAGCCAATCATATTTTATGACTGTTGCCTCCCATTTAAGTTTATTGTGATGGTAATAACGATTATTTTTGATGATAATTATTAGGTGGAGGTTGCTAGCTACAATGGTATCATCAACCTTGCACAGCTTTTAGTTAGCTATCGAGTTACTCTGCAGTGCAAACTAGCTTGATGTGCCATAAAGTTAGAAAAACAAGTTGATAAAAACGTAACTAAACAAAACATGTTTTATTATCACCTGAAACAATATATTTATTCTGTCTTGATTAAAAAGGTCATATTTTCAAATCTCCTGAAATAAAATGCGCTTTCTGACGAGAGACAGGCTGTCCTCCATCTTGCATTACAAACACTACACTTATCCATTCAGTAATAGGGCAAGACTCAGTGAAGATGACCCACGGCGTAATGAAATGCATCACGATGTAAACGGGGCCTCACAAGTGTTTTAACGATGCATCATTCCTAAAATGGCTGAAATAATGTGGATTTCCCAAAATACCACGCAGAGAAAACGTTCACTAAGTATGTCGTTAGACCATGTGTTGATACCAATAGGATCAAAAGAAATGCAGCGCTGCCCTTGGATCAGCACTCTCCATTCAAATCTTACCATAACATTATAATCACTCCACAATAGTCATGACGGATCAGCTCCTAGAGCGATATTACCAACGGTGGCTGCAAATATTGAGGCGGCTTATTATGCATTAAATCACAGATTAACAACATGATTACCAAACATGGTGACTAAACATTATTACATTTATTGAGGCAAAAATTAGAGACAGTAGCCTATTGGCAAAATATAACTAAATTGATTGATTGATTATATTTATTTTAATATGATAAAATAAATGTACATACATCTAGCCTATTTGACCTTAATGCAGTCATCTCAGATTGCATTTTAATCCTTTACTTGTAACTTTACTTGTAACAATTGCAAAAACTTTTTTCTGAAGTTATTGTTTGGTCACAGTCAGAGAGATAAACATCTTAATTGTAAGTTTAGCGGAGATATTCTGTGAATAAAGTGGTGGTGAAGGGGAAAAAAGCATCTAACGACGCACATACCATTTTATGAATGGCCCGAGGCAACTTTAGTTATTTTGGTTTTGCAAAACAGCTCGGAGATTTAACAATGCTCCTACGATGGTTACAATTATTAATGGAAGGAGGAAACTGAAGGAGAAACTGAGGAAGCAATTTGACATTGATATTTGACACTTTACGACCAGAGATGAGAAAGTTTAAAGTCTGTGCAAATGATCAGCAGCACAACTTTTCAATGTTAACCAAACAAGGGAGGGAAGTGGGAACATCTAGCTAGGAAGCTTTAACACTGTGCTTTTTACCAGCCAATGTGCTGTTTTGTATGCAATTCCAATGAAAAGCCCAAAAGGGGTGATTCCGGCAATATATTACAACAAAGTAGTAAGCAATGTTCATTTTCCGTAAGCAGGATGGCCTGAGGCACTTTGTGCCAGAATGCTCACCATTCCACACCAGCTTCCAATCATTATCCTCCTGACAGATAGAATAGGATGGGGAGTGGGGAGTAAAAGGATGATGAAGTATTAATAGGTGACCTTCCTCACTTAAATTCAGGTTGGCATATTCTGTGGAGGGGTGACATATTCTGTAGAGGGCTGACATTCTGTGGAGGGGTGACATATTCTGTGGAGTGGGTGATGATAACATACAGTCACCACCTTCCCGGTGAGACATACTTCCTGGGCAAACTGACATCTTGAATGAGTGCCAGGGTTGCAGTTTCCTAGTGTTTCCTAACACAGTGTTTTTGTTGTGTATTTTTGGTATTTGGTCCCTGTCCTTTATCAAACTGCAAGAGTTCTCTGCCACACAAGACAGTGTCCTGGTCAACTTAGGATCAGTGTGTTTACCATGATGAAATTAACATAATCAGTTGGTATATGAACTATTGATACAGGCTTTTCATTCTCAGAATCACCTTTTACAATTGGACTGAATCTATAAATAGTAAGTCCTTAATTGATTATTCCGTCTTGCTTTTTACCACACACCATGTTCTATCAGGAATTGACAAATTGTTGATGGTGTCATGACGTTGCCCTGTTGGTGAGGTTTATGACTCCCATAAATATCTTTCCCCCTTTTTTTCTCTACTCTACAGATTTTACTCTTGAAAAGCCCTTTGTTAACATAGAGAGAGTCTGGTAACAGGCTGGGAACGGAACCATATTTCGGTAATCCAACCAGTTGAAAATATCTGTTGGTACTTAAAGAATATGATGTCAGATCAGTTCTCGTCTGAGACGTTATTACTGATGATAGGATGACATAAACTGTATCTTGGAAAGTCTAAATATTCTAGTTATCAGATTCACATGGAATTGTCATGCAATTTAAATGTTTAAATATGAAACTATTTGTGAAAAGATTAAATGTAATTTTAGTTTATAAATGAGAGAAATGTTTTCATAAGTGAACTATGCTCACTCAGTGGCCCCACCAAGTGAACAGACATTGGTTGTGAACTATAAAACACGCCCTTCTCTCCACCACTACAAAAGCCCATTGATGAAAGTCAACCTTGTTTGTGTTCCCGATGACGTGAGGACTGCTGTCCATACGGCTAAAATCAACTACAGAATTAAGCCAACCTCAGCTTGAGCTCTGGTTGTGAATGGTTGAACGACTACAACCTAACGAAATTAACATTGTGACTGATGTCCGTACGTTTAGAAGGGCTAATTTCAACGGGGAGGTGACGATCGACATGCTAGAAGGATGACTTTCGACTATACCAGCCAGAATATAGCATGCGCTTACAGTATGGCAACTTGTTATGAACTTTGAACTCTTATTCACTGAAGAATTGATAAAGGAATGTATATGTGTAAAGTAATGATTAAAGTATTCCACCCTGAAATCATATAATTGTATGAAATGTGTTAGAGTCATAATTTAATAGTGTGTGTGACTAGACCATTATGTTACTATTTCGCAATATGAGCTGGGTAGAGTTGAGACATTCAAGGCCAACGGAACTGTCGACTTGTGATAACTCTGAAACAAAACAACAGGAAAGAGGGCCCTTCCAAGGCCCCTCTAATCTAGGGAGGAGAGGAATGGCGAGAAACTGCGAAGGCTGGTAGAAAAGTGATAAAACTGTAAAACTGTGTGTGTGTGTGTGTGTGGGGGGGGGGGGGGGGGGGGGGGGGTTATACAATGACTGGTTTTGTATTTTGACTTCAGAGCTCTCTGAATAAAGAACTAACCTATTGCAGACTGGGGGCTTTGTCTAATTCTTTATTACCCAGGGTCTTACAAACTTCTGGGAATTGGTCGAAGCTATAGTGATAGTTGAGTTCAACCATTGGGATGAAAATTCTCGTGACAAGAAGGGATACATCCTAGATGTCGAGTTAGCAGCAGCAGTTGTAAACGAGGAGGACGGACAATCTCTTCAGAAAGACAGGGTACTACAAAGTATACGTTCTATCGCACAAAGACAGTACTACAACGTATCCGTCGTACCACAAGACATATTCTTCAAAGGACAAAGGATATTTTTGCTGGGCAACCCAGCCTTCCATCTATGACCAATCTATCGAAGCGCAGCTCAGAGTAAATATTTCTTGCATTTTCCTCTTCCAAATGGGCGGATATTTAGAATGCATAAGATTCAGAATTTACGATAGCATAGCTTCATGAGGTCTGATAGAGACCCAATCCTTTTGTTCCTTACTCTTCCCGCGTTTTCATTCAAACCCAACCCCGTCTTTGTGTTTTCGTTTTCTTCTATGACATAATTAGTAATCAATGTATGATCCATCCTGTGTATATGTAATTTTGTGTGATTTATTTAGTTATTTATAGTAAATAAATCATCAAACCAAATGTTTTATTGCTGATTCAACTTGTTGGCCAGGGTTTGTCAAGAGTTGTACGACGTTCAGATGAGACTGAGTAAGGTGACGATTAATAATTGACTGCTACTGATATACGAGATTACCAGGTCTTTACGAGTTTATTAGGAAGACAACAGCTCTTTAAACATTCTTCCGTGGTGCCCCGACTTTCAAGTAATTACATTTACATGATTAGTTTAATCAGGTAATATTAATTACAGAGAAATTATTTTATAAAATAGCATGTCATATCACTTAATCTGGCATAGCAAAGACACAACATTAATGACGCACCCTGCGAGGAATCTACATTTTGATGACGCTTTCATTTTGATTCAGCCTATATAAAATGTAAAAGCAGATTACATACTACACCCAGTTTATTATACATATTATTGGAGTTGTAGATAGGAATTATTGGTGGTTTGTGTGTGTTCTGAAGACTGCCTCTGTGTTGTTCTCTGACATAGCTAGTGGGTAGCGTCAGCTACACAATTCTAGTACTAGGGCTGATAAAGCTAATTATCGTTTGGACAAACGCAGGGCTATTTGTGCCTCCAGCGTTTCAGACCCGGGTAGGTTCGGTCATTGTTCATTTCTCGAGCGAGGACAAAGAGCCAGCTGATTGAAATTGAGTAGATATTAGCTTGAGCAGCAATAATTATGTCTCTCCCTCGCGTTTCCACGTGAGTAGACCATCGTGCATTTCGTTGTTTGCCGTGCATTCCGGTTAAAACATTGTCAAAATAACGCCGAAAATGGTTTGAACATAATACGTTATAACTAAAACCTTACCTTGCCTATGCTATTCCTGAAAGTGTACAAAGTAAGACTAGCTTGCACTAGATGCTAAGCTAACAAAGGGAAAACTTTTTCCTGTGTCAAGTTGAAATTCCTTCGCCTTGCGCAATGGAAGTCCCGCCCTTTGGTCTTCCGTTTGATTTCAGCGTGTGCTATCAGTGACCTTTGAAAAATCGCCAGTACATTCCTTCAAGAATAATTATTCAGGTGACACTCAAGTGTTTTTTTCCCACATTAACCTAGATGAAGCAACCTCTCAGGTTAATTACAGTTTAATTCCCAAACAGCCTATACAGGTTTGATTTATCATCAAAATTGATCAATCAGTAAAATTTTGTTTTTGCAAAACACATTCAGTAACCCAGTACTGATTGAAGTCCCACCTCCAGCGGGAATCCCATGTGGCTTCGGCCTTAGGGAGAAGTGAACCTAGTGGTGAATGTACCCTAACAAATGAACTATTGTTTACACGTATGATATCCAATCAATCAATGGAGATTGTATGGATTATCATCGTTTCATTCAATTTATTAAGTTAAATTGTTGAGCATACCTTAAGGTTCTTGCAATCAAATGAGACATTTTTAAACTTCCCATATTAACCTGGATGAACCAACTTCTCAGGTTAATTAAAGTTTAATTCCCAGATAGCCTATCCAGGTATGATTAATCATTATCATTGATTAATGAATTCAATTTGCTTTTGCAAATTCATTCACATCCAACTCCCACATTACTGGTACAGTACATCTATAAATAGATTAAACTTCTATAAATAGATTAAATTAGATGTCTTTGCAGCTTCCAACAAATTCCAAACCCAAACTTTGAAAAAAAAATAGGAAAATTTTCCTCTACATTTTTCTAATAATGTGCAAGCTATCAGAGGTGGTCACCACTCCTCCGCTAATTAGTGAAAGTCCACCCATAAAAGGATTGATCTCCCAGGACTCAATGTTACACAATACATGTTTTGTTCGATCAAGTTCATATTTATATCCAAAAACCTCAGTTTACATTGGCACCATGTTCAGAAATGCCTCCAAAACATCCGGAGAAATTGCAGAGAGCCACATCAAATTACAGAAATACTCATCATAGACTTTGATGAAAGATACATGTTTTACATAGAATTAAAGATAAACTTGTTCTTCATGCAACCGCTGTGTCAGATTTCAAAAAAGCTTTACGGCAAAAGCACAATATTCAATAATCTGAGAACAGCGTTCAGCCACAAAAGCAAGCCATACAGTTACCCGTCAAATTGTGGAGTCAACAAAAGTCATAAATAGCATTATAAATCTTCACTTACCTTTGCTGATCTTCGTTGGAAGGCACTCCCAGGACTCCCACTTCCACAAGAAATGTTCGTTTTGTTCGATTACGTCCATATTTATGTCCAAATACTTCCGTTTTGTTTGCGAGCATATTCCAAAGGCATAATGCGCGAGAGCAAAATCCAGACTAAAAGTCAAAAGAGTTCCATTACAATGATGTTCACAATCAATCCTTAGGGTCTTTTTATAATAAATCTACAATAATATTCCAACCGGACAATAGAGTATTCATTACAGAGGAAAAAGAAGGAAAGGCGTGCCCGTGTGACCGCACAGTAAACAACTGATTGGAAACAGCCTAGTCCACTTGTTGAAACAGCTCTTATTCGACACCTTCCACAATAGAAGCCTCAAACAACTTTCTAAAGACTGTTGACATCTGCTGGAAGCCTTGGGATGTGCAATCTGGCCCCATATACACAGCATATTGGATAGGCAATCACTTAAATGAAACTACAAACCTTAGATTTCTCACTTCCTGGTTAGATTTGTCTCAGGTTTTCGCCTGCCATATGAGTTCTGTTATACTCACAGACATAATTTAAACAGTATTAGAAACTTCAGAGTGTTTCCTATCCAATACTACTAATAATATGCATATATTAGCATCTGGGACAGAGTATCAAGCAGTTTACTCTGGACACCTTATTCATCCAAGCTACTCAATACAGCCCCCCTGTCACCAAGAAGTTAATGAGTTCTGAGAGTCGATCTGTTTTCCAACGATTATAACGTTTTATTATTATTAGTATTATTTACCCTGCTTTATAATTATATAAAAGCCCCTTAGATATTCTGTGTTTTTATTTACAGGTGTGATGGACAGCTGGGGCATTTTGTTTTTCACAAGCGTAGCAGGCTGTGAATTCTGCAAACAATGTTTCCAGGATTGGATGATTCTAAATTAATATCTAAGGGGCATTTTTCGTTAGGGCAAATCTGGTCTGTGAGAATATCTAAGGGGCTTTAATTGAACTATAATGCATGGTTAATAATAATAATACAAATAATCGTTCGCTAACAGATTGGCTCTTGGAACTCAGGCTTCTGTCTTCAATATGCTTCAAATGCCTTATTATCCAAATGTTTGAAGTGCTTGTGGGCGACGGAGAGAAACAAAATGTTGTAGTTTGAGGTCATGAGTCGGAGAGTAATTGTCCATTAATGTTTCCATGATGGGCTGTTAGCAGGACAATAGACTCTTCATAGTCCGGCTACTGTAGGTGTGAAAATCCCCCCAACTTACAATATATTCCATGCTTAACATCTTAAGGTATAGGGGGCAGCCTTTTCACTTTTGGATAAATAGCATGCCCGATTTCAACTTCCTGCTACTCATGCCAAGAATATAAGACATGCATATTATTAGTAGATTTGGACAGAAAACACTCTGAAGTTTCTTAAACTGTTTGAATTATGTCTGTGAGTATAACAGAACTTATGTAGCAGGCAAAACCCCGAGGACTAACCATTCAGATATTTTGTTTTTGAGGTCTCTGTCTGTTCACTGAGTTCTCATTGGGAAACGATATTTCTTAGGAACTTGTTTTCAGTTCCTACCGCTTCCACTGGATGTCAACAGTCCTTGGATTTTGGTTGAGGTTATTCATTTGTGCAATGAAGAAGTACAGCCATCTAGGAACTGCGTAACACTGTTGAGAGTTGCGCAAGACTTGAAAAGTAGCTTGGTTTGTTGTCTTCCTGTATTGAACACAGATAGACCCGTCTTCAATTTGATCGATTATTAACCTTTAAGGGATAGGGGGCAGCATTTTCACTTTGGATGAATTGTGTGCCCGTAGTGAACTGCCTCCTACTCTGTCCAAGATGCTAATATATGCATATTATTATTACTATTGGATTTAAAACACTCTGAAGTTTCTAAAACTGTTTGAATTATGTCTGTGAGTATAACAGAACTCATATGGCAGGCAAACTTCCAAACAGGAAGTGGAAATTCTGGGGCTGGTTGATTTTCAACTCATCGCCTATACACATCCAAATAAGATATGGATCTGTTCGCACTTCGTACGCCTTCCACTAGATGTCAACGGTCAGTAGAACGTGGAATGAAGCCTTTAGTGTGATGTGGGACCGGATTGCAGCTATTTGAGTCACTGGTCTGGCAGAATGCCAGTTCCTGGTTACGCACAGTACTTATTATATTGCCTTGCGTTCCATTACTCTGTAGACAATAACGAATGCTCCGGTTGGAACGTTATTGGATATATATGATAATAACATCCTGAAGATTGATTCTCTACTTAGTTTGACCAGTTTATTTGACCTGGAATATAACTTTTTAAATTTTTCTTCCGAGTTCGCCTCAACCGGCGCCAGCTTTTGAACATGTGAGCTAAACGTGCAAGCAAAAGTAGCTAATTGGACACTAGTAATGGACATTATCGAACAAAACAACAATTTATTGCGGAACTAGGATTCCTTGCACTGCATTCTGATGAAAGATCATCAAAGGTAAGGGAATATTTATGATGTAATTTCGTATTTCTGTTGACTCCAACATGGCGGAGAAATATATTTACGTCTGAGCGCCGTCTCAGATTATTGCATTGTATGCTTTTTTCGTAACGTTTAAAAAAAATCTGACACAGCGGTTGCATTAAGAACCAGTGTATCTTTAATTATATGAAAAACATGTATCTTTCGTCAAAGTTTATGATGAGTATTTCTGTTATTTGGAGGCATTTCTGAACATTGCGCCAATGTAAACCAAGATTTGTGGATATAAATATGCATATTATTGAACAAAACATAAATGTATTGTGTAACATCATGTCATATGAGTGTCATCTGATGAAGATTATCAAAGGTTAGTGATTAATTTTATCTCTAATTCTGCTTTTGTGACTATCTTTGGCTGGGAAAAATGGCTGTGTTTTTTTGGGATTTGGTGGTGATCTAACATAAATACATGTTTTGTTTTCGCTGTAAAACATTTAAAAAATCGGACACGAAGAGTAGATTATGAAGATGTTTATCTTTCATTTGCTGTATTGGACTTGTTAATGTGTGAAAGTTAAATATTTCTAAAAAATATTTTGGGATTTCAGTGGAACGTTTTTTTTTTTTTTGCGGAACCTGTGTCCTAGACAGGTTAACGTTAAAAAATACCCAAAGTTGTATTACAAAAGTAGTTTGAAATGTTTTGGGAACGTTTACAGACAACTTTTGAAATATTTTGTAGTGACGTAGCGCAATTTGGAAGCTGTTTTTTTCTGGATCAAACGCGCCAAATAAATTGACATTTTGGATAAATATGGGCGGAATTAATCGAACAAAAGGACCAATTGTGATGTTTATGGGACATATTGGAGTGCCAACAAAAGAAGCTCGTCAAAGCTAAGGCATGTTTTATATTTTATTTCTGCGTTTTGTGTAGCGCTTGCAGGGTTGAAATATGCTACCCGCTTTGTTTACTGTTGTGCTATCATCAGATAATAGCTTCTTATGCTTTCGCCAAAAAGCCTTTTTAGAATCTGACATGTTGGCTGGATTCACAACGAGTGTAGCTTTAATTTAGTATCTTACATGTGTAATTAAATGAAAGTTAGATTTTTATATCAATTTACTTGAATTTGCCGCGCTGCATTTTCCCTGGCTTTTGGGACACAAGCGTCCCCTATACCATAAGAAGTGAAGTAGTCTAAAGAAAAAAAGACTTTCAAAATGCAGATGTTTATTTCAACTACCTTTTAGTTGCACTTCCCCCCAGCTCCACAACCACAGGTAAAACCTTGCTGAGATGATCAATGTATGTGTTGCATTGTTGTATTGTCAATTTCTCAAGCCAAAATGTCTTGATGGCCTTCACCAGTTCATCTTTGCTTGTAGGCTTGGAGAGTTACGGATTCATGTTTTCATTTGATGCCAAACAAGTGCGATCGGGTTTAAATCACGAGACCTACATGTAGAGAAAAATTTATTTTTAGGGCATCCCGAGTGGCACAGTGGTTTAAGGCTAGCTGTGCCACTAGAGATTCTGGGTTCAAGTCCAGGCTCTGTCTCAGCAGGCCACGACCGAGAGACCCATCGGGTGGTGCAAAATTGTCTGGGTTAGGGGAGGGTTTGGCCAGCAGGGATGTCCTTGTCCCATTGCGCACTATCTACTCCTGTGGCAGGCTGGGTGTTTCCTCCGACACATTGGTGCGGCTGGCTTCCGGGTTAAGAGGGCATTGTGTCAAGAAGCAGTGCGGCTTGGTTGGATTCTCAACATTCGAGTCCATACAGGAGTTGCAGCTTTGAGACAATTAAAGCCCCTTATTACCAATTGGATACCATGAAATTGAAGATAAAAAGGGGTTAAAAAACATATATATTTTTACATATACTGTAAGCCTACCATAGATGACATGAGTCTCACTAGTGTTGAGTAATGGGCAGTGTTGGTCTTTTATTTAATTACACTGCTCAAAAAAATAAAGGGAACACTTAAACAACACAATGTAACTCCAAGTCAATCACACTTCTGTGAAATCAAACTGTCCACTTAGGAAGCAACACTGATTGACAATACATTTCACATGCTGTTGTGCAAATGGCATAGACAACAGGTGGAAATTATAGGCAATTAGCAAGACACCCCCAATAAAGGAGTGGTTCTGCAGGTGGTGACTACAGACCACTTCTCAGTTCATATGCTTCCTGGCTGATGTTTTGGTCACTTTTGCATGCTGGTGGTGCTTTCACTCTAGTGGTAGCATGAGACGGAGTCTACAACCCACACAAGTGGCTCAGGTAGTTCAGCTCATCCAGGATGGCACATCAATGCGAGTTGTGGCAAGAAGGTTTGCTGTGACTGTCAGCGTAGTGTCCAGAGCATGGAGGCGCTACCAGGAGACAGGCCAGTACATCAGGAGACGTGGAGGAGGCCGTAGGAGGGCAACAACCCAGCAGCAGGACCGCTACTTCTGCCTTTGTGCAAGGAGGAGCACTGCCAGAGCCCTGCAAAATGACCTCCAGCAGGCCACAAATGTGCATGTGTCTGCTCAAACGGTCAGAAACAGACTCCATGAGGGTGGTATGAGGGCCCGACGTCCACAGGTGGGGGTTGTGCTTACAGCCCAACACCGTGCAGGACGTTTGGCATTTGCCAGAAAACACCAAGATTGGCAAATTCGCCACTGGCGCCCTGTGCTCTTCACAGATGAAAGCAGGTTCACACTGAGCACATGTGACAGACGTGACAGTCTGGAGATGCCGTGGAGAACGTTCTGCTGCCTGCAACATCCTCCAGCATGACCGGTTTGGCGGTGGGTCAGTCATGGTGTGGGGTGGCATTTCTTTGGGGGGCCGCCATGTGCTCGCCAGAGGTAGCCTGACTGCCATTAGGTACCGAGATGAGATTCTCAGACCGCTTGTGAGACCAAATGCTGGTGCGGTTGGCCCTGGGTTCCTCCTAATGCAAGATAATGCTAGACCTCATGTGGCTGGAGTGTGTCAGCAGTTCCTGCAAGAGGAAGGCATTGATGCTATGGACTGGCCCGCCCGTTCCCCAGACCTGAATCCAATTGAGCACATCTGGGACATCATGTCTCGCTCCCATCCACCAACGCCACGTTGCACCACAGACTGTCCAGGAGTTGGCGGATGCTTTAGTCCAGGTCTGGAAGGAGATCCCTCAGGAGACCATCCGCCACCTCATCAGGAGCATGCTAAGGCGTTGTAGGGAGGTCATACAGGCACGTGGAGAGCACACTACTGAGCCTCATTTTGACTTGTTTTAAGGACATTATGTCAAAGTTGGATCAGCCTGTAGTGTGGTTTTCCACTTTAATTTTGAGTGTGACTCCAAATCCAGACCTCCATGGGTTGATAAATTTGATTTCCATTTATCATTTTTGTGTGATTTTGTTGTCAGCACATTCAACTATGTAAAGAAAAAAGTATTTAATAAAATATTTCATTCATTCAGATCTAGGATGTGTTATTTTAGTGTTCCCTTTATTTTTTTGAGCAGTGTATTTTTATTTGACCTTTATTTTACTACATAGAAGGTCTACTTACTCTGCTGGCGTCTTGACCCAGTTTATGCCCCCATTTGCAATGCAAACCCAGGTGGCGATGTGTTTTGGGTCAATGTCTGCATTTGAAGAAGAAAAAAAGACCTTTAGCCTAACCGCCAACATAAGGTACAACACTAGAAATATACATGTAAATAGGCCTAAACATAACAAAATACTGCTATAATCCTACCTTGAAAGAAACGATGTGGTGAATTATTGTGGAACACATAGCAGTCCATGAGGTGTAGGCTACAATATTTTATGTACATTTTGCTTTGTAAATAGCTCAACTTACCATCAAAAACAAATATGGGCCTGATCCCTGGTGAGAAATTGCCCCCGACACATAGAGTTTGAGGGAATACTTGGGAAAACTTGGGACTCTTTGCCGATGCCTCGTCATCTTCATCCATCAGTGAGCCAATCTCTTGAATAGTCTTGCTGGAAATAGAATACAATGTGAAAATGTGCAGCAGACAGTAAAGACCAGCAGTAGATTTAGTTAAGCATAATTTTTTACATTATTAGGCCTACAGTACAGTATTGTAGCCTACTGTCCCTGATCATTTCCCTGGGCTTTGACGTTCGGCGTAACACAGGCATCTGATGATAGTGTTTGCGAATAGCACTGTCCATGACCATAATCCCCAGGTCTAACAGTATTTTACAAAATAAGCCTTCCAAACTTGATGGGCTATCAGGAGGACGATAGACTCTTACCAAGTCCACCAAATGCACTGTTTTCTTGTTTCAAATATTTTTTATTAAACACACACAAGAATGCTGTAAAGGTATACAAGACAGGAATACAATTCTTATCTAAACATAAAAGAGCATACAGGAACAACGAGACCCAGAGTTCTGGGTGCAAAACAAATAATACAAAACACGACATACAAAACAAGAACATGTTCCCCCCTACCCCCCCCCCCCCATGCTGCCCAAAGGCAGATTAAAATATTACAATTGAGAGTGCGTTAATGAGTACAAATTCACAGCGCCGACTCGTCCAAGTAGGAGAGGAAAGGCTGCCAGATTTGATCAAATGTTGATAATTTATTGTTCAGAATATATCTAATTCTTACAGTGTTTGCCAATTCACTGAGCCATAATTTGGTAGAGGGCGCTTCCTTTTCCAAAACAACAAGATTCATTTTTTTTGCCGAAATGAGACCGTAAGAGATTAGTTGTTTTGGGGGGTTGGTTAATCCGTTTAGGGACTCAGATACTCCCAGGATTATCAGAAGCGGGTCTGGATCTATTGAAGTCTCCAAAACTTCAGAGAGGATCCCAAAAATGTCACACCAATAACCATGCAAGCTAGAGCATAGGGCAAAGCAGTGGAGTAGTGTACCCTGCGCAGCCTGACATTTATCACATGTAGGGGATGTATCAGGAAATATCCTATGCAGTTTAGTTTTGGAATAGTGTAATCTGTGTAATACCTTGAATTGTATGAGACGATGTCTGGAATTAATGGAGCATGTGTGGATATACTCCAAGCTCTCTTCCCAGTCTGCCACCGAGATGTCAGTCCCTAGTTCTTCCTCCCATTTTGCCTTAATGGCATCTGTAGAAGGTGTGCTAACAGATTGAAAAGCACCATATAGACACGATATCAGTTTATCTGAGGTGGGGCATATTTTTATGCATCCGTCAAACATGGAAGGTTTAGCATTCCCAAATGTTGGGAGGTGTTTTCTAACGTAGTCTCTAATTTGTAGGTATCTGAAAAAATTACTTCTGGGAAGATTATAAGTTTCCTTCAGCAACTCAAAGGAAGCAAAGGTCCCTTCTATGTATAAATCCCCTATGCTACTTATCCCCAACTCTCCCCATCGCTCAAAGGTGTTATCAAGGTTAGAAGGGGCAAAGGAGGGATTCCTGGGGACAGGGAGCATGAATGACATTGGTCTAAGCTCAAAGTGGACTTTAATGACGGATGTGCGTCATCCAGCAGAAACGTAACAATGCGGAGGTTAACAGCCCAGTAATAAAATATCAAATTTGGGAGAGACAATTCTCCTTCCATCTTGGATTTACAGAGGTGTTTTTTACCTATCCTGTGTGTTTTATAATCCCAGATGAAAGGATTGATAATTGAGTCCAGTTGTTTATGAAAGGATTTAGGTATGAATACTGGGATGTTCTGATATAGGTAGAGCAGTTGTGGGAGGAAGACCATTTTAGTGGCATTAATTCTTCCGAGCAGAGAAATTGGGAGAGTTCTCCAAAATAGTATGTTTGCCTTGAGTTTTTGTATCAGAGAGGGGAAATTCTCTTTAAATAGTAATGAGTACTGTTTGGTAACTACAATTCCTAGGTAGGTACATTTTTCTGAAGATAACTTAAATGGGAGATGTTCTAGCCAGGAGGTGTTCTCCGACCGTATGGGCATTAATTCACTCTTGTTCCAATATATTCTGTATCTATATCCCCTCTGCCAGACCAACAACACGAAGGTTATTACGTCTGGATCAGCCCTCCAGGTCCACCACTTTCACAGAAAGCCTCTGCACACTATCCTGCAATGACGTGCATAGCTTCTCTAACTCGTCGATCCTACCAGCGTTGAATTCAGAAGCTTTCTCAAGGTCGAAATACTCTGGCCATGCGAAGCGACAGTTCGAATGATGCTCTCGATTTTGGTGTCCAGTTCAGCAATAGTGGCCTCAGCTATAGCAATACGTAGCTCCCCCAAAGCCTGGGTAAGTTCTTTAAGTGTCACGTTGTTGCATGTGCCTCCCGCCATGTCTGTCTCGTTGTTTAGTGGGGAGTAGGCCTCCGCTGTGGATTTATTGTCCTTTGGTCACTTATTACTTGACATTTTCATATAAAAAGTTACAATCTTGTATTAGAAAGAAACGTTTGTTGTAAAAAGTGCCATAAAGTAGGTTAAATTAGATTATTTCGCAAAAAAGTTGCAGGAGCCTCTCACGCACAGCCGTTCACTCCAACATGCTAGCTCCGCCCCCCCAAATGCACTGTTTTCTAACCACATCTGGATGGATCCATAACGAATTACTATGGGAATAAATAACACTGAATAACAGAAAAAATGTAATAAAGTAGGCTAATGAAGGCAACAAATTGTTGCTTACTGAAGCTCCCAGTCATCCAATTGTTATAATAGGATTTGAAGCAATAGCCTACCCACATGTGGTCAACTATTTCAGCACTGTTTTGTGCTGCTCTGAGACAGTCATGGGGCCTGGTCTTGATAAATCAATTTGATTTTTTATTTTCACTGAATCTCCGTTTGGGTATTGGTTGGCCTACAATTAGGGTGTGGAGATGTTAGGATTATTTTTCTCTTCACTCGCAGTCACTTACAGTAGTAGCCTAGTCCCAACCGGTGAAGTTGTACAGCGTCATATTTTCCTAATGGAAACCCTGAGGGTAACTAGGCAAGTCGTGCTAAGAACAAATTATTTTTTTCAATGACGGACTAGGAACTGTGGGTTAACTGCCAGTTCAGGGGCAGAATGACAAATTTGTACGTTGCCAGCTCAGGGATTTGAACTTGCAACCTTTTGGCTGCTAGTCCCAACACTCTAATCACTAGGCTACCCTGCCGCCTCGGGGTATTGTGTGTAGGCCAGTGACAAAAACTCACAATTTAATCCTTTTTAAATTCAGACAGTAACACAACAAAATGTGGAAAAGTCAAAGGGTGCGAATACTTTCTGAAGTTACTACAAACCAGACGAATGAAATGCAAAGGTGAAACCCATTACTCACTGTCACTTTACAAATGACAGAAACATCAGCCACAAAAACATTACACGGCAATATATAAATAATGCCGACGGGGGGTTAAGTCACAGGTTAGCATTTATTGTGATGACTCGTGTACTGGAGGAAGCGCTACAGAGTGGTCACTAGCTAGCACAGCCACAAAATCTTAAAATCAGATTTTAAACCTAACCACACTGCTAACCCTAATGCCGAACCCTACCCTCATATTAAGACCAAAAAGCAATATAGACAATTTTGACTTTGCAGCTGGCACCTTCAAACTCAACTCAATGCCAGTTTCACTCAATTTTTTCATTGTTCCCCTCTAATCAGGGACTGATTTAGACATGGGACACCAGGTGTGTGCAATTACTTATCAGGTAGAACAGAAAATCAGCAGGCTCTAGACCTCATAGGGTAAGAATTGAATATACCTGATCTAGCAGGAATTGCTCACTTCTGCCTCCAGGACAAGACTCATCCCAATAAACGTCAAGACGGCAATGTCCCATTTTGTGCTTCTCCACCCTTAATTTCTACAAACATCTGGCCACCTTGCATCAGTGCATCACCCACACTGTTATAGAAGCCCACCATGGGACTCTGTGTCTATCTGTCACAGGGTAAAAACTATGCTGTTCAACTCGCTTCCACTTCCATACAAAACCTTGTTTAATTAGTTGGCTCATCCCTAAGGAGGTTGTGTCTTCCCTATGCCTCTGTAATAATTGACAAGGATGTCCATACATTAAGACACAAGGCATCAACTCACTAAGGCACGTAAACATTGGGATACTGCTTTAGATGTATAGCTGTCCCTTATGAACAGAGGATATGTAGTGCTATAATCTTTGTATAATCTGAATCTGTGTTGGGCAGCTGTTTGGTAGCCTCTATCACATTAACTCATGGGTATTGGTATGGAATTTAAGGTAGTCAGGATTGTGTGTTCTTATCATAATATACAAACATGTCTGCTGCTCCGTCATTCCTTAAACATGTTTTGGGGAAAGGTTGGACAGTGTGGCTAATTCATAAAAAAAATTATTAAAACAGGCTTCATGAACACCTCTGTTCCCCCATTCAGACATACTCTGGCGAAACCTTTGGCTCGGTATTCTTTAAAAAACGTTTTCTATATTTTATAATGCCTTGATGTGTCTGAGTACTGTGTCAGAGATAGCAGATCCCTTTATTATTGGAGAAGAACTATAAAAGAGTTACACATGCACACACACAAAAGAAGAGCAGACTCCTATGTTCACTTGTTTACATAACCATGCATACAAACACAGTACACAGAGGTGTGTACCCTGCCTCTATAATCATTCCATTAACTGAGTGCGCTGCATAAAATGTGCCTTGCACGGCAGAAACCTTGTCCCCACTGTTATTTCTTTTCATCGGCGGAAAGAAAAAAACACCCCTACCACTGCTCAAAAGATGAGTTTAATTATAAGGACCTGCTCTGGGATCATCATGTTTTTCTCGGGTGGTGAGGAGGCCACCTCCTACCCCTAAACTAATGCAAAGCCATTCATCATGATGTCACAGGGTACCCGTGGAAAAGTACTCATGAGTATGACCACTCTGGTTCTTGGCTGGTACCAGGATGAGGTCAAATACAGTAGTGTGCTGATAAGCTAGGGTACAAATTGGATTATTGCCTTTAATAAAGTGCACTATAAATTGTGTTGAGACACTTTGAAATGTGCTTTAAAAAAATAGTGACTTCACACTTTTGGGTAGATTTAATTGCATACCTCAATACAATACGGCAGGTAGCCTAGTGGTTAGAGCGTTGGACTAGAAACCATAAAGTTGCAAGATCGAATCCCCGAGCTGACAAGGTAAAAAGCTGTTGTTCTGCCCCTGAACAAGGCAATTAACCCACTGCTCCTAGGCTATCATTGAAAATAAGAATTTGTTCTTAACTGACTTGTCTAGTTAGATAAAATGAAGTGCCATTTTTCTTTCATTTCTCTAAGTAAAAAAATGCTGTGTCATATTCATCACCATATGGCCATGAAGTTACTGCATAAACTTGGTTGGTAAACGTTCCAAACTGCTTCTGGAAGTAACATCAGCACAATAACTGTTAGTCAGGAGCTTCAAGAAATGGGTTTTTGTGTCCGAGCAGCAGCCTACATGCCTAAGATCACAATGTGTAATGCCAAGCTTCGGCTGGAGTGGTGTAAAGCTCGCCGCCATTGGACTCTGGAGAAGTGGGAAATGCAATCTCTGGAGTGATGAATCACACTTCACCATCTGTCAGTCCGACGGATTAATCTGGGTTTGGGAGAACGCATTTCTTTTACAGTACCTACTGTACCAAAGTTGTCCGGTGAGTGTCTAACTTGTTAAACTTCCTAATAAACTTTAACATTTTATTAGCTAAATGACACCTAGTTAGCAATGTCATGTTTTATAGGATAGAGTGAAACACGTTTTGTTGATACCAGTTTCATTCTGTCAGCGCCACCGACTGACTGGCTAGCGCTTGCTGTAGTAAGCTAACATTTACACAATTAATGTGCTAGTTAGCTAGCTATCTAATGATTTGTCTAAACACTTACATTTTTAGGTGAATACATTGCTGTCTTTTAATACGAATATGCATGTCAATATGCTAGTGTCACGGTTCATTAGCATGTTAGCTAGCACAACAGCTAAAGTAGCTTGTTAGCAATAATATGAGTTGATTTGACATCAGAGCAAAACTTCACTTTGCAGATGGATACCCTTCACCTACCCATGGTGTTGGAAGAGGATGTATTGGGAAGAGGATGCATCAACACCCTGGAAATATGTTTGTGGTGCAATTACTCATAACACTTTTGAGTGATAAATGAGTGTATTGTCTTCATAAATGTAACCCATACATGAATTGTAACAATTATATATTTCATTGCTTTAAACTAGTAGCTAGCTCATCTTGAGCATGTGTTGTTCCTCTCTCTTTCTAGAAGCAATCAGTTGCAAGGCAAAAATACAGATTGAGGCCTTCAATCAAACTGAGGACAGAGAAATATGTGCGCACCAGACAGGTCAAGGCTTCTTTTATGCATGGCTTTGAGATGCAAGTTACACTCAAAATAATTTTTGGTTTGTTTGGATGACCCAATTGCTGGGTTGCAGGCACTGGGTCAATGGTTGTAGTTTTCTGGTTGTTTTCTGTAAATACAGCGAGGTTGGATTGTTGGTGCTGGGTTATTAAGGTTGGGCTATGGATATTTCCCCCAGCCAGTGGGTTAATTCTCCTGCCACCAGCACGTGAAGTCCACCTAAATCAAATAAAATTGTATTTGTCACATGCTCCGAATACAACAGGTGTAGATCTTACAGTGAAATGCTTACTTATGAGCCTCTAACCAACAGTGCAATTTATACAAAAAAATACAGAAAATAATAAGAGATAAAAGTAACAAATAATTAAAGAGCAGCAGTAAAAAGTAACAATATATACAGGGGGGTGCCAGTACAGAGTCGATGTGCGGGGGCATCGGTTAGTTGAGGTAGTATGTACATGTACAGTATGTATGTACAGAGTTAGGGGGGTGCAATACAAATAGTCTGGGTAGCCATTTGACTGGGCAGCCATTAGAATTTTGGGTACCCATTTGAATTTTTTGGGCCTTCCTCTGACACCGCCTGGTATAGAGGTCCTGGATGTCAGGAAGCTTGGCCCGTTCGCACTGCCCTCTAGTGCCTTGCGGTCGGAGGCCGATCAGTTCCCATTCCAGGCAGTGATGCAACCGGTCAGGACGCTCTGATGGTGCAGCTGTAGAACCTTTTGAGGATCTGAGGACCCATGCCAAATCTTTTCACTCCTGAGGAGGAATAGGTTTTGTCGTGCCCGCTTCACGACTGTCTTGGTGTGTTTGGACCATGTTAGTTTGTTGATGTGGACACCAAGAAACTTGAAGCTCTCAACCTGCTTCACTGCAGCCCTGTTGATGAGAATGGGGTCGTGCTCGGTCCTCTTTTTCCTGTAGTACACAATCATCTCCTTTGTCTTGATCATGTTGAGGGAGAGGTTGTTGTCCTGGCACCACACAGCCAGGTCTCTGACCTCCTCCCTATAGGCCGTCTCATTGTTGTCGGTGATCAGGCCTACCACTATTGTGTCATCAGCAAATGTAATGATGGTGTTTGAGTTGTGCCTGGCCATGCAGCCATGAGTGAACAGGGAGTACAGGAGGAGGCTGAGCACGCACCCCTGAGGGGCCCCTGTGTTGAGGATCAGCGTGGCGGATGTGTTGTTACCTACCCCTACCAACTGGGGGCAGCCCGTCAGGAAGTCCAGGATCCAGTTGCAGAGGGAGGTGTTTAGTCCCAGGGTCCTTTGTTTAGTCCCAGGGTCCTTAGCTTATTGATGAGCTTTTAGGGAACTATGGTGTTGAACACTGAGCTGTAGTCAATGAATAGCATACTTGCAAGTATTATCATTCTAGTGCGACTGAGTGACTGGAAAACGGCTAACGTTATCTTGACAGACTAAGGGTGTTTTGGCTGACTGAAAACCATGAAAATGGTATGTAACAAACATTATGAATTTGATGTTCATTCAGGTTAAATAGGTTTGTCCTATCATAATTAGGTGGCTAGCTACCATTAGCTTGAGCATTAGCTAGCTAACGACTGTGCTAATATCTCTTTAGCTAGCCACTGTCATAAAAACCATTGAAAACCAGTACAGCTAACTAATGTTAGCCGTCTAGACCATGCTTGTGCCACTAGCTTACTGCTAGTGTCACAGAATATAACTAAATGCATGTGTTTTATTTTTGACGGCTAGCTATAACTATGTCAGTGTCTGTAACGGTAGCTAGCTACCATAGCTAGCTAAGTCTGACACTTCTGGACTGTCTTGGACACTGTTTTACTCGTTAGCTATGTTAGCTGGCTAGCTGTGTTTACATAGCTAGATTTTTCTTTAATTTAAGCCTGGTAAATAGTTTGGTTATCTCTTGCTTGTATGGGGATTGATGGAGTTAGTTAGCTGTACTGGTTTTCAATGGTTTCTGACAGTGGCAGCTTTAGTCAGACTTATGAAGTTGAGGAGGATGGATGCAAATTATTTTAGCTAGCTAACGTGATTTGATGCAGCCAAGTTAGGTTATCTAGTTAGCTCGCTTGCTAGCTATGTTTCTAACATTTCTTTATTTCTGTACTTAAATGCAGAGGTCAAGGCCTCTGCACTGCTTTGTAAAGATACGCTGACTGAGTGGAACCTGGCCTCTTTGATTCCAAAGTTCGAGGTTAAGTAAAACTGAGAAGTTATTTTTGAAATTGGGGACAGAGCTTTGAGGGGGAAAACACACAGATTTTCATTGACCATGTACAAAACAGCATCTACATCTTCCATATTGTCATCTATAACCAATAGTACAACCTTAATGGAAACTTGAAAGACTTAACTTCACCAGAGCCTCTTAGAACCATTCAGCCACTTTGGGACTAAATACATTACATGCACAGCTAACATAGATAGTCTGGCCTTCATTTGACCATACTTGCTTTATTGGTCATTTGCACAGGTATTCTGTCACAGTGACTAACTTGACACACATCACAGTCTGGGGGCAGCTCATGGGCACTTAGGGGTAATGTGCCTTGCTCAAGGGTACCACAGTAGTAGGTAGTATACAGAGATATTGTATCTGTTAACCCTCAGGCTGACGGATCCCTCCCTACGGATCTCCCCGCAGGCAGATCGGGGGTTCAAATATTGGCCTGCCTTTCTAACCTTGAAGCTTCTGCCGCCCCAATTCATTTAGCTCTTTCCTCACTCCTTTGCCTCTGTTCAACCATTTGACCTGGATAATCAACCCTTCCCTCAAAATATTTAATTTAGAAATGTGGGTGAAACTATTCCTTAAAATCTCCCCCCTAGCAGTTAAGCCTAGCGTTTAAGAGCATTGGACCAGTAACTGATAGGTTGCTGGTTCGAAAACCCGAGCCAGCAAGGTAAAAAAATATATAATAATTTTGGAGCATATACCCACGTGGGTGATTGAAAGATGAACTGAGTTCCACACTCCAGTCCAGTTGGTGGTGGTAATGCACCTTAAAGTTGGTTGTCAATTGCCATATAAATTCCAAAGAGATTACTAGAAATGAACTCTGTTTACCCATTTATCTGTGGATTAATTTCCTAATTTCTGGCGCCGACAGAGCCTTGCTTCGCGTTCCTAGGAAACTATGCAGTATTTTGTTTTAAAAAAAACGCTCCCGAGCATACTATTCGCCAATGTACAAGGTAGACGAAATCCGAGCAAGGGTTGCCTTCCAGAGAGACATCAGCGATTGTAACGTTCTTTGTTTCACGGAAACATGGCTCACTTGGGATACGTTATCAGAGTCGGTACAGCCACCTGGTTTCTTCACGCATCTTGCTGACAGAAACAAGCATCTCTCTGTTTGGGTTAGAAGAAGAAGAAGAAGGGCAAGGGTGTATGCCTTATGATTAACGAGACGTGGTGTGATCATAACAACATACAGGAACTCAAGTCCTTATGTTCACCAGATCTACAATTCCTTACAATCAATTGCCGACCGCATTTTCTACCAAGAGAATTCTCTTTGATTATAATCACAGTCGTGAATACCCTCCCCAAGCAGACACATCGACTGCCCTGAAAGAACTTAATTGAAATCTATGTAAACTGGAAACCACATATCCTGAGGCTGCATATATTGTAGCTGGGGATTTTAACAGGGCTAATCTGAAAACCAGGCAGGAGAATAACCTCACACTCAATGTCCACAAAACAAAGGAGATGATTGTGGACTTCAGGAAACAGCAGAGGGAGCAGCCCCCTATCCACATCGACGAGACAGTAGTGGAGAGGGTAGTAAGTTTTAAGTTCCTCGGTGTACACATCACGGACAAACTGAATTGGTCCACCCACACAGACAGCATCGTGAAGAAGGCGCAGCAGCGCCTCTTCAACCTCAAGTGGCTGAAGAAATTTGAATTGTCACCAAAAGCACTCACAAACTTCTACAGATGCACAATCAAGAGCATCCTGTCGGGCTGTATCACCGCCTGGTACGGCAACTGCTCCACCCACAACTGTAAGGCTCTCCAGAGGGTAGTGAGGTCTGCACAATGAATCACCGGGGACAAACTACCTGGCCTCCAGGACACCTATCCCACCCGATGTCACAGGAAGGCCAAAAAGATCATCAAGGACAACAGCCACCCGAGCCACTGCCTGTTCACCCCGTTACATCCAGAAGGCGATGTCAGTACAGGTGCTGTTAAACAGCCACCACTAACATCGAGTGGCTGCTGCCAACACACTGACTCAACTCCAGCCACTTTAATAATGGAAATTGATGTAAACATATATCACTAGCCACTTTAAACAATGCTACTTAACACAATGTTTACCTACCCTACATTACTCATCTCATATGTATATGTATATACTGTACTCTATATAATCTACTGCATCTTTATGGAATGCATGTATCACTAGCCACTTTAAACTATGCCACTTTGTTTACATACCCTACATTACTCATCTCATACGTATATACTGTACTCAATACCATCTACTGCATCTTGCCTATGCAGTTCTGTACCATCACTCATTCATATATCTTTATGTACATATTCTTTATCCCTTTACACTTGTTTGTATGAGGTAGTAGTTTTGGAATTGTTAGGTTAGATTACTCATTGGTTATTACTGCTTTGTCGGAACTAGAAGCACAAGCATTTCGCTGCACTCACATTAACATCTGCTAACCATGTGTATGTGACAAATACATTTGATTTGATTTGATCTTGATGTTATGCCTTAATTCCTGGGATAAATAAATACTGTAAGTGCACCAATGCATCCCATCCAAAAGTGAGAATGTTATTCAACCGTGAACCCCCTGCAAGGTATCATGATGAAAAAAGAGGTTGTCTTATGACCATTTTAAGTGCATTATAAACCATTTTTCAACCATGCTTAATAGGCTCGCAATTTGGCAAGCACTGAATGACTCTCTCACAATTTTAGCCTTAGCCTTAACTGTTTATTAATGTGTTCAAAATGTTTGATTGATGTATAATAAAGTAATTTACCCATTGTCAAGCCCCAGCACTCCTTAGCTACTGTTGCTTTCCAAGTCAAAAGGACCATTCAATTATTATTATTTTTTTTAAATATTTTCTATTTATTTCACCTTTATTTAACCAGGTAGGCTAGTTGAGAACAAGTTCTCATTTACAATTGCGACCTGGCCAAGATAAAGCAAAGCAGTGAGACACAAACAACACAGAGTTACACATGGAATAAACAAACATACAGTCAATAATACAATAGAGAAAGTCTATATACTGTGTTTGCAAATGAGGTAGGATAAGGGGGGTGAGGCAATAAATAGGCCATAGTGGCAAAATAATTACAGCATGGCAAATTAAACACTGGGGTGATAGATGTGCAGAAGATTTGTGTGCAAGTAGCAATACTGGGGTGCAAAGGAGCTAAATAAATAACAATATGGTGATGAGGTAGTTGGATGGGCTATTTACAGATTGTACAGGAGCAGTGATTTGTGAGCTGCTCTGACAGCTGGTGCTTAATTAAAGCTAGTGAGGGAGATATGAGTCTCCAGCTTCAGTGATTTTTACAGTTCGTTCCAGTCATTGGCAGCAGAGAACTGGAAGGAAAGGCGGCCGAAGGAGGAATTGGCTTTGGGGGTGACCAGTGAAATATACCTGCTGGAGCGCGTGCTGCGGGTGGGTGCTGCTATGGTGACCAGTGAGCTGAGATAAGGTGGGGCTTTACCTAGCAACGACTTATAGATGACCTGGAGCCAGTGGTTTTGGCGACGGATATGAAGCAAGGGCCAGCCAACGAGAGCATACAGGTCGCAGTGGTGGGTAGTATATGGGGCTTTGGTGACAAAACGGACGGCACTGTGATAGACTACATCCAATTTGCTGAGTAGAGTGTTGGAGGCTATTTTGTAAATGACATCGCTGGAGTCAAGGATCGGTAGGATAGTCAGTTTACGAGGGTATGTTTGGCAGCATGAGTGAAGGAGGCTTTGTTACAAAATAGGATGCCGATTCTAGGTTTTAATTTTGGATTGGAGATGTAAACCTGTTTTTGCCATAGTGCTCAAGCTTCCATGCATTTAAAATGAAAACTGGACCTGGGCTTTAGTCTCCAGAGTCCATTATAGCAGAGTTGTGTAAATTACGTTAGGTGGTTGGTTTTGAACTGGCTAAAACTTATAACATGGTTTGTGCAGACTGAAAAATGGTGTGTTCGAATGCTTTTGGAAACTTGAACATTTATAACAGGCATGGTAACAAGCATTCATTGTTACACCTCTGTAATTGCAGACTGCAATTACCACTAGTTACCCTGTATTAGTTGTAAGGGGTCCTTACCACTAGTACAGGGTAACTATGAATTATTACAATTAATTAGACTGTAATAAAGACCCCTTAAAATGAAAGGTGAGGACTGAGGAACAGGAAGAAGAGATGTGGATTGTGGAAAATATCGTCTTCATCACCAGTAACAACAATGTCATCCTCATCGTCATCATCAATGTACTCATCGATAACATACTCATCACTACCTTGACCATAATCATCATCATCCTCAGAAGATACAAGAACAAGCACGCACGATTTCTTTAGATCGCTCAAACCGTTTCTCTTGAAGGCAGAGTCTTCCAACATTCGATACAGGAAAACATGCGACTCCCTGAGGCAATTCATCAATGACACTTTCTTTCTTTCTTTTTTCACCTTGCAGGCTGCATCCTCTACCGGCTTTAATCCCAGTTCATTGGTCACACCATGGACAGGTGCAGCAGAGCGAGAGGCACTGGTGTTTGGACATTTACTGTTCGATTTAGCGCCACGGAAAGCAGCAGGAGAGAAATATTTCCCTGGAAACCTCTCACACACATTCACGTGTACACACACATGCATGCGCACACAAGCACATGCACAAATATGCGCACATGCACACACACACATACACGCACACACTTGTAGCTTCCCTTATTTCCACCCCAGAGTGAAAGACAGGTTCCTGAATTGAGTATTGGATTTAGGAAGTGTCTTAAAGCAAAAGACTTCCATTGATTTAAGGCTAATGCACACTGCACTTGCGTGACAGAGATACATTTTTCACTGCATTTCGTTTTCCAATAATTCAACTTTTCTAGGTGTTGTGTGTTTTTCCAGGAATTACATTTTTCCTGTGCCATGCAATAAAAAGAGTGGAAGTGAAATTTTGACAGTTGTTGCAATACAGTTGCATGCCTTGGGCCCACGACACTTGTTCATTCATGAACAGAAGATTGACCGTCAAACATGGATTTAAGAATCATTACTTTCTCTCTCCTGTCCGGCTGGGTTGGCGAGAGAAATTATTTGCCACATTAAATCAAATCAAATCAAATCAAATTTTATTTGTCACATACACATGGTTAGCAGATGTTAATGCGAGTGTAGCGAAATGCTTGTGCTTCTAGTTCCGACAATGCAGTAATAACAAGTAATCTAACTAACAATTCCAAAACTACTGTCTTGTACACAGTGTAAGGGGATAAAGAATATGTACATAAGGATATATGAATGAGTGATGGTACAGAGCAGCATAGGCAAGATACAGTAGATGGTATCGGGTACAGTATGTACAAATGAGATGAGTATGTAAACAAAGTGGCATAGTATAGTATAAAGTGGCTAGTGATACATGTATTACATAAGGATACCGTCGATGATATAGAGTACAGTATATACGTATGCGTATGAGATGAATAATGTAGGGTAAGTAACATTTATATAAGGTAGCATTGTTTAAAGTGGCTAGTGATATATTTACATCATTTCCCATCAATTCCCATTATTAAAGTGGCTGGAGTTGAGTCAGTGTCAGTGTGTTGGCAGCAGCCACTCAGTGTTAGTGGTGGCTGTTTAACAGTCTGATGGCCTTGAGATAGAAGCTGTTTTTCAGTCTCTCGGTCCCAGCTTTGATGCACCTGTACTGACCTCGCCTTCTGGATGATAGCGGGGTGAACAGGCAGTGGCTCGGGTGGTTGATGTCCTTGATGATCTTTATGGCCTTCCTGTGACATCGGGTGGTGTAGGTGTCCTGGAGGGCAGGTAGTTTGCCCCCGGTGATGCGTTGTGCAGACCTCACTACCCTCTGGAGAGCCTTACGGTTGAGGGCGGTGCAGTTGCCATACCAGGCGGTGATACAGCCCGCCAGGATGCTCTCGATTGTGCATCTGTAGAAGTTTGTGAGTGCTTTTGGTGACAAGCCGAATTTCTTCAGCCTCCTGAGGTTGAAGAGGCGCTGCTGCGCCTTCTTCACGATGCTGTCTGTGTGAGTGGACCAATTCAGTTTGTCTGTGATGTGTATGCCGAGGAACTTAAAACTTGCTACCCTCTCCACTACTGTTCCATCGATGTGGATAGGGGGGTGTTCCCTCTGCTGTTTCCTGAAGTCCACAATCATCTCCTTAGTTTTGTTGACGTTGAGTGTGAGGTTGTTTTCCTGACACCACACTCCGAGGGCCCTCACCTCCTCCCTGTAGGCCGTCTCATCGTTGTTGGTAATCAAGCCTACCACTGTTGTGTCGTCCGCAAACTTGATGATTGAGTTGGAGGCGTGCGTGGCCACGCAGTCGTGGGTGAACAGGGAGTACAGGAGAGGGCTCAGAACGCAACCTTGTGGGGCCCCAGTGTTGAGGATCAGCGGGGAGGAGATGTTGTTGCCTACCCTCACCACCTGGGGGCGGCCCGTCAGGAAGTCCAGTACCCAGTTACACAGGGCGGGGTCGAGACCCAGGGTCTCGAGCTTGATGACGAGCTTGGAGGGTACTATGGTGTTGAATGCCGAGCTGTAGTCGATGAACAGCATTCTCACATAGGTATTCCTCTTGTCCAGATGGGTTAGGGCAGTGTGCAGTGTGGTTGAGATTGCATCGTCTGTGGACCTATTTGGGCGGTAAGCAAATTGGAGTGGGTCTAGGGTGTCAGGTAGGGTGGAGGTGATATGGTCCTTGACTAGTCTCTCAAAGCACTTCATGATGACGGATGTGAGTGCTACGGGGCGGTAGTCATTTAGCTCAGTTACCTTAGCTTTCTTGGGAACAGGAACAATGGTGGCCCTCTTGAAGCATGTGGGAACAGCAGACTGGTATAGGGATTGATTGAATATGTCCGTAAACACACCGGCCAGCTGGTCTGCGCATGCTCTGAGGGCGCGGCTGGGGATGCCATCTGGGCCTGCAGCCTTGCGAGGGTTAACACGTTTAAATGTCTTACTCACCTCGGCTGCAGTGAAGGAGAGACCGCATGTTTTCGTTGCAGGCCGTGTCAGTGGCACTGTATTGTCCTCAAAGCGGGCAAAAAAGTTATTTAGTCTGCCTGGGAGCAAGACATCCTGGTCCGTGACTGGGCTGGGTTTCTTCCTGTAGTCCGTGATTGACTGTAGACCCTGCCACATGCCTCTTGTGTCTGAGCCGTTGAATTGAGATTCTACTTTGTCTCTGTACTGGCGCTTAGCTTGTTTGATAGCCTTGCGGAGGGAATAGCTGCACTGTTTGTATTCGGTCATGTTACCAGACACCTTGCCCTGATTAAAAGCAGTGGTTCGCGCTTTCAGTTTCACACGAATGCTGCCATCAATCCACGGTTTCTGGTTAGGGAATGTTTTAATCGTTGCTATGGGAACGACATCTTCAACGCACGTTCTAATGAACTCGCACACCGAATCAGCGTATTCGTCAATGTTGTTATCTGACGCAATACGAAACATCTCCCAGTCCACGTGATGGAAGCAGTCTTGGAGTGTGGAGTCAGCTTGGTCGGACCAGCGTTGGACAGACCTCAGCGTGGGAGCCTCTTGTTTTAGTTTCTGTCTGTAGGCAGGGATCAACAAAATGGAGTCGTGGTCAGCTTTTCCGAAAGGGGGGCGGGGCAGGGCCTTATATGCGTCGCGGAAGTTAGAGTAACAATGGTCCAAGGTCTTTCCTCCCCTGGTTGCGCAATCGATATGCTGATAAAATTTGGGGAGTCTTGTTTTCAGATTAGCCTTGTTAAAATCCCCAGCTACAATGAATGCAGCCTCCGGATAAATTGTTTCCAGTTTGCAGAGAGTTAAATAAAGTTCGTTCAGAGCCATCGATGTGTCTGCTTGGGGGGGGATATATACGGCTGTGATTATAATCGAAGAGAATTCTCTTGGTAGATAATGCGGTCTACATTTGATTGTGAGGAATTCTAAATCAGGTGAACAGAAGGATTTGAGTTCCTGTATGTTTCTTTCATCGCACCATGTCACGTTAGTCATAAGGCATACGCCCCCGCCCCTCTTTTTACCAGAAAGATGTTTTTTCCTGTCTGCGCGATGCGTGGAGAAACCTGTTGGCTGCACCGCTTCGGATTGCGTCTCTCCAGTAAGCCACGTTTCCGTGAAGCAAAGAACGTTACAGTCTCTGATGTCCCTCTGGAATGCTACCCTTGCTCGGATTTCATCAACCTTGTTGTCAAGAGACTGGACATTGGCAAGAAGAATGCTAGGGAGTGGTGCGCGCTGTGCCCGTCTCCGGAGTCTGACCAGAAGACCGCCTCGTTTCCCTCTCTTTCGGAGTCGTTTTTTTGGGTCGCTGCATAGGATCCACTCCGTTGTCCTGTTCGTAAGGCAGAACACAGGATCCGCGTCGCGAAAAACATATTCTTGGTCGTACTGATGGTGAGTTGATGCTGATCTTATATTCAGTAGTTCTTCTCGACTGTATGTAATGAAACCTAAGATGACCTGGGGTACTAATGTAAGAAATAACACGTAAAAAAACAAAAAACTGCATAGTTTCCTAGGAACGCGAAGCGAGGCGGCCATCTCTGTCGGCGCCGGAAGTGTAGCTATGAAGGTTTTGGAGAAAAGTAACAGTTGAGTCAGATCTTTAAATTACTGACATCTTTTTCCCCCACCAGCTGGATCTTTTCAAGGTCTTAAGATCTACTGACTTGGGGGCCGATTCTGACTTTCCTATGCATGCCTTTTCTACGTACTTCTCAGTAGTTGGTATTCAGATTTACCAGGCTGTGCAGGGGTGGTTCTCTTGAACGCGCTGAATACATTTAATTTATTTTTGCTGACCAACAGATTTCCTTGTGGAGTTTTCATTCAATAGGGTTTTCAGTACATTTATCTTAAGCCATCCCTTTAAATACTGTGTACCTTTAAATTGAATTTTGTCAACAGACTCACTAGAATACATTGAGAGAACCGGGTTCAGAGTCTAGGGATCAAGACATGTAAACAGTGACCACTTGCAGCTGTTTGTAACTGCTGTTGGTGGAAGAATGTGAGGACCAAGGTGCAGCGTGGGACGTGTCCATGATTTTTATTATAACCGAACACTAGAACAAAATTATTATTTTTTTTTAATTACACAAACGGAACAGTTCTATCTGGTGTAGACACACAAAACAGAAAACAACTGCCCACAAAACCCATGTGGGAAAAAGCTACCTAAGTATGGTTCTCAATCAGAGACAATGATAGACAGCTGCCTCTGATTGAGAACCACACCCGGCCAAACAACAAAGAAATACAAAGCATAGAAACTGAACATAGAATGCCCACCCTAGTCACACCCTGGCCTAACCAAAATAGAGAATAAAAGCCTCTCTATGGCCAGGGCGTGACACTGTTCAGAAATATTACCAGTACCACTACACTAATAGCATGTGCAACACACAGCACAGTAAAATACATCTGGATTTTGTATTTAGTTAAAACAATCAAGATCACATGGCATTCAAAAATATGTTTCACAATCAGACTTTCCTCATAGCTTATAGTATGTTTCAACATCTCAGAAATAATTTTCAATCTACAGGTATGTTGACAGCATAGAGATCTGGACATACTGTACAGCAAGTGTTTACTTGAGTGATATATTTAATTTTATTTATTTTTATTTTACCTTTATTTAACTAGGCAAGTCAGTTAAGAACAAATCTTATTTTCAATGACGGCCTAGGAACAGTGGGTTAACTGCCTGTTCAGGGGCAGAACGACAGATTTGTACCTAGTCAGCTCGGGGATTTGAACTTGCAACCTTCCAGTTACTAGTCCAAGGCTCTAACCACTAGGCTACCCTGCCGCCCCGATATATGGGAGTGTGGTAATTTATTCACAACAATATTTACAGCCCAAAAATCATCTAACTGTATGGAATATAAAATGATCCACCATAGCCAGCCGATGGCCAACTCTAATCACGGCACATTTAGCAAACCAAGAATATAGTCCTCCTAACAAATAAGCAAGGCCATTTTAACACGCTTATCTGGGTCCCTCAAAAGTCACAAAATATTCTTCCATCGTGGACCACTATGAAAACAGGTGTTTTAATACTCTTAAGAGCTATTTTCTAGGAATGCATTGTGCATGTTGTATGTTTTTTTCCCCCAAATCAATTAAAGAAAAAATCATTACAAAAATAATAATAATATAAGGATAAATGAAAGAAAGCCATCTAAATATGTGCATATTTGTCTCTATTACAGCACTAACTGGTAGATTTACAATACTCTTACCTTGTAGATTATTTGGGCACATTTTAGGGTTAGGGAAGTATGTATGAATCATAAGAAAAAAACACGAGTCGATAACTTCTTATGGCTGCAGGGGCAGTATTGAGTAGCTTGGATGAAAAGGTGCCCAGAGCTGCCCAGAGTAAACTGCCTGCTCCTCAGTCCCAGTTGCTAATATATGCATAGTATTCATAATATTGGATAGAAAACACTCTGAAGTTTCTAAAACTGTTTGAATGATGTCTGTAAGTATAACAGAACTCATATGGCAGGCAAAAACCTGAGAAGCAATCCAAACAGGAAGTGGGAAATCTGAGGTTGGTCGATTTTCAACCCAGCCCCTATTGAATACACAGTGGGATATTGGTTATGTTGCACTTCCTAAGGCTTCCACTAGATGTCAACCATCTTTAGAAACTTGTTTGAGGATTCCACTGTGAAGTGGGACCGAATGAGAGAGGAATTGAGTCAGAGGTCTGCCAGCAGTCACGCGCTGGTCACGCGCATTTCACATGAGAGGTATCTCCCGTTCCTTTGCTTTTCTGAAGACAAAGGAATTCTACAACCTACAGATTGATTCCATACATCGTTTGACATGTTTCTACGAATAGTAACAGAACTTTTTGACGCGCCAATGTATACTGAGATTTTTTTATGTAAACATGCACTTTATTGAACAAAACATATAAGAAATTGTGTAACATGTCCTATGAGTGTCATCTGATGAAGATCATCAAAGGTTAGTGATTCATTTTATCTCTATTTGTGCTTTTTGTGACCCCTCTCTTTGGCTGGAAAAATGGCTGAATATTTCTGTTACTTGGCGGTGACCTAAAATAATTGTTTGTGGTGCTTTCGCTGTAAAGCCTATTTGAAATCGGACACTTTGGTTGGATTAACAACAAGATTACCTTTAAAATGGTATAACCTCTCTGGGATAGGCGGGACGCAAATGTCTCACCTGGCCAAATGCCAGGAAAAATGTAGAGTGGCAAATTTGAAAAAAAAATTATTTCATTAAATCACACATGTACGATACCAAATTAAAGCTACACTCATTGTGAATCAAGCCAACATGTCAGATTTCAAAAAGGCTTTTCGGCGAAAGCATAAGAAGCTATTATCTGATGATAGCACAACAGTAAACAAAGAGACAATAGCATATTTCAACCCTGCAGCCACCACACAAAACGCAGAAATAAAAAATAAATCATGCCTTACCTTTGACGAGCTTCTTTTGTTGGCATTCCAATATGTCCCATAAACATCACCTTTTGTTAGATTAATTCCGTCCATATATATCCAAAATGTCAATTTATTTGGCATGTTTGATCCAGAAAAAAAAACAGCTTCCAACTTGCTCAACGTCACTACAAAATATCTCAAAAGTTACCTGTAAACTTTGCCAAAACATTTCAAACTACTTTTGTAATACAACTTTGGATATTTTTAAACGTTAATAATCGATCAAATTGAAAACGGGTCTATCTGTTTTCAATACAGGAGGGTCACAAACTAACGCTACTTTTCAAGTCTTGCGCAACTCTCAAACAGTACACATAACGTTACCCTGTTCCAAGATGGCCGTACTTCTTCATTGCACAAAGGAATAACCTCAACCAAATTCCAAAGACTGGTGACATCCAGTGTAAGCGGTAGGAACTGCAAACAAGCGCCTAAGAAATATCGTTTCCCAATGAGAGCTCATTGAACAGACAGTGACCTAAAAAAAAAAAGAATTCTGAATGGTTAGTCCCCAGGTTTTGCCTGCTACATAAGTTCTGTTATACTCACAGACATGATTCAAACAGTTTTAGAAACTTCAGAGTGTTTTCTATCCAAATCTACTAATAATATGCATATCTTATATTCTTGGCATGAGTAGCAGGAAGTTGAAATTGGGCATGCTATTTATCCAAAAGAGAAAATGCTGCCCCCTATCCCAAAGAGGATAAAATGTTTGAGGAATTTTAATTATGAGATTTTTGTTGTTTGAATTTGGCGCTCTGCACTTTCACTGGCTGTTGTCATATCAATCTCGTTAACCTGTTGAGTGTAAGGGGCAGTATTTTGATGTTTGGTTGAAAATAGTAACTAGAAACTAGAATATGCATATCATTGTCAGATTAGGATAGAAAACACTCTAAAGTTACCAAAACATTGTCTGTGAGTATAACAGAACTAATATTGCATGCAAAAATCCAAAGAGGAAGTGCCCTCTATTTTGAAAGCTCCCTGCTCCATTGCATGCCTTCCTTCCATTTAAAGGGATATCAACCAGATTCCTTTCCATATGGCTTCCACATGGTCTGAACAGTCTTTCGACATAGTTTCAGCCTTTTATTCGCGAGCAGCTTGGAGCAGACATTTTCTCTCTCTCTCCTATTGAAAAAGCTACGGTCCGGTTGAAATATTATCGATTATTTATTGTAAAAACAACCTGAGGCTTGATTATAAAAAACGTTTGACATGTTTCTACGAACTTTACGGATACTATTTGGAATTTTGTCTGCCCCGTCATGACCGCTCGAAGCGTGTGGATTTCTGAACATAACGCGCCAACCAAATAGAGGTATTTTGGATATAAAAATAATCTTTATGGAACAAAAGGAACATTTATTGTGTAACTGGGAGTCTCGTGAGTGCAAACATCCGAAGATCATCAAAGGTAAGCGATTCATTTTATTGCTTTTCTGACTTTCGTGACCAATCTACTTTGCTGCTAGCTGTTTGTAATGTTTTGTCTGCTGAGAGAGATGTCCTTACATAAACACTTGGTTTGCATTCGCAGAAAAGCATTTTTGAAATCTGACACACCAGGTGGATTAACAACAAGCTAAGCTGTGTTTTGCTATATTGCACTTGTGATTTCATGAAAATTAAATATTTTTAGGAATTTAATTTGAATTTGACGCTCTGCAATTCAGCAGATGTTGACGAAAATGATAACGCTAACGGGATGGGTGCGCCAAGAAGTTTTAACGGGATTGCAGCCCTAAGAAGTTTTTAAGCACTAAATGTATTGCTGAATAAAAAATAGTGGTTCATCTTGAAAGTTCTCATATTCAAGTTCAATCCATAAAATATTTCAAGGTGGAAAAAAGTGTACAATAACCGTTGAACGATAGTTCTATAAATCTAACCTAATACTCACTAATCACTAATATGAGAAGGGTCCAATCGTCGTGAAGCGTGCGCCAGGCTCCATGTTTCCTTTCAGTCAGTCAACTTCGGTACAACATACTATGGAGCTGCACTCACACGACTCAGTTGAAGGATCTACAACCACGCCTGACTCTACAGATTCACGCTACCAAAACAACCAATTGGAAAATGATTGTCTTACATTGCGCCAACTAAACAGTCCCATAGTGGTAGAGCGTGCACAACCACTGGACGATGTGTACTGAAGGTTGTACTTGTTCTCATACATTTTCTAAATCAAACATTTAGTTATAATTCAATTTACTGGTGCAATGAGTAAGATGGTTAAGAAAACAACTGAGACAATAATGGCTAAGCCGGGTTCGGGGTCAAGATCATGCCCCCAGTCATGCGGTTGTAGCATTTCTCAGAAAGATTGGAGCACCCTCCGGCGGCACTCACTTGAACCATATCCACGTACTGCATACAAACTCCCTGGAAAGACGTGTAAACATTCTTGAGGATGCTTGGAATTACAGATGCCGACTTTCCTTTCCCGGATGTCGGTACCTTGGCTGGGACCGCGGTGCAAGAAGTGTAGATGGATTGGTCGGAGCAAATGTCTTGTCTGCCTGGGCGTGGGGTGCCTGCCTGCGCCCAACCCGGCTCATGTGCGTTCTGTCATCGGTTACGGGAGGCAACTCGAAGAGAGAGGTACCCCCGTCTGTGTCCGCCACATCGCTTGCCTCTCTTCCTAGACTTGTTGTTGATGATCTAGTCCTAGGTAGACTTTCAAGACCGGAATGGTTAAAAGAGCGCAACATACCGTGCTAGCCAGGTTGGCTAACTCATCGATGCGAGCTAGATATTACTAGCTATTCCTGCCTCCCCACAGTGGAGTTGCTGGGGTAGGTCTCTTGTTTAGTATACATTGCATTAGGTTGCTTGGTTATTCTAAACGGACCATGCTGATAAAAAGCCTTACTAGTTTTCCCCCGGCATTATGGCAACTCCATTCCTATTTTCAGTTCCTGGAGTTGGATGGAGTGAAGGAAACTGGGTTTGCGTGCACCTCCGACAAAAAAGCAGCCCCTCGAACACTTGGCTGGGGTAACGCCAGGAGCGAGGGGCATTGGAACAGGTCTGTCTGAGTGACCAGTGCGCCCCTCCACAAAAACAGTGTGACAACAGTGACCCCAAAAGGGTACTAAGTCAGCCATTGCCAGAGCCCCCTGTGCCAGTAAATGGGCTGGGCTTCATGCAGGCTATACAGAAGCACAACATATGTTGGAAGCTTGTCCATGTTTAATTGAATGTTATTGATGTTATTGCGGGTGTAGCGAAATGCTTGTGTTTCTAGCTCCAACAGTGCAGTAACATCTAACAATTCACAACAATACACACAAATCTAAAGTGAAATAATGGAGTTAAGAAATCTATAAATATTGGGATGAGCAATGTCAGAGTGGCATTGACTAAAATACAATGGAATAGAATACAGTATATATATATATATATATATATATATATATATATATATATATATATATATATATATATATATATATATATATATATATATATATATATATATATATATATATAACATGAGTAAAGCAGTATGTAAACATTATTAAAGTGACTTGTGTTCCATTATTAAAGTGACCAGTGATTCCATGTCTATGCCTCTAAGGTGCAGGGTTGAGTAACTGGGTGGTTATTTAACAGTCTGACGGGCCTTGAGATAGAAGCTGTTTTTCAGTCTTTCGGTCCCAGCTTTGATGCACCTATACTGACCTCGCCTTCTGGATGGTAGCGGAGTGAACAGGTCATGGCTCGGATGGTTGATGTCCTACATGATCTTTTTGGCCTTCCTGTGACATTGTGTACTGTAGGTGTCCTGGAGGGCAGGCAGTGTGCCCCATGGTGATGCGTTGGGCAGACCGCACCACCCTCTGGAGAGCCCTGCGGTTGCAGACAGTGCAGTTGCTGTACCAGGCGGTGATACTGCCCGACCACTCTGTTACCCCATGTTCCACGGTGTTCACAGGGTTCAAAGGGTATATCAATCTCTCCAGGGTGAGAGTCCCCATAGGTGGCTTATTACTGGGATTCATTTAATATTCCTGCCTGTAGCTCACTAGTCCCTATGAGGTGTCAAGTGATACAGGTTATAGGCTGTATAGGCAATTATACAGGACAACGGGTGGGTCTAATCCTGAATGCTGATTGGTTAAAACCGCATTCCAGCCGGTGTCTATACCACCAGCTAAATATATTATGTTAAAATTCCTATTTACTCTGTTCCATCAGACTGTGCAATCCACTGTCTCATCAGCCCAGCCAGGCAATTTATAAACTTGATCTCCTTTATAAAAAGCATCTTGGCATTATTTCACATTTCTTTTAGACTGCCATTTAGTTTTCAACAGCAGAGATTTGTATAAACCTTGCTGTCTCTCTGACATTTGCAACATTGTTTCAATATTCAAATTCGATTTCCAGCTGTCGTATAGTAATGAACGAGTCAGGATGAGACAGACAGACAGGCAGCTTTTCTCAGCCAGTCAAAATCATGAATCAGCATAATTTTGGGGATATATACAAAGAACTATCAATAGAAAACAGGTCAAACGAAACAAAGTGCAGTTAGTTAGTAGTCTTTCCAGCTTCAGAAGTTATTGTTAGCTGTGTTGTTGGCTATCTCTCAAACAACATTGTCCTGATGAGAGAGGGCGTTTGCTATGTCAGGTTAAATTGCGCTTCATTACCTCATTGTTATGGATGTATCCGAATAAATGCCACTGGAAAACAGCTGGCAAGCATTGTAACACACATCCAATGTGCCGTATTCAGTCTCTAGACTTCATTAGAAAGAGATGTCTGACTTCATTAGAAAGAGATGTCTGACTCCATCTTTCCGCATTCCGTTTCTGGGTCTCGAGCTAGACTCACTTGCGTATCACACTTTTCTATCCCCACGAAGGGTGTCCGGCTCTGCTTAGCCAAAATTTTTCTGGGTCACACAGTGTGTTTTCGCCAGTGCCTATGCCTACTTAAGATGATGGCTTTTGTGATGAAAGTCATTCCCGTGGGGCTATTGTTGATACAGCCCTTCCAGTGGTGATTGCCTGCCACTTACCTGGACGCATTTCGCAACCGGTTGCTTCGGGTGTCCCTGTCAGGCCTTTCGGGCCATGACCCAATGGTGGGACCCTCTGCTACTGTCAGGGGGCTCTCATGGGCTGAGTTGTATCCCCCCGAGGGTGGGGTGTGCTGTATGAAGGCAACTAGATTCTGGGGGGTACTGACACTAGTGCGGAAAGAACTGCATGTCAATTACCCGGAGTATCTGGCACTCAGGTGCTTTCCCCTGTTTTTGCAGGCTTGCTTGTGCTAGTAAGAACCGACAATATGTCAGTGGTGGTGTGCATCAAGAGATGGGGAGAGAATGTCTCCAAACATTGGCTTGTGCCCTATTGTTGGGGAGCGGTGCGTTTTGGGCAACGCATCTCCCTGGTTGCCTCAACTTGGGGGCAGATCTTTAATCCAGGTGGGACCCTCTCTCTCACGAGTGGAAGCTCTCCCAGGTATGGGATATTTTCGGCAGGGCCAATGTAGATATTTACGCATCGCAAGAAAACAAGCAGTGTCATCTATTTTTCTCATGAGGGACGAGAGTGCACCTTTGGGAATGGACGCTCTGGTGCACCAGTGGCCTCAGACCCTCCTTTGCATGTTTCCGTCCCGTGGTTCTGATTCAGCCCACGTTGGAGTGGGTGCACCGGGAGGGCTTACCGTTGATTCTTGTGGCTCCCCGTTGACCCAGGCAGCCTTGGTTCACGGTGATCATTTGCCTTTTAGGCGGGGACCCATGGAAGCTTCAGTTGCGCAGGGACCTGTTGTCCCAGGCACACCAGAGATGTGGATACTATGGACCTGGCCCCTAAGAGATTCAATTTGATAGCTAGAGGTTTACCTCTGAATGTTATTGCTACCATTCAGCTGCAAGGGGACCCTTCATGAGAAGGCTGTATGCGTACAAGTGGCAAGCGTTTGGTGCCAAGATAAAGTACTTGTTTCTTTTCAGTGCTCTGTGAGGGACATCCTTATGTTCCTACGGCAGCTTTTCAAGCATTCTCCACTTTAAAAGTGTACATGGCCACTGTATGTGGGTGTCATGTAGGAATTGATGGAAGCTCACAAGGAGCTCACTCCCTGGTGGTGCGTTTTCTGAAATGTGTACATCATCTCAGGCCAGTCTTTTAACATATTGTGCCCACATGGGACTTGGCACTGGTCTAGTAGGCACTGTGTGCCTCTGTAGTTGGTGGATTTGAAGATCTTCTCCTACAAAACCTCCCTGCTCATGGCTTTGGCTAAACGTGTTGGGGCCCTCCAAGCGTTATCCGTACACCCTTCCTGTACTCACTTCGCTCCAGGCGACTCTAAGGTGACATTGTGTCCAAATGTGGCTTTCGCCCAGAAAGTCCTTTGTCCTACTGGTCCTTAGCTTATGAGCTTTTTCCATTTTTGCCTCTTCCTTTTGCTTCTGAAGTGCAACAGTGGTTACATGCCCTGTGTCCGGTGTGAGCTTTATGCAGTACAGAGAATGGGCCCACAATATCCGGTTATGTTGTGGCGAAGTCTGCACGGTGCCTTCACCGTGCGCTGCCACTATAAGATTTCATGAGCAGTAAGGAAGGAGGAAATAAAGAGAGCTCGTACAGCTCTTTGGGGAGGGGCTCTTGGGTGGCGCGACAGTTTGATTGTGTGTGCTGTGCTGCAGAAGTTTTGTTTGTTTTCAGCGTGTGTAGTTTATAAAGTATTTAACTCAATCATCGGTGTGATCGCTCTAGTTCGTGGTTGTTTTCGTTTGGGACCGCGCCCGTTATGGATCGCATGGATTAGTAGCAACCTTTTGCGAAGCTTTAACATACAGTACACCAGCACGCCTGACGACCACAGCTAAGATCTCTCTCACTCATTCAAGGGTTTTTCTTTATTTTTTACTATTTTCAACATTGTAGAATAATAGTGAAGACATGAAAACTATGAAATAACACATGGAATCATGTTGTTAGAGCCGATTTGTATAAAAGACAGAACATACAGAGCCCCATGTACGTTTGTGTAAATATATTAAATATTAATGTATATGATGAAATATTAGGTTTCCGTTCCGACCTTTATGATTTATATTCACCTGATTGAGATATATTCATTTGTTATTAGTGTAACTTAGTTTTTGCCCCCCCCTCTTGCCCATTCAGTTTTTGCCCCCCCCCTCTTGCCCCCCCCCCCCCCCCCCACAGTTTTTGTTAAGATATAAGAAGAATAAACCTTTTTGTTGCACCATATCCCTGGATTTCATTGAATGTTTTGGCCGTTTGGAAACTTTGAAAGTGGACTGTATGCGTATGAAACAACCCTGCTTTCAGGCTAGGGCAGTGGCTATGGTCAAGAGGAAAGGAAGCTACTACATTCAAGTCAAAAGACTCCGTGAAGGATTACTATCGGAAGGAAAGCTCCGTTTCGGACACACGCTGGATATTGTTCTATTTGTCATTGCATTCGGACCATAAGGACAGCTCGCTTGGAAGGACTTGAACTCCTAGAATTCACCAGCTGCAAATGAATGAGCTGCCCTGTTCAATGCGATCGTTTGATCATGCATATTATGGAAGCGCAAATGTGCTTATAATTGTAACGTTTGATAAACTTGGGAATGGAATTCAAAACACAGCGCTGTGAAAACAATTAAGAAGTTTGAGTTTGGGAAACACTGAGATCCTATGCACGATGTAGCCTAATCATATGTCTAATATTTGGCCTAACGTGGAAATGCAATGCATCAATGGAACGCAACTAAAGGATCTAAGATACTGCGTGTTTAAACTTTATTAAAAGGGGAACAAAACATATAATGGGATGACATTTTTAAAACGCACCTAAAATGCCGAACTTGTACATGTTCAATTCAAAATGGGTCAATATGCTGAAATGGATGACCGTGTTTTAAAGCGTTAAAGAAGGTCTAAAGGGGCATTGCGTTTAACAATCAAACCAACAACTGTGTCATTGCAAATTGAGTGAACTAAAAGTGAATAATAGAGGATGAAATCCCAAATAAGACCCAATTGGAGAGGGCAGAGGAGCATTTAAATTCACTCTATGCAGCTCGGGGAGACAAACTTGGAGTAGGTACACGCAAAATGAATGAAATAAAAGTTATTCTTGTTGATAGAGGAAACGTTGAAATGGTGAATGAGGGTTTTGAAGCATTTGATGCTGTTCTCAATGACTTTAAGAATGCTCATGAATCTGTGCTAGAGGTAGTCACAAAAGAGGAACAGGAAAATGAGAGCATTAAATATTATCAACCAAGATTGAGGACTTATGCGTGTCCTCCTTTCGCTGCTGCCTGTTAACACGCTGCTCGGTCCGAGTGTGGTGGGTGATTCTGTAACGGCGTTCTTCGTTTGTTGAAAGAGAGGACCGAAATGCAGCGTGGTGGTTACTCATGTTCTTTAATGAAATAAATGACGATACATGAAATAACTAAATGAATACGAAAACAACAAACGGAACGTGAAACCTAATACAGCCTATCTGGTGAACACTACACAAAGACAGGAACAGTCACCCACAAACAAACAGTGAAACCCAGGCTACCTAAGTATGATTCTCAATCAGAGACAACTAATGACACCTGCCTCTGATTGAGAACCATACTAGGCCGAAAACATAGAACTGCCCCAAAACATAGAAAAACAAACATAGACTGCCCACCCAACTCACGCCCTGACCATACTAAATAAATGCAAAACAAAGGAAATAGAGGTCAGAACGTGACACTAGCAATCAACACAGAATCAACACTACGGGTATCAGCCATAATACCAGCCATGACGACCTCTCTACTGTCATGCAAAGGCAGAATGAAATTGCTGACCTCCTTGTACTACAGCACAAACAGGCCACACTCCCTGTTAGGGAGATACCTATGTTTGATGGTGATCCTCTAAACTTTAGGCCATTCATGTGTGCATTTGAGCATGGCATAGAAGATAAGACAAGCAGCCACCAGGATAGGCTCTATACTGGAACAGTACACCTCTGGTCAGCCCAAGGATCTGGTCCGTAGTTGTCTGCATTTGGAAGCCAGAAGAGGCTATGCAGAGGCTAAGAGGTTGTTAAAGGAACACTTTGGCAATCAAAGTCACTACTGCTTACATGGAAAAAGTTTGGTACTGGACAAACATCAAACCGGATGATGGAAAGGGACTGGGTGGCTATGCACTCTAAGAGGTTTCTGTAACGCTATGCAAGACTTACAGAACATGGAAGAGCTTAATCTTCCCTCCAACATAAAGTTGGTTATGTCAAAACTTCCCTACAAACTAAGGGGAAAATGGCGGTCTACAGCATGTGATATTTTAGAGAGAAGCCACCTGAGCTCCCAGTTCAGTGACCTGGTGACTGTGCTAGAATATGCATATAATTAACAGCTTAGGATAGAAAACACTCTAAAGTTTCCAAAACTGTAAAAATATTGTCTGTGAACAGAACTGATGTTGCAGGCGAAAGCCTGAGAAAAATCCTATCCGGAAGTGCCTTCTGTTTTGAAAGCGCTGCGTTCCAATGAGTCCCTATTGAGCAGTGAATGGGCTATCAACCAGATTACTTTTTCTACGTACTCCCCAAGGTGTCTGCATCATTGTGACGTAGTTTTACGCATTTATGTTGAAGAATACCCGTAAGCGGCTACATTGCGCAAGTGGTCACCTGATGCTCCCAGAGAGATTCTTGCGTAAAATACAGAGGTAGCCATTACTCCAATCAGTCCTACTGAAAAACGAATTGTCCCGATGGATATATTATCGAATAGATATTTGAAAAACACCTTGAGGCTTGACTATAAACTACGTTTGCTATGTTTCTGTCGATATTGTGGAGCTAATTTGGAATATTTTTCGCCGTTTTCGTGATTGCAATTTCCGGGCGATTTCTCAGCCAAACGTGAAGAACAAACAGAGCTATTTCGCCTACAAAAATAATATTTTTTGAAAAAAGGAACATTTGCTATCTAACTGGGAGTCTCGAAGCTCATCAAAGGTAACGATTTAATTTGATTGCTTTTTTGATTTCCGTGACCAAGTTACCTGCTGCTAGCTGGACAAAATGCTATGCTAGGCTATCGATAAACTTACACAAATGCTTGTCTAGCTTTGGCTGTAAAGCATATTTTGAAAATCTGAGATGACAGGGTGATTAACAAATAGGAATATTTTCTAGGGATATGTATGTCCGTTGCGTTATGCTAATTAGTGTCAGGCGATGATTACGCTCCTGCATGCGGGATGGGGAGTCACTAGAAGTTTTAAACAGCAGTTCAAGTCAAAGAGTAGGGGAAGCAGCTTTGCCACTGCAGTAGCTGTAGTGGCAGATTGTGACTCTGAAAAACCTCTAAAATAACAAACATTCAAAGTAAAGAGACCATGCACCTACCCTTCTGATGCTCCCAATATCTCATGTTTATTTTGTGCTGGTGAGCATTTACTGGTTGACTGCCAACAGGTGAAGGCACAGCCACACGAATCCAAGGTTGAGTTTCTGAGATCAAAAAGTATTTGTTTTGGCTGTTTGATGAAAGAACACTTAAGCAAAGGATATAAAAGAAGGATGACCTGTCAGAGCTATCAAAGAAAGCACCCCACTGTCCTGCACATTGAAGGAAGAGAGAGATTTAGGTCTCAAAAGGCAGTAGTGTAGCAGTAAAGAGGGAGGAGACTGTCTGCAGTGCTCTTGTTTCACTGGAAGCTGGTGAAGATACCGGGGCCGGTGAGATTGTGCACTTGCAATTGTGCCAGTTCAAGTAAAGATGGCAAATGGAAGCAAGTCTGTGTTAACCTATACGTTTCTCGATTCTGGTAGCTCAGCAACATGTTGTACGGAGAGACTCATAAGGCCAATGAAAGCTAAAGGCAGTAAGACTGAAATTCTGCTACGCACAATGGGGAGGGCGAGTCCTACCAAGAGCTTGGAGATATCTGGATTAGAGATTGGCAACGTGGAAGGCGACACATTTCTTGCATTACCAAAGGTCTACACCCAGAATAAGATCCCAGTGACAAGCGAGAACATTCCCACATTCCGAAATATCTCAAAAGGTGGCCATACCTGAAATAGGTTCAGTTGAAGGAGATTGATGCCGACGTTGAACTCCTGATTGGTGTAAATGCTCCAAAGGCAATGGCACCCTGGCAAATCATAAATAGCCAAGGCAACGGACCGTATACAGTGAAAACACTCTTTGGATGGGTGATGAACGGTCCTCTTAACAATTGTACCACGGCAGAAGAATCTGGGCGTCCTACTGTGATGGCCAATCGTATCTCAATGGCCGACCTGGGGGTTCTTCTTGTAAATCAGTACAACCATGACTTCCCTGAGAGAGAGTATGAAGAGAAAAGTGAGATGTTAGTTGAGGATCGTAAGTTTATGGAGATAGTATCAAGCTCAATAACTCTCAGACTGTCAATTGTCACGAGTCCGACCGAGGGTGTTTCCCTTTCCCGGGCAGGTGGCGCTCGGCGGTCGTCGTCACCGGCCTATTAGCTGCCACTGATTGTTTTTCCTTCCCCTCCTTGTTTGTTGAGTGGTAGCACCTGTGAGTGTGTAATTAGTTTGTCTTTATTAGACAGCCGGCCCGCCTGGTTGTTGTGCGGGATTATTTCATTGTAAACCTTCGGCTCTGTGGTATAGGCACGTTGTGTCCCATTTGTACATTTTGATTCCCTGTGTTTTGGGAACGTACGTTTTGTGAGCACCCTGTGGTGCATTGGTGCGATTAAAGGACGCGCAGCATTGAACTCTCTGTCTCCTGCATTTGACTCCACACCCACGACACCCGGAGCATTACAGAATCCCGCACCTATCAAATTGATGGAGTCAGCAGGAGCAGCGGACAACCCTCTCCCATCGATGGAGGAACGGGTTCTCCACCACACCACCGTCCTTCATCGGATCGGATCCGCGATGGATCAAGTGATGGAGAGAATGGACAGATGGGAGAGGAGTGGGCTCCTCTCTCCACCTTCGGCACCCACGGTTCCGGACTCCCCATCTCCCGACTCCAGCACCCTCCGTCTGACGCTACCGAGGGCTTATGATGGAGCCGCGGCGGGTTGCCAGGGGTTTCTGCTCCAGCTGGAGCTATACCTGGCCACCATCAGACCCACTCCCTCAGGAGAAGAGAGGGTGAGTGTCCTCATCTCCTGCCTCACGGGTCGTGCCCTGGAATGGGCGAACGCGGTCTGGAATGGTCCAGACTCAGCGCGGGAGCACTACCCAGAGTTTTCCCGTCGCTTCCGCGCCGTGTTTGATCACCCTCTAGACGGCCGAGCGGCGGGAGAACGACTATTTCACCTCAGGCAGGAGAGGAGGAGCGCCCAGGATTACGCGCTGGAGTTCCGGACCTTGGCAGCCGGATCTGGGTGGAACGACAGGGCTCTCATGGACCACTACAGGTGTAGTCTCCGAGAGGATGTCCGCCGGGAGTTAGCGTGTCGGGACACCACTCTGTCACTGGATCAGCTGATTGACATGTCCATTCGACTGGATAATCTGCTGGCTGCCCGCGGGCGTTCAGAGAGGGTCCTGTGCGTTCCACCACCCAGCCCCTCCGCTCCCATTCCGATGGAGTTGGGAGGGGCTGCGCCGAGGGGTACCGGAGGAGGAGGCCTTCCCTGCACCAACTGTGGTCGGAGAGGACACACGTCTGATCGGTGCTGGGGGGGTCCGTCTGGGAGTAGAGATGGCAGGCGGAACGCTTCTCGGTCACCCCAGGTGAGTCAGCATCAAACTCACCCAGAACCCCCTGTTGGCCACATGTTTGTCTTAACTTTTTTCCTTCGCTTTTTTCCCTCTTCCCAGCATAGGGCGCTCGTCGATTCAGGCGCAGCTGGGAACTTTATGGATCGCGGACTCGCCCTTAAGTTAGGGGTTCCGCTGGTGCCGATAGATTCTCCTTTCCCCGTGCACTCCCTAGATAGCCGGCCATTAGGGTCAGGGATGGTCAGGGAGACCACGGTCCCACTGGACATGGTGACCCAGGGGAATCATAGGGAGCGTATCAGTTTCTTTATTATTGACTCGCCTGCGTTTCCAGTGGTGCTGGGAACTCCCTGGCTGGCCCGGCACAATCCTAAAATTTCGTGGAAACAGGGGGTTCTCCAGGGGTGGTCAGAGGAGTGTTCTGGAAGGTGTTTGGGAGTTTCCATCGGTGCCACGTCGGTGGAGAGTCCAGACCAGGGTTCCACGGTGTGCATTCCCCCCGAGTATGCCGATTTGGCAATCGCTTTCAGTAAAGTGAAAGCGACTAAATTACCACCTTATCGACCGGGAAGGGATTGTACGATAGATCTCCAGGTAGACGCTGCGCTTCCCAAGAGTCACGTGTACCCGCTGTCCCAGGAGGAGACGTTGGCAATGGAGACATATGTCACGGAGGCGCTGGGACAGGGGTACATTCGGTCCTCCATTTCACCCGTCTCCTCAAGTTTCTTTTTTGTGAGGAAAAAGGAGGGAGGCTTGCGTCCGTGTATCGATTATAGAGGTCTAAACGCCATCACAGTGGGGTATAGTTACCCTCTACCTCTCATCGCTACGGCGGTGGAATCGTTCCACGGAGCGCAGTTCTTCACAAAACTGGATCTCAGGAGCGCGTATAGTTTGGTGCGTATTCGGAAGGGAGACGAGTGGAAAACCGCATTTAGTACTACATCAGGCCACTATGAGTACCTCGTCATGCCGTATGGGTTAAAGAATGCTCCAGCCGTTTTCCAATCCTTTGTAGACGAGATTCTCAGGGACCTGTGCGGGCAGGGAGTGGTGGTTTATATCGATGACATTCTGATCTACTCGGCCACTCACACCGCGCATGTGTCTCTGGTGCGCAAGGTGCTTGGTAGACTGCTGGAGCATGACCTATACGTCAAGGCTGAGAAATGCGTGTTCTCTAAACGAGCCGTCTCTTTTCTGGGATATCGCATTTCCACCTCGGGGGTAGTGATGGAGGGTGACCGCATTAGGGCCGTGCGTAATTGGCCGACTCCGACCACGGTAAAGGAGGTGCAGCGTTTTCTGGGTTTTGCCAACTACTACCGGAGGTTTATCCGGGGTTTTGGCCAGGTAGCGGCTCCCATCACCTCACTGCTGAAGGGGGGCCCGGTGCGTTTGCAGTGGTCAGCAGAGGCGGACGGAGCATTCAACAAGTTGAAGGCGCTGTTTACTGATGCGCCCGTGTTGGCGCATCCGGACCCCTCTCTAGCATTCATAGTGGAGGTGGACGCGTCCGAGGCTGGGGTGGGTGCCGTGCTATCACAGCGCTCGGGTACGCCACCAAAACTCCGACCCTGCGCTTTCTTCTCAAGGAAGCTCAGCCCAGCGGAGCGTAACTATGATGTGGGGGACCGGGAGTTGCTAGCGGTGGTTAGAGCTCTGAAGGTGTGGAGACACTGGCTTGAGGGGGCTAAACACCCCTTTCTCATCTGGACCGACCACCAGAATCTGGAGTATATTCGGGCAGCTAGGAGACTTAACCCACGTCAGGCAAGGTGGGCCATGTTCTTCACCCGGTTCCGATTTACTTTGTCTTATAGACCGGGCTCCCAGAACGTGAAGGCTGACGCACTGTCCCGCCTTTATGACACGGAGGATGGGTCCACCGAACCTACTCCCATCCTTCCCGCATCGAAGCTGGTAGCCCCAGTGGTATGGGAGGTGGACTCGGACATCGAGCGGGCGTTACGGGCTGAACCCGCGCCTTCTCAGTGTCCAGCGGGGCGAAGGTACGTGCCGCTTGGTGTTCGGGACAAACTGATTCGGTGGGCTCACGTTCTACCCTCCTCGGGTCACCCTGGGGTGACGAGGACAGTGGGGAGCCTCCAGGGGAAGTATTGGTGGCCTACGTTGGCTAAGGACGTTAAGGGTTATGTCTCCTCCTGTTCAGTGTGCGCTCAGAGTAAGGCTCCTAGGCACCTTCCTAGAGGGAAGCTACAACCCCTCCCTGTTCCACAGCGGCCATGGTCACATCTGTCCATAGATTTCCTAACCGATCTCCCGCCGTCTCAGGGGAACACCACGGTTCTGGTGATTGTGGATCGGTTCTCTAAGTCCTGCCGTCTCCTCCCGTTGCCCGGTATCCCTACAGCCCTACAGACTGCGGAGGCGTTATTCACCCATGTCTTCCGGCACTACGGGGTGCCGGAGGACATCGTTTCTGATCGGGGCCCCCAATTCACGTCCCGGGTATGGAGAGCGTTCATGGAACGTTTGGGGGTCTCTGTCAGCCTGACCTCCGGTTATCACCCCGAGAGTAATGGGCAGGTGGAGAGAGTGAACCAGGAGGTGGGTAGGTTTCTGCGGTCGTATTGCCAGGATCGGCCAGGGGAGTGGGCACGATACATTCCCTGGGCTGAGATGGCTCAGAACTCACTACGCCACTCCTCTACTAACGTGTCCCCTTTTCAGTGTGTGTTGGGGTACCAGCCGGTCCTGGCACCATGGCATCCGAGCCAGACCGAGGCTCCTGCGGTGGAGGAATGGGTACAGCGCTCCAAGGAGACCTGGAGGGCCGTCCAGGAATCTCTACGACAAGCGAGTGGACGGCAGAAGAGGAGTGCTGACCGCCACCGCAGTGAGGCCCCCGTGTTTGTACCGGGGGACAGGGTCTGGCTCTCGACCCGAAACCTACCTCTCCGCTTGCCCTGCCGGAAGCTGGGTCCGCAGTGTGTAGGGCCCTTTAAAGTCCTGAGGAGGATAAACGAGGTGTGTTATCGATTACAACTCCCTTCCTATTATCGTATTAACCCCTCGTTTCATGTGTCTCTCCTCAGGCCGGTGGTAGCTGGTCCCCTGCAGGACAGTGAGGTACCGGAGGTCCCTCCCCCCCCGCTGGACATCGAGGGGTCCCCGGCGTACACGATCCGGGCCATTCTGGACTCAAGACGCCGGGTGAGGGGCCTGCAGTACCTCGTGGACTGGGAGGGGTACGGTCCGGAGGAGAGGTGCTGGGTACCGGTGGGGGACATCTTGGATCCCTCCATGTTGAGGGATTTCCATCGCCTCCATCCGGATCGCCCTGCGCCTCGTCCTCCGGGGCGACCTCGAGGCCGGTGTCGGCGCGCTGCGGGAGCCACGCGTCAGGGGGGGGGTACTGTCACGAGTCCGACCGAGGGTGTTTCCCTTTCCCGGGCAGGTGGCGCTCGGCGGTCGTCGTCACCGGCCTATTAGCTGCCACTGATTGTTTTTCCTTCCCCTCCTTGTTTGTTGAGTGGTAGCACCTGTGAGTGTGTAATTAGTTTGTCTTTATTAGACAGCCGGCCCGCCTGGTTGTTGTGCGGGATTATTTCATTGTAAACCTTCGGCTCTGTGGTATAGGCACGTTGTGTCCCATTTGTACATTTTGATTCCCTGTGTTTTGGGAACGTACGTTTTGTGAGCACCCTGTGGTGCATTGGTGCGATTAAAGGACGCGCAGCATTGAACTCTCTGTCTCCTGCATTTGACTCCACACCCACGACACCCGGAGCATTACATCAATACTACTTACCATTGCCCTTTCGCAACAAAGATGTAGTCCTGCCAAACAATCATGACATGGCAGAGCAGCGGGCTCTAAATATGATCAGGACGTTCAAGAAGGACGAAGGTTGCGCTGCAGAGTACAAAGGCTTCATGGAAGAGATGTTAACAAAAGGTTTTTGCAGAGAAGGTACCACAAGAACAAATCCTCAGAGAAAAAGGCAAGGTATGGTACATACCACACCATGGCATTCACCATAAGTGCAAAGGAACAATATGAGTGGTGTTTGACTGTTCATCATCCTATAAAGGCACATCTCTCAACAGTGAACTCCTTCAAGCCCCTGACCTGGCAAACACGCTTATAGGAGTCTTGCTAAGATTTCAGCAAGAGCACATTGCCATGATGGCAAACATCGAAGGAATGTTCCATCAAGTACGTGTCCATGAACATGACTTAGGCTTCCTGCGAAGGAAGCCTAAGTCATCTTCATGGACACGTAGTTGATGGAACATTCCTTCATTGTTGGCCATGGCAATGTGCTCATTCCTATGGTGGCCCGATGGTGATACTAACAAAAGATTATAGGAGTACAGAACGACGGTACATCTTTTTGGTGCTATATCCTCTCCAAGTTGTGCAAACTTTGCACTGCGAAAGACTGCAGACAACTGTGAGAGGTATGATGAAGAGGTGATTCAAACAGTCAAGTCCAACTTCTATGTTGATGACTGCCTCAAGTCAGTGGCCACATAAGAACAAGCCATAGCTCTCACAGAAAAAACTCAGATGTGTGCTCTCAGGGTGGGTTCAAATTGACCAAGTGGGTCAGCAACAGCTGCGATGTGCTGCCTTCTATCCCTGGTGAACACAAAGCCAAGCAGATAAAAGAACTGGACATGGACAGAGAAAAGCTGCCTGTTGAAAGAGCACTTGGAATCCGATGGAACATTGAAAGTGATGCGTTTACCTTCCGAGACCCCTTACAAGAAGAGGTATTCTCTCAACTGTCAGCTCTATTTATGATCCATTAGGTTTCCTCTCCCCGTTCATATTAAAGGCAAAGCAAATTCTTCAAGTGCTCTGCAAGCAAAAGTGTGGATGGGACGAAGTCATCCCCGAAGAATACTCTATTTCATGGAAGAGATGGCTCTGAGAGCTGAACCATCTGTCCAGATTCCAGATTGACAGGTGTATGATGCCTGAGAACTTTGGTCAAATCAAGACCGCACAGCTGCATCACTTCGGTGACGCAAGTGAACAAGGTTATGGCACGGCAAGTTACCTTAGGTTCACAAACAATATGGAAAAGGTCCACATCGCATTCATACTGGGGAAATCAAGGGTGACTCCACTCAAGCAGATGACGAACCCCAGACTGGAACTTTCCGCAGAAACATTGGCAGTGCGAGTGGACTGGATGTTAAGGTTGGAGCTCCAGATTGAACATGAGGAGTCAACTTTCTGGACAGACAGCCAGTCTGTGCTAAAATACATCCACAACGATACCAAGAGATTACATACATTTGTGGCTAATAGGATTGCTATGATCCGTGACCTATCAAAAGCAAAACAGCTGGAGGTATTTGAACTCCAAACACAACCCAGCCAACGATGCCTCAAGAGAGTTACATATTGAAACTTTACTGAACTCAAAGAGATGGCGCAAAGGACCAGAATTCCTGGAGAAAGCAGAAACAATGGCCGAAAGTCCCCGAGGAACTTGGCTCCATCCCTCCGGATAATCCAGAGGTGAGAAAAGACATCATCGTAAGCAGTACAAGTGTGGAAGAAAAGAGTCTGACCAGCAAACTGATTGAGTACTATTCAACATGGAACAGCTTAAAGAAAGCAGTTTCCTGGATGCTGAAACTGAAGAGACTTATTCTACAGTTAAGCCAGAAAAGGACATTTCTCACAAAAACTGATCCAGGATCAGATCAGAGTTTAACAAACTCACTGAAGGAACAAATTGACAAGTTCAAACTGACATTTTGAAAAGAAAGTCTGTCTGTGGATGACCTAGATGACGCAGAAAAGGTCATCATTCGATTTGAGCAAGGACAGCACTTTAAACAAGAAATTGCACTAGTTGTGAAAGGAAAACAATGTGCCAAGAGAATCGGCTCAATCTGTAAGCTTGATCCAATTGTTGACAATGGTATTCTAAGAGTGGGAGGAAGGTTAAGCAAAGCTGCTATGCCTTCGGAACTAATGATCCTGCCCAAAGACTCCAACATTTACAGACTGATCTTACTCCACATCCATGAGCAGGTTGGCCACTCTGGGAAAGGTCACATGCTTTCTAGACTCACCAGCGATATTGGAAACCCTGTCCCAAATCCTTAGCAAGGAAGATCCTTAAGAGCTGTGTCTTCTACAGGCGGATTCAAGCTAGAGCTGGAGAACAGACGATGGCTGACCTTACACAAGATCGGGTGTCCCTGAGATGGAAGCACGTACAATATATCAAATCAAATCAAATTTATTTATATAGCCCTTCGTACATCAGCTGATATCTCAAAGTGCTGTACAGAAACCCAGCCTAAAACCCCAAACAGCAAGCAATGCAGGTGTAGAAGCACGGTGGCTAGGAAAAACTCCCTAGAAAGGCCAAAACCTAGGAAGAAACCTAGAGAGGAACCAGGCTATGTGGGGTGGCCAGTCCTCTTCTGGCTGTGCCGGGTGGAGATTATAACAGAACATGGCCAAGATGTTCAAATGTTCATAAATGACCAGAATGGTCGAATAATAATAAGGCAGAACAGTTGAAACTGGAGCAGCAGCACAGTCAGGTGGACTGGGGACAGCAAGGAGTCATCATGTCAGGTATTCCTGGGGCATGGTCCTAGGGCTCAGGTCCTCCGAGAGAGAGAAAGCAAGAGAGAATTAGAGAGAGCATATGTGGGATGGCCAGTTCTCTTCTGGCTGTGCCGGGTGGAGATTATAACAGAACATGGCCAATATGTTCAAATGTTCATAAATGACCAGCATGGTTGAATAATAATAAGGCAGAACAGTTGAAACTGGAGCAGCAGCACGACCAGGTGGACTGGGGACAGCAAGGAGTCATCATGTCAGGTAGTCCTGGGGCATGGTCCTAGAGCTCAGGTCCTCCGAGAGAGAGAAAGAAAGAGAGAAGGAGAGAATTAGAGAACGCACACTTAGATTCACACAGGACACCGAATAGGACAGGAGAAGTACTCCAGATATAACAAACTGACCCTAGCCCCCCGACACATAAACTACTGCAGCATAAATACTGGAGGCTGAGACAGGATGGGTCAGGAGACACTGTGGCCCCATCCGAGGACACCCCCGGACAGGGCCAAACAGGAAGGATATAACAATATATCACTGACCTCTTCTGGAAGAGATGGATAAGGGAGTATCTTCCACATATGCAGGAGCGGAACAAGTGGAACAAAACTAAGATAACCTTCAGTCCTGGAGACCTTGTTGTCATTGTCGATGACACCGCCCCAATAAACTCTTGGCTAATGGGGTGCATGCTGGAGGCTTTGCCAAGGGCCAATGGTCTTGTCCGGAGCGTCATAGTTAAGACCAAGACCAATATCTTACAGAGACCTATCAATAAACTCTGTCTGCTCCTTGAGGCGGCTGAGTGAGACACACACACATACATGTATACACAGTGCTCCATCTTTGAATCACGTGCACCTCTGATTCTTTGATGTCCTACTCTTATTTTTTGGATGTCAAACTCGTGACATTTTTGGAAGTTGAACACCTGAACACTTCAACTCAGACTGAGATCTATGGACTCTTTTCCTACATGGGACCTTGTATATTTGTATATACACCTTAGCCAAATACATTCCAACTCAGTTTTCACAATTCCTGACATTTAATCCTAGTAACAATTCTCTGTTTTAGGTCAGTTAGGATCCCCACTTTATTTTAGAATGTGAAATGTCAGAATAATAGTAGAAATAATTATTTATTTCATCTTTATTTCTTTCATCACATTCCCAGTGGGTCAGAAGTTTACATACACTCAATTAGTATTTGGTAGCATTGCCTTTAAATTGTTTAACTTAGGTCAAACTTTTCAGGTAGCCTTCCACAAGATTCCCAGAGTAATTTGGGTGAATTTTGGCCCATTCCTACTGACAGAGCTGGTGTAACTGAGTCAGGTTTGTATGCCTCCTGGCTCTCACACACTTTTTCAGTTCTGCCCACAAATTTTCTATAGGATTGAGGTCCGGGCTTTATGATGGCCACTCCAATATCTTGACTTTGTTGTCCTTAAGCCATTTTGCCACAACTTTGGAAGTATGCTTGGGGTCATTGTCCACTTGGAAGACCCATTTGCGACCAAGCTTTAACTTCCTGACTGATGTCTTGAGATGTTGCTTCAATATATATCCACATACTTTTCTTACCTCATGATGCCATCTATTTCGTTAACTGCACCAGTCCCTCCTGCAGCAACGCATCCCCACAACATGATGCTGCCACCCCCGTGCTTCACGGGTGGGATGGTGTTTTTCGGCTTGCAAACCTCCACCTTTTTCCTCCAAACATATTATTTTTGTTTCATCAGACCAGAGGACATTTCTCAGAATAGTACGATCTTTGTCCCCATGTGCAGTTGCAAACCGTAGCCTGGCTTTTCTTATGGTGGTTTTGGAGCAGTGGCTTCTTCCTTGCTGAGCGGCCTTTCAGGTTATGTCGATATAGGACGTGTTTAACTGTAGATATAGATACTTTTGTATCTGTTTCCTCCAGCATCTTCACAAGGTCCTTTGCTGTTGTACACCTCCAATTGACTCAAATGATGTCAATTAGCCTATCAGAAGCTTCTAAATGCGTGACATAATTTTCTGGAATTTTCCAAAATGTTTTACTGGCACAGTCAACTTAGTGTATGTAAACTTCTGACCCACTGGAATTGTGATACAGATGTTAATACGTGAAATAATCTGTCTGTAAACAATTTTTGGAACAATTACTTGTGTCATGCACAAAGTAGATGTCCTAATTGACTTGCCAACACAATTGTTTGTTAACAAGAAATGTGTGGAGTGGTTGAAAAACGAGTTTTAATGTCTCCAACCTAAGTGTATGTAAACTCCTGACTTCAACTGTAGCTATGATCTGTAATAGTGCTCTGGTATAGAATATTTTGTGTATTGGCTCTAAGTTTGAATATTAAGTAATTGTTTTACATTCAGTGCAGTTAACAATTAGGGGCCGGTATGTTAGAGACGATTTGAACATATTTGTATAAAAGACAGAACATACAGAGCTCCATGTACGTTTGTGTAAATATATTAAATATTAATGTATATGATGAAATATTAGGTACGTACTTTTATGATTTATATTCACCTGATTGAGATATATTCATTTGTTATTAGTGTAACTTAGTTTTTGCCCCCCCCTCTTGCCCATTCATTGTACTGTGGTAAGTGTGTTAGGATAAAGGCAGGTAGTTGGGCCTTAAGTTGACTGGAGAATAATTTTTTTGATAGATATAAGGAGAATAAACGTTTTTGTTGCACCATATCCCTGGATCTCATTGAATGTTTTGGCCGTTTGGAAACTTTGAATGTGGACTGTGTGAGTACAAAACAACCCCGCTTTCAGGCTAGGGCAGAGGCTATGGTCAAGAGGAAAGGAAGCCACTACACATATAGTAAAAAAAAAAAAAAAGTTAAACAAATCAAAATATATTTTATATTTGAGATTCTTCAAAGTAGCCACCCTTTAACTTGATGACAGGGTCCAGCAACATTAAGGCAGTTATATAATTTAAAATATTACATTACATTCCATAACACTTTTCACAACACATTAAGTGTGCTCCCTCAAGACACTACTCTACTAACACATGTATCTACAATACAAAATTAATGTGTACGTGTGTAGTACGTCTTCTCATGTGTATATGTAAGCGTGTCTGCGTCTCTTCACAGTCCTTGCTGTTCCATAAATGGTATTTTTATCTGCTTTTTAAATCTGATTCTACTGCTTGCATCAGTTACCTGATGTGGAATAGAATTACCATGTAGCCATGGCTCTGTGTAGTACTGTGCGCCTCCCATAGCCTGCTCTTGACTTGGGGATTGTGAAGAGACGTCTGGTGGCATATCTTGTGGGGTATGCATGGGTGTATGAGCTGTGTGCTAGTAGTTTAAACAAACAGACACCTCAGCATGTCAACACTTCTTACAAAAACGAGTAGTGATGAAGTCAATCTCTCCTCCACTTGAGCCATGAGTGATGCCATACAGTGATGGTGGCATCACTGTATGGCAACTGCTCGGCTTCAGACTGCAAGGCGAACGTCCCAGTACATCACTGGGGCCAAGCTTCCTGCCACCCAGGACCTCTATACCAGGCGGTGTCAGAGGAAGGCCCTAAAAATTGTCAAAGAATCCAGCCACCCTAGTCATAGACTGTTCTCTCTGCTACCGCACGGCAAGCGGTACCGGAGCGCCAAGTCTAGGTCCAAGAGGATTCTAAAAAGCTTCTACCCGCAAGCCATAAGACTCCTGAACATCTAATCAATGGCTACCTAGACTATTTGCATTGCTCCCCCCTTTTAAACTGCATCTACTCTCTGTTATTATCTATGCATAGTCACTTTAATAACTACATGTATATATTATATCAATCACCTCGACTAACCGGTGCTCCCGCACATTGACTGTACCGGTACCCCCTGTATATAGCCTCACTATTGTTATTTTAATTTAAAGTGTTACTTTTACTTCTTACTTTTTTCATATTTTCTTAACTGCATTGTTGGTTAATTAAGGGCTTGTAAGTAAGCATTTCACTATAATGGTCTACACCTGTTGTACCTGCCATGTTGATAGTGTGATTAAAAAGGCACAGCAGCGCTTTATTATGGACAGACTTCTCCCCAGCTTAGCTACTGTTGTATCAACATGTTTTGACCATGACAGTTTACAATCCAGGGTTACTAAAAGCAGCAGAGTCATCTCAACTAGCTCAATTTGTACATTGTTAATTGCAAGATTTAGTAGAAGTTTAGGGTTTAGTGAATGATTAGTCCCAAATACAATACTTTTAGTTTTTAATTATTTAGGAACCATTCTGAAACTAACTGCAGTTCCTTGTTAAGTGTTGTAGTAGCTGACATGTATAGTGTTGAGTCATCCGCACACATAGACACACTGGCTTAACTCAAAGCCAATGGCATGTCATCAGTAAAGTTTGAAAAAAAGTGAGGGGCCTAGGCAGCTGCCCTGGGGAATTCCTGATTCTACCTGGATTATGTCAGAGGCTTCCATTAAAGAACACCCTCTGTGTTCTGCTATAACACATGTTTTTTTCCAGCGACGTACTATGATCGATAATGTCAAAACCCGCATTGAAGTCTAACAAAATAGCTCCCACAATCTTTTTTTATCATTAATTTCTCTCAGCCAATCATCAGTCATTTGGTGTAAGTGCAGTGCTTGTTGAATGTCCTTTCCAATAAGCATGCTGAAAGTCTGTTGTCAATTTGTTTACAGTAAAATAGCATTGTATCTGGTCAAACACCATTTTTCCCAAAGTTTACTAAGGGTTGGTAACAGGCTGATTGGTCGGCTATTTGAGCCAGTAAAGGGGATTTTACTATTCTTGGGTAGCGGAATTACTTTTGCTTCCCTCCAGGCCTGAGGGCACACATGTTCTAGTAGGCTTAGATTGAAGATATGGCAAATAGGAGTGACAATATCATCCGCTAGTATCCTCAGTAATTTTCCATCCAAATTGTCAGATGCCGGAGGCTTGTCATTGTTGAGAGACAACTTTTTCACCTCTTCCACACTCACTTTACAGAATTCAAAATTACAATGCTTGTCTCATAATTTGATGTGTAATGTCAGCGGTTATTGCTGGCATGTCATGCCTAAATTTGCTAATCTTGCAAATGAAAAAATCATTATAAAGTAATTGGCAATATCAGTGGGTTTTGTGATGAATGAGCTATCCGATTCATTGAATGATGGAGGTGAAATTTCATTTATTGTTTCATTTATAAATTGATCAAAAGCTTTTTTCTATCAATAGATATATCATTTATCTTTGTTTCATAATATAGTTTATTTCTTATTCAGTTTAGTCACAGTGCGTTTGCCAATGGGTTGTGCAGCCAGACTTATTTGCCATTATTTTTGCCTCATCCCTCTCAACCATACAATTTTTTAATTTTAACAGTTTTTACAGTCATTTCCTTAATGGGTGCATGCTTAATAATAACTGGAATATGCAATTTCATAAACGCGTCAAGTGCAGCGTCTAGTTGCTCCGCATTACACACCACAGACCAACAAATATTATTTACATCAACAGCATAGGAATCACTACAAAACCTCTTGTATGACCTCATACATTATATCAGGCCCAGGATTTGGAACTTTTGTTTTCCTAGACATGGCTACTATATTGTGATCACGACATCTGATGGATATCGATACTGCTTTAAAGCAAATTTCTTGCAGCATCAGCAAAGATGTGATCAATACGTGTTGATGAGTTCATTCCTGTGCTATTTGTAACCCTGGTAGGTTGACTGATAACCTAAACCAGGTTGCAGCCACTGGTTACAGTTTGAAGGTTTTTCTTGAGTGGGCAGCTTGATGAGAGCCAGTTAATATTTAAATCACCCAGAAGATATAGTTCTCTGTTGATATCATATACATTATCAAGCATTTCATACATGTTATACAAATACTGACTGTTAGCACTTGGTGGTCTATAGCAGCTTCCCACAATAATGGCTTTTAGGTGAGGCAGATGAACCTGTAGCCATATTACTTCAACAGTATTTAACACGAGATCCTCTCTAAGCTTTACAGGAATGTGGTTCTGAATATAAACAGCAACACCTCTAGCATTGGGAGTTTTGTATTTTCTGTAGATGTTATAACCATGTAATGCTACCATTGTATTATCAAAGAGAATTTGAGATTGATTGTCAGAATAGGAATGTCATATGTTAGTAGTAAGTTACTGATTTCATGAACCTTGTTTCTTAAGCTACATATTTTAACATGGGCTATTTTAGCACTTTCTGGTATGCTTGACTTGCTCATGTTATGTTAGTGCAAGGTGAGCTGCACACAGTGGACTTCCTTCTAGGGCACACTGCCTCAGTGCTAACAGTATAACTCTGGTTTATAGGCACATGATTACTGCATACAATAGCTGTAGGATCAGCAGAGGCATTTAGAGGGACATAAATTAGGTTACTCACATTGTGTCTACCAATGTGCTGAAGCGCGTAAAAATCAACCCTCACTACCGAGTTTCAAACTTCCTCTGGAAGCAATGTCAGCGCAAGAACTGTTCGTTGGGAGCTTCATGAAATTGGTTTCCTTGCCCGAGTAGCTGCTATGCGCAATGGAGCAGTGGAAACGCGTTCTCTGGAGTGATGAAACACGCTTCACCATCTGGCTGTCTGGCGGACGATTCTGGGTTTGGTGGATGCCAGGAGAACACTACCTGCCCCAATGCATAGTGCCAATTGTAAAGTTTGTTTGAGAAGGAATTATGGTCTGATGCTGTTTTTCATAGTTTGGGTTAGGCCCCTTAGTTCCAGTGAAGGTAAACCTTAACGCTACTGCATACAATGACATTCTAGATCATTCTGTGCGTTCAACTTTGTGGCAACAGTATAGGGAAGGCCCTTTCCTGTTCCAGGATGACAATGTCCCCATGCACAAAGTGAGGTCCGTACAGAAATGGCTTGTCGAGATCGGTGTGGAAGATCTTGACTGGCCTGCACAGAGCCCTGACCTCAACCTTATCGAAAACCATTGGGATGAATTTGAACGCTGACTGCAAGACAGGCCTAATTGCTCAACATCAGTGCCCGACCTCACTAATGCTCGTGACTGAATGGAAGCAAGTCCCCACAGGACCAACTCCATATTAATGCCCATTATTTCGGAATGAGATGTTCGACGAGCAGGTGTCCACATACTTTTGGTCATGTAATATATGTTTGTGCTTGTTTGTGTGTCTCACTGTCTGTGGATTCAGAAAAGTTACTCTGCGCTCATATGAAGCTTATCAAATTTCCCTCCCTCTTCCTTCTTTATCCCTCCTTCCCTCGGATCTCTCCCTCTGTCAGTGAGTTCTTCGGTTCAGCTCCCAGCCTGGGCCCTCTCTGATGAGAACTCACTGTGGATCTTAGAACCTTAATGGGGTGTAGAGAAAGAGATGAGAGTGAGGAAGAGAGAGTGTGAAAGAGGAGAGGAGCGAGCGATCGATACCAGTGCTAAATCGGGCATTGCATTGGCACTAAAGGGGTAATGGCTGGAAGACAGCCACCTGGCCTCATGACCACTGAACGTACCTCTGACCTTGATGTTTAGTACATTTTGAGATTGGATCTGGCAGTCCATTATATTAGTACTTCCTCACTTATCATGCTATTATGCTGTAGGTGATGGCCAAGTGGTCTAAGCGTTCCACTAAGTGTGTTCTCACAGTAGTGGCCTGTCACTGTGTGGAAAGCTAGAAAGAGTATGTGCACCTAACTACCTACCGCCACCCATACCAGACAATACAACAGACAAAGCACACACAGACAGGCGGACACACACAGACCATAACACATTTTCTTGTACACACGCATACACCTGTCACAAACTCAAATAAAGGTTTTGATTGCATGTACACATCACAAACAAACACACATGCATGCAGACCCACTCCTCCACAAAGTCGGTAGACTATGCTGATGTGTACTGATGTGTACAGAATTTCACCACAGTCAATCCCATTGTTCATTTAGGAACTATACACACTTTACTCAAAATATAGCAAATGACAGAGGGAGAGGGAGAGAAAGAGAAATAGCCAGTGAGGGAGAGAGAGAGAGCAAGCGGCAAGACACATGGGACTGCCCGGTGACTGAACTTTGCGAGTTAATAGAAAGGGATCATGAAGAGGGGAAGTGGCGCTGGCAAGTAGTGACTGCGCTCACTAAATCATCTGCTCTGCCTATATAAAATTTTTTATTATTTTTAAGCACTGTCGACTACTAGTTCCATTTCACAGTTAACTGCCTCTCTCCTCCTATCCTCAGGCTAGTGATCATGGGGCTATGTCACAAGGTGATTCTTTACGGAAGGGCTGCGCTTCAAGGGAAAGAGAAATTAAAGGAGAAGATGCACAGAGTTTGAGGGAAAAGGAGAGTGAGAGACCAAAACAAACAGATAAAGAGAGAGAGCCTCCAACAGTACACTCGCTCCTGAGTGGAACAGCGGTCTAAGGCACGGCATCTCAGTGCAAGAGGTGTCACTACAGTCCCTGATTCGAATCCAGGCTGTATCACATCTGGCTGTGATTGGGAGTCCCATAGGTTGGCGCACAATTGGCCCAGCGTTATCCTGGTTTGATCGGGGTAGGCCGTCATTGCAAATAAGAATTTGACTTGCATAAAGGTAAAGGTTAAATAAAAAAGTACTGACCATAGCAATGAGTCCGCAAAGTAAATGTAATCTAAATGGGACAAGGTAAATTGAAATACAATGACTGATATTAGGAACTGAAAGTGTAATTTAAAACAATAATATGGACAGATCATTCCCAGATAAACAGCCAGGCCTCAGATACATGTTTATTTTCCCTTTATTTAACTTAAGAACAAATTCTTATTTTCAATGATGGCCTAGGAACAGTGTGTTAACTGCCTGTTCAGGGGCAGAACTACAGATTTGTACCTCAGGGGTTTGAACTTGCAACCTTCCAGTTACTAGTCCAACGCTCTAACCACTAGGCTACCCTGCCGCCTCAGAGCCATGTGAAGGACATTATACATATTTTTGTGTAACTCCAAGATGTATGATAATATCATGTATGTAGGTCTGGTCTGGTTACTTTAGACAGAAAATAAAGTAGGGTGATTGGTCAGGGAGGATGGCTGAGCGTATACCGTGACTGTCTAGCAATCACAAGGTTGAGTGTTTGAGTAGCATTGGGGACAACCGCAACATTTTAGCTAACCATTCCCCAGAGCAGTCTGTCATTATTTTGCCAGCATTAGGTAGTGATGGCATTGTTTTTAGAGCAATATGATGGCTTGATGTCAGGTGGCGCCTGGGGCCGAAGATCATCTTGAGATATGTACATTTCACGTATATTTTCACACAAACCATGCATTTATGATGTCAATGATGGCTTTACACACAGGTTTGCGTTCTGATGTACATACTACCTCAATTGGGCCGACCAACCAGTGCTCCCGCACATTGGCTAACCGGGCTATCTGCATTGTGTGACCAGTCTGTAATACCTACATGTTTCAAGCAGACCACCATAGTCCATGTACCCAAGATGTCCAAATGACAGGTTACCTGTCAGCACTCCCATCTGTAGCCATGGAATGCTTTAAAAGCTGGTCATCACTCAAATTAACACAATCAGCCCAGACACCCTGGACCCACTCCATTTCGAAATACCACCCTAACAGATCCACAGTAATGCAATCTCTATTGCACTCCACATTGCCCTCTCCCACCAGGACAAGAGGAACTCCTACATGAGAATGGTGTTCATTGATTATAGCTCAGTGTTCAACACCCTTGCGCACTCAAGTTAATCACAAAGCTCATCACCCTGGGACTGAACACTTCGATGGGGCTGTACTGGAGAGGGTCGAGAGCCATATCACTAAGGAATTATCATGGTCAACACACACCAACACAGTCGTGAAGAAGGCACGACAATGCTTCTTTCCCCTCAGGAGATCGAAAATATTCGGCATGGGCCCTCAGATCTTCAAAAAGTTCTACAGCTGCAACATTGAGAGCATCTTGACTGGTGGCTTTCACCGCTTGGTATGGCAAATGCTTGGCACCCGACCGCAAGACGCTACAGAGGGTGGTGCGTACGGCCCAGTACATCACTGGGGCCGAGCTCCCTGCCATCAAGGACCTCTATACTAAGCAGTGTCAGAGGAAGGCCCTAGAAATTGTTAAAGACTCCAACCACCCAAGTCATAGACATTTCTCTCTCTGCTACCGCATGGCAAGTGGTACCGATGCTCCAAGTCTGGAATCAACAGGACTATGTAGAGCTTCTACTGTACCCCCAAGCCATAAGACTGCTAAATAGGTAGTTTAATAGTTAACCAATAGCAACCGGAACAATCTTCATGGACTCTTTTTGCACTAACTCATCACATACGCTGATTATATCTATCTTGTTGCCGAGTCATTTTATCCCTACCTATATGTACATATCTAGCTCAATTACTTCGTACCCCTGCACATCGACTCAGTACTGGTAGCCCATGAAAATAGCCAAGTTAGCGTCACTCATTGTGCATTTAGCTATTCCTCGTGTTATTATTTTTCTATTATTTCTCTTTTTTTCTCTGCATTGTTGGGAAGGGGGCTGCAAGTAAGCATTTCACTGTTCGTCTACACCAGTTTTTTTCTAAGCATATGACATAACATTTTACTTGATTCAATTTATTTCTACATCTTTCCTCTCCAGCCTTTCCTTTTCTCCCTTTTTATTTGCGAGAAACAAAATAATTTCTCTGGGGAATCTTCTAACGCCGATGCCTCCTCTAGCCCATAATGATCGGGACGACAGATATTAATAATTTTGCCTGGGAACGGCAACCATACTGTGCAGACATCACAAAGACGAATGGAGGACATGCACTTTTCATTAGTAAGCAAAAGTTCAGCAGCCCAGAAAGTGGCAGTGTGTGTGTATGAAAAAGAGTATGTTCAGGCCCTCTATCTTGGAAATGCCAACCTCCAATATTTATAACAAGCGACTCCATAGCTACATAACTGACATTTATTGCATAATAAAGTTACATTTTCCTTTTTATTGACTGCGAGTCATTTTAAATCATCATCAGGAATCCCACTGTATCATAAAACACAAATGGGACATTTTCATATCAGTTGTAAAGGAAGATCACTTTATGTACTCACACAAGTGGCATCGTTTTATAATAAGAAAGATACTAATTTATAATGGGGAAACTAGGATCAATATAAATCAAGGTCTGTGTCCTTGTAGAGAGCAAAGCCATCTGTCAAAAGGTTGAGTCAATCAACCTAATTGATTCAGATTGATCACTCACAAACCAAGGCCATTAAAGGGTGGATACGCACACAAACACAAGACACACAGAAGGTGGACTTTACTGTACACACATTTCATGCACACAGACTGAAATTAAACCGTAACCATCGATTTGGCCATTTGGTCCTTTAGGTGCATACAAACGATGCACATGTCATGGGGACTCGAGTAAGATGCCCCAAAGCTAGCTAAGTGCATTTCATTTGAGGCTTTATTAAAAATATGTAGTTACAGAATCTCTTTCAGCTAAATTAAGAGCATACAGAGCTGTCAGGCTACCCTTTAGCTCGTTATTGCTAATTAGTCCTAGGTGAGTAATTAGCTGCACATTCTTCTAAGTGTTGTGTAAGATGCTTTTCTGACTTCAAACTAAGAGCGTGATAATTGGCACTTTCCTCGCTGTACATTAAATGCTACCCAATCAACGGTCATCAAGATGTTCCAAGAGAAAGAATCAGACATAATGAGAGCAAGGTATAAAAAAAAAAGTTAATTCTTTAATAAAAAATACATTTATACATTTGAGATCATCAGCATTAACTTGCATTTGCCCTCTTGAACAATTCCGAACACCCAGGGGGAAAATCTACTGTACAGCCATGTGAAAATAAAACACTTTCTGGGAAAGTACATTGGTACAGGTACGTCGGATTGAACTAACAAACCAACAAAAAGGTAATACAACCATAAAACATTTAAAAAACATGAACAGGAGAACATTAATTTGGGTAATAATACCACAAGGTCGCTTCAGTCCTTCTACAACTACAGCAGCTTGGTATCAAATATATCAACGGTGTAAGACATGGGGACATGGAACTACAACATGGATTTTGATGTATATCAAGGAGTTCACAGCAATGGAAGCATTCTCTTTTTGTCACGGCTGGATGGCCTTGACTGTTTGGAAGAGGATAATTATTATTGCGTTCAGAAAGTTCTACAATGGCTGTGTTCCAAACCAAAAACGTGTACCCTTTACTGCAGCCCTTTGAGGATTGGCTTGCATAAATCTTTACGGGAGGATAGGTAAGACAGACCGCCTCACTCTATTAATAACCTCTTGATGTTAGGGGGCAGTATTTTCATTTTTGGAAAAAAAACGTTCCCGTTTTAAACGGGATATTTTGTCAGGAAAAGATGCTAGAATATGCAATATAATTGACAGCTTTGGATAGAAAACACTCTAACGTTTCCAAAACTGTAAAGATATTGTCTGTGAGTATAACAGAACTGATGTTGCAGGCGAAAGCCTGAGAAAAATCCAGTCCGGAAGTGCCCCAGGTTTTGAAAGCGCTGCGTTCCAATGACTCCCTATATGGCTGTGAATGTACCATCAACGAGTTTACGCTTTCTACGTATTCCCCAAGGTGTCTACAGCATTGTGACGTAGTTTTACGCATTTCTGTTGAAGAATAGCCGTATGGGGGCACATTGCGTAAGTGGTCACATGGTGGCTCCGAGAGAGATTCTCGTGTAAAGTGCAGAGGTAGCCATTACTCCAATCGGTCCTAGAGAAAAAGGAATTGTCCCGACGGATATATTATCGAATAGATATTAGAAAAACACCTTGAGGATGGATTCTAAACAACGTTTGCCATGTTTCTGTCGATATTATGTGGTGACCGCAATTTCCGGGCGATTTCTCAGCCAAACGTGAAGAACAAACGGAGCGATTTCGTCTACAAAAATAATATTTTGGGAAAAAATGAACTTTGGCTGTCTACCTGGGAGTCTTGTGAGTGAAAACATCCGAAGTTCATCAAAGGTAAACGACTTAATTTGATTGCTTTTCTGATTTCCGTGACAAGTTTGCCTGCTGCCAGCAAGGCATAATGCTATGCTAGGCTATGATAAACTTACACAAATGCTTGTCTAGCGTTGGCTGTAAAGCATATTTTGAAAATCTAAGATGACAGGGTGATTGACAAAAGGCTAAGCTGTGTTCCAATATATTTAACTTGTGATTTTCATGAATAGGAATATTTTCAAGGAAGATTTATGTCCGTTGCGTTATGCTAATTAGTGTCAGATGATGATAACGGTCCCGTTCACAGGTTGGGCGTCACTACAGGTTAAATCCTGCAATAGGCTATGGGGCGTACTGTCAAATTGATTTAACACATCCAGACCTTATCTGCGAGGGCAAACGACTGAAAGAACAGGGCAAAAAGACAAAGTTTGAGTTTGTAACACGAGCAAAGTGTTTATGAGACAGTACACTGTGTTCACAAACAGACACTGGAGAATGTCTAGACAGTCTGTTTCACACACAGAGACAGGCACAAACCCAGTCAAACGTCCAAATTGGTAGTGACTACAGAAAGACTGGGGAAAGACCAGCCTGCAAGCCCGCTACACTGGTAGGAGTGGTCTACTTGGAGTCTGCCAGTTTAACCGTGTTGGTCTGTGCTGGAATTTTAACTGATTTGAGTTCAGTTTTCAGGCCTTCTCAGGTAAGACTTATTTACATATTGGAATCAACTATAAAAGATCTTAATGTTCAAAAACATAATTTGAATCATAACACACGGAAAACAGCAGGTTGCGTGCAACCATTGCAGAATCGCTGCTCCACTGGTCTATGATGAATATAGAGGATAGCACAGTATAGAAAATACATCGAAAACAGACACTCACATTTTACATTACAGTTTGTTCTAGGTTTTGAGAGGTCTGCATACTTTATTGGCCGAGTCTAATCCAGTATTGTGACATTTTGGATCTTGCATGTGCTTGATGTGAGTAACCAACTAGGGCCAGTACTGACATTTGTTCCCCTCAAAATTCTCTGCAACCTATGGGTGCTGACTAAAGTTTTTAGCTCCTAATAGTTGAGGTAAAGACTAGTTACTAGGGGTATTGTCTCTGCTCGGGAAATCTTTGTCCTGGAGCACTGGCAACGTTCTTAATTAATTATTTAAGTATCAATGTGCTTTGAAAATAAGCAAGCCAGTGGGCCATTTTCAACAGTAGTTTTGTGTGGGAAAAGTACTTAGAGTAGATAGTGAGGGAGCACAAAAAAAGAGTCAGGTGTCAAATTGTTCTGTTCACCAGTAGGGAACGATTAAATGGACATTTGGGTGGATCAAATTAATAGTACTTAGAGCCACAAGTGAACTCAATTCAGGGGGAGCACATTCTAACAAACGGCTTAACTGATCAAATGAAAATAAAACATCTCAAGAGAGTTGAACATTTTCAATATGTCCCCCTTTTCAAACAACCGGTTCAAAAGCAAAATATATGAAAGAACAGAGAACAAAAAAGAAAAAACACCACATTTCAGCACATATTCGCTGCAAATATATAAACTCAAAACATCTGAACTCTTCTTATATATAATATACTGTATGTGTGCATAAAAAAGTAATTCCTCTCCTTAATATAAATCAAATAGAACTCTGTAGAACAGAACATAAAAGAAGGAGTCCACTTAAACGTGGACCAGATGCATATTGTTTAGTTCTCTTTAATGTTCGTTCCCTCCTTCCAGGTGCGCTTTTTGAACTTTGACCTCTGCTGAAACGCAGTAGAGCACCTTGGGAGGCCTGGGAAGGCGGGCATTGCAGCAGAAAGATGCTGACAACCCGAAAACAAAGTCCCTATCCAAACTGAGGGGCCTAACACAGCACACATACAGTAGGGGTGTAGGGGAGTGCTTTGGCAGAGGAGAGGTCTACTCTTTTACTATGGTACTGCCGTTTCTGTTGATTTTCAAAGGGATGCAATACGACCCTGATTCATATAAGTTAGTAAAAACACAAAGGGGTGCTCTAGGTTGGTCTATTGTGGCAGTGATATAACTGAATTGGGTAGACCAGCACCGAAAGAGGACATTTTTCCTTCAGTGCTGAGCTATAGGTAAGGGACCAGCAGACAACATGGTCCCTTCAAGAGTATGGTTCCACTCCTTGCATTCTAAGCAGACTTCCGCTCCTATTCGGGGTTAGTGCGGGTTAGCTTCCAGGTCCTCAGTGTGGGGAAGACTGCATATTGGATGCATCTGGCAAATCGTAACGGAGAGACGGGAGCAGACTCCGCCCCTTCAAAGACCGCTGATGAATGAAAAGAGTTCTGAACGGACTCAGCCGTTGCTCCTTGTGACATCGGTCACCGCCTGCAATCGGGGGAGAGGTATATATTGATGTTTCGAAAACAAATCAAAGTAAATTCACAATTCCATCTAGTTTATTTGGTGCTAGATTAACGTGAGTCAATACAGTTGAAGTTGTGGATAGACAGAGGTTATAGGGCTTGACCAAGCAGCAACACACAACTAACTGATTCTTGATTAGTAGAATCAGTGTCTTGTACCAAACTGAATAAAACTGACTGAGATGGGGACTACTTTGACGTGTCCAATAAGAAAAGTTAATTTACATTTTTAATTTAAAAACATTTTGTAACAGTGAGTGTGCCTTACTGAACATGCCTGCTTGTCTGGAGCAAAAGCCTGCCCATGGGGTCCCTATTTTACCTTTGCCGGACGGAGCCGTAGGAGTCCAGGAGCTGAGTGCTGGCCACCTCCAGGTTCCAGTCATGCATCTCCAGCACCTTTAGACACTCCGTCCTGGTCTTCAGGCCAAGACAGAAAAGCTGCTCAACCTGAGAGCAACAGGATCAGTTACAACTCACCATCAGAACTTATGTATCCATCATCAGATATTTCAATACCGTTTTTAAGCTAGTGCTGTTCTATTTGCACAATGTCCTAAAGAAAAATGAAGTCACACAATCTACATCTACAACTGCCTGTTTACAAATCATAGAGTTTTTTTTGCCTGTGAATATTTTTTCATAAGTTTACTATTCCTTTACTCAGCAACTCTCCAACTGTGGGTCAACTCATGCTTTTTACACAACTTCCTAAGGCTCAGATCTAATTATTTACTCTTGACTTGTAGAAGGTTTACTAGGGCTGTGGTGATCACTGGTATAATAGACCCTTTATACACTATTGTGCCCACTCAAACTGTGCTGTGATCAGATTTGTTGCATCTGCACGATCCTTTCCAGTACGGTTTCAGCAATTAAGGTGGATGTGTAACCAGGCCAACGAAGTACAGCTCAATAGTGTGGCAAGGTAATAGTGTACTACCGCCATGGGCCTCTACCTTGAGGTAGTGCACAGCTTTCTGCACGTTCCAGTTGTGGTTCTGGAGGGCTGTGTGACACTCCTCTATAGTCACGCCATGGACCGCCTCCTGCACCTGTGGATGCCACACAAACAACAAATTAGGTCAATGTTGCTGCTACACTGACCAATCAGCTGGGCAGATCTCTGCTGTCAATCAAAACAACATAAACAAAAACTTATCAAGAGTAATTCAATTATGCATTTTTGAGTGTCTGTCATTCTTTTGGTGTGAGTGATTGGCTACATTATGTTTCTCTACCCTTATCCCGGGTATGTGTATGAGTGTGCACTCATACACTCCCCCTCATGGATTTAAAAGGAATAGAGACTGGTGTGAGGAATATGGTGGAAAGTGTCTGCAGCCATCCTTGCACCAATCCAATGCTGTTAAATGCATGAGGGAGTAAATGAGTGCACACTTTTGGAGAAGGGTAGTGAATCAGATTGCAGTGAATGAGTAAATTCTATGAGTGAGTGAGTGCTTTAATTAGGGATGCACGATATATCGGTGAACATATCGGCGTTTGGGACTTTCTGAGTGTCAAAAAATATACACTATTTTACAATAACACTATTTGACACGTTACATACGTTTTTAATTTGACACGTCAAATAACACAGTTCTAATATAGAATGTTGTGTGTTCTGAATTTCCACGTGCAAGCCAAGTGCCACCACTAATCAGTAGCACTGTCAAAGCTGTGCAAAAAAGTCTGCAGCAAGCAACCACCGGCCACGAACGACGTGTTTACAATACCGCGTTGGTAATAAAGCATTATTTGTTCGAACGCAACTTCTGGGGTAGCTAGCTAGCTTTAGCTTGGTAGCGTTACCTAGCTAGCACCAATACAACCAACCTGAAAACAAGGACTCCTTGTGAGTAAATATTAGCTAGGTAGCCACTTGTTGTTCGCTTACTGGAATTGAATTTCAGTTCATGAAAATAATAGCTAGCCAGCTACTTAACCCTGTTGCCCAAAGCTAACGTTATAAGCAGCCAGCTAGCTTCATCTGGCTAGTGAGGCTCGACCTGACCGTGTTATGTGTTGTGAAGCTAGCCACAATAAGGATTAGGCACAATAGTGGAATTTGCCTTCAAAATAAAAGTACACATTTGAAAGTGATGCAGAATGTTACAGTGGGTGGAATCATGCCATATTTACGCTAGATAATGTTAAACAAGGTTGGAATGTGAAGCAATGAAATGGGGTATCAGTCTACTCGCTGACACCCACAGAACACAACTGTGAAGAGTTTATGCCAAAATTATCGTTGTAGCGCTTATGGTGAGACTGTGACTGTAAAATCACATCCCAAGTCAGCCTATTGTGTGTATTTACATTCATATTGCGCTGTACAGCTTTACCTAAGGATTGGGGAAGAAATGGGGTATCAGTCTACTCAATACCCAATATATTTTTTTCCCCAACGTCCTCCTCAGAGTTATCAGTCTCCAAAACATCCACGCAGTATTGTTTTTCCTCGGGGAATAGTGTTCAATACACAAAGGTTGCCATTAAATGTGGCTCAATTCACAGTTGTTTCAGAGTCCCGCAATAAGAGCTACAACACTAATGTTCTCTGGGTGTCACGGAGTAGACTGATACCTATGGATTGTGGATCAATGACATGGGGTAAGGCTGTACAATGAAATAAGTATGCCCCTAATGCAATTCTAAAGTATAATACATCCAGTGTGATTTCAAAATAATTTTGTCAAATTAATAAATTGTCTTGTTGATTTTATATAGAAACATTCCAACCTCATTTAGCATGATCTATTCAATTATGGGATAATTCTACTATTTGTATTCATTTGCATCACTGTCAAAGACACACTTTTATTTTGATTTTTGTGGCTAATCCTTAATATGGCTAGCTTCACATAGATGGGTCCGACCACCATTAATCAAATAAGAACCGTCTTATAAATGCGGGTTATTTTAGATGATGACACCTAGCTATATATTTAGCTACTGGAACAGTAATTTCGTTTTGCTATGTTTTTGAGGAAGAACATTGTTGGCATCCATGAACTAGCTAGCTTTTTTAATGACCAGCACTGTAGGTGCACGAGACAACTTTACCAGTATCAGCATACTTATCGACGAATCGGTGTGAATTTGAAATACGAGTGATAGTGTAATCAATGTGTAATAACTATATAAAACAATGTATGAACGCATTAAATTATTATGTTATTAACAAAATGACGTTTTGGTCAGTGTGGTGTGTGTGTAACCTTTATTTAACTAGGCAAGTCAGTTAGGAACAGATTCTTCTTTACAATGACGGCCTACCCCGGCCAAACCCGGACGACACTGGGCCAATTGTGCGTCGCCCTATGGGACTTCCAATCACGGCCGGATGTGATACAGCCTGGATTCGAACTAGGGACTGTATTGACGCCTCTTGTATTGAGATGCAGTGCCTTAGACCACTGCGTCCATGTGCGCGTGTGTGTGTTAACTATTTAACTGTACTAGAACGCTTAAAATGCCGATTTTTTTTAAATATCGGTTATCATTATCGGTATCGTTTTTGGGGGGGCAAGGAAAATATTGGATATCGGCATTGGCCAAAAATGTCATAGCAGTGCATCACTATCTTTAATGTGTGAGAGTGAGTGACTGACAGACTGCTTTAATCCAGACTCCCTATTGATCATTTTCCAAGGCCTTTTGCGCAGTATATCCATCACCCAAGTGGTCTCTGTGCACAAATTATATATTTGGTTGTTATACATCAATTGCAATTTGGTTACAGTTTGTAATATTGAATTTCAGTTTAGTGAGGAAGCAATCAATCCACCAGTAAGGAGTAGATGCAAGCAAGCAAACAAAACAGTAAGCACACAAATAGTGCCTAAATAGGAGTTAATGTTATGTAAAGACTGGTCAAGAATTGCCTTCTGTTGCCCCCAATGATGGCACATGCAACAACAAAACAACGGCTGCGTCTGAAATGGCACTCTTTTCCCTATAATATACAGTATTCATACGCCTTTGACTTATTCCACATTTTGTTGTTACAGCCTAAAATTGCTCAAATTGATTTTCTCACCCATCTACACGCTATACAAAGTGAAAACATGTTTTTAGAAATGTTTGCAAATTTAACCCCGGAGTCAATACTTAGTAGAACCAACACCTGGATTGTGCAACATTTGCCTATTATTCCTTTCAAAATTCTTCAAGATCTGTCAAATTGGTTGTTGGTCATTGCTATACATTTTCAGGTCTTGCCATAGATTTTCAAGTAGATTTATGTCAAAACTGTAACTCAGCCACTTTAACTCTTGGTAAGAAACTCGTGTAGATTTGGCCTTGTGTTTTAGGTTATTGGCCTACTGAAAGATTAATCATCTCCCAGTGTCTGATGAATCAGGTTGTCCTCTAGGACTTTGCTTGTGCTTATACAGTGGGTCCTCATTTAAAAGTTGGTGCTTGCTTACTTTTCCAAATAATCCAACAGAGGTCCATGCAGGTCAGATGCTTTGATTGCTATACCCTATCCGAAAGAGCATATGCCAAGTTTTTAATTAACCTAATTTTGCCAAACACAAATTGTTTTACAGATGGTCTCTCTTTCAAAATACAATGTTTTCATAGAATAATCACAGCTACATGTCTACTGACTACAATCAGTAAATACAGATTTGGGGAAAATATCCTTTTTATTGTATTCTGTTATATTCCATCATGTTCATATTGTAACGTGCTGGGGAATATAAGCATGTGATGTCTGCTAAATTAACACGTTCATTTCATTGACATTGCGCAGCCATAGCCTCAGCTACTATAGCACAGATGCATACATGCTATTCTGTTATTTTTAAATAAATTGTCTTAGTACCATTGTTTTATGACCTCCTTATACATAAAAAAAGGATTTCTTTGTGATTGTGTAAATTAAATAATTTATTAGACTGGTGGCTATTGGTAGGCTACTCATCGAGTCCCATCTATTCTACTGTTAATATTGCGCAGTAGACCTTCATGGTGCTTGGAGGAAGAAATGCTCAGGAAGTTTTAGTGTTTTACCATATTTATCTCTATGTAGGCCTACTACTAGAGTGGAACATATAAATATTTAGGAAATGTCAGGGACAGGTGGGTTCAAGGTTTTTATTAAAATTAAGTTATTGAAATTACATGGAGCTTTAGGCCTAAGAGTCCTGTTTGCTGTATCTGTTTTAACATAACTTACTTATTGGCATAAAGGCCTACTACAATATACAGTATATCAATCAAATCATTAATTTGGGCACGTCGTTGCACAGCACACCAGTCATCCATGTCTTTAAATACAGTCAATCATTTTAGTTATAAAATAAAATAATAAAGGGAGCTTTGAATAAACCGCAACGTTGGGTAAAGCGAATGAATTCACAAATGCATTTGACTGTTTGTATATTGGCTGTACAAGACTTTAAAACCTTTTTTGTTAGAACAGACCATATGGGATCGATTATCCATTTGTTTGCAAATTATTATTGTAAAGTTTTGTTGTTTATATTGTTAGCAATTCTGCTTAATTAAATTGATTAATATTATGGTGTTTCAAGAAAACAGAAATGCATTTTACAGTAGCCTATGTAGGCCTCATGGTTTCCGTTAGGAAAATATGGTGCTGTACACCGTGACCGGTTGGGAGTAGGCCTAGGCTACTAAGCGACAGAGTGAAGAGCAAAACAATCCTAACATTTCCACAGCCTAATTGTAGGCTAACCAATATCCAAATGGAGATGTAGTGAAAATAAAAATCGGATTGATTTATCAAGACCAGTCCCCATGCTTGTCTCAAAGCAGCACCAACCGGTGCTGAAATAGTTGACCACACACTGGTAGGCTATTGCTTCAAATCCTATTATAACAATTGGATGACTTTGGGTATTTCAGTCAGCAACAATTTGTTGCCTTCAATTGCATTAGCCTACTTTATTCAAATATTTCCATCATTCAGTGATATTTATTCCCATAGTAATTAGGTTAATATAGGTTCATTAAATAATCAAAAGGAAAAATTGGATTATTTATTAGCCTAGTGGATATAAGTATTTTAGGCATATCATGTGAGTTAGGCCTCATTCCAATTGATTGTCAAAAGCGCAAGAGATACTGTTGCATGACAAACAGGTGCTGTTAGATTACAATGTTATTTTTCTGCCCATTTGGAACAGTGTAAACAACACTAAATAACTGAAATAATACCAGAGAGTCTGTTCTAATGAGATTTTTTTTTTAAAGCCTTTAATACAGAATAGCAACAAATAAAAACAGATGGACTTGTGAAATTGCTTTATCCAACATTTTGAAGTTGCATGAGGCTTGGTGATCACAGATTCACTAGGATATTAAAAACAAACACTCAAATAGGCAACAGATGCAGGAAAAGAAACATAGGGCTGAGTGACTCACTCATTCCTGGCTTTTGTTCAAAATAAGTTATATGATAATGTAGGGTTAAAGACATTCTTTCTGATTGTCTTTAGCATATGCAGTCTCTCTCCTCTTGCTACAGCTCATTTCGTTTGAATTATGTGGATTATAATACATTTATATATTTGTAGGGATGCTTTTTTTGTTAGGGCAAATCAGGTTTGTGATATTGAGTTAGACATATAAAACTTTAGATGACTTAAACCTTGAATACATTGCACCTTTGCCCTTTTTAGCCATTAGGCTACACTCAACTCTGACTGACCGCAGCATCTATCGGTAGTCTAAACTGTGGCACAAATTGGGGGATTTTTCACCCCTAGCCGAGCTAGACTATTAGCCTAATTTCATCTGTCAAACAGGTAGGAATACCTTTAATTTCTTAAACAGAAGGAAATATGCTCCAACACAAAGCCAACTTGCTGTTAGTAAAGTCTAATTAAAATGTAGACGGTTTAAATGAATTATGCCTACCTGAATTTGCCTACTTTCAGTATATATGAGCTGTCCTTTTCCGATAGATTGTGCTGCGGCTGCTGCTTCAAGTTACTCAAATCTGGCTTATTGTGAGGTCAATAACTCTGATAAATACATGAATGGGCAAGAAACATATTGTCTTTAATAAATTTAATTATCAAAGTTGAACACCGGTCCACCTTCTCATCTTCGCACACTCCTTCTCAAATTGAACAGAACAGAGGCTAGTCCATGAGCAAGATGGTGCATTTTTTGGACTAGGCCTAATCAAAAAAAAAAAATGAAATCAGAATAAATGTTTGACTCTGCTCCTGGTTAAGCAGCACACAAAACAAGTATTTGATCGATCAGCAAGAACAGGCTAAGGGTTGGTGTGTAATGCAACCAAGTTTTATTTACACCTTCCCAGCAGCTATCTTAGAAATATAAGTTTGCGCTATGCTTCTCTGAGCATGTACTTCATACCCTATGGATCATTTGATCAAGACCACACTAAACAATTGATATTACGCGCCCAGTGGAGAATCAGAGATGAGGGGCGGCATCGGGCACACATCGATATATAGCCTAATAAGCAACTAATACTAACACTGACAAATATTTACATTTTATCAATTCAATTACATGACCCTCCCCTGGACTAGATTTAAATACTAAACCTTCCCCTTGACTGAAATTGAAAAAGCAGGACCCTCCCCCATTTTCCTCCAGGTAGTCATTCTGTAAATTCCTATCTGTCCCTTAGTATTGTGGAGTAACTACAATGTTGTTCATCCTCAGTTCTCCTATCACAGCCACTAAACTATGTAACTGTTTTAAGTCACCATTGGCCTCATGGTGAAATCCCAAGTGGTTTCCTTCCTCTCCGGCAACTGAGTAAGGAAGGATGCCTGTATCTTTGTATTGACTGGGTGTATTGATAAACCCTCCAAAGTGTAATTTATACCATGCTCAAAGGGATAATCAAATGCCTTTTTTCCCTTCTCCATCTACCAATAGGAGCCCTTCTTTGCGAGGCATTGGAAAACCTCCCTGGAATCTGTGTTTGAAATTCACTGCTCGATTCGGGCAAGTAGCCAAACACAGATTTGTCCATCGGACTACCAGATGGTGAAACATGATTCATCACTTCAGAGAACACGTTTCCACTGCTCCAGAGTCCAATGACGGCGAGCTTTACACGACTCCAGCCGATGCTTGGCATTGCGCATGGTGATCTCAGTCTTGTGTGAAGCTGGTTGGTCATGGAAAGCCATTTCATGACGCTCCCTACGAACAGTGCTTCTGCTGATGTTGCTTCCAGAGGCAGTTTGGAACTTGGTAGTGAGTGTTTCAACCGAGCGCAGAATTATTTTTAGGCGCTACGCGCTTCAGCGGTCCCCTTCTGTGAGCTTGAGTCCATGCAGCATTAAGGCTTGCCATGACAAAGGGGTCAGATACTTATTGAGTCAAGACATTTCAGCTTTTCATTTTTAAAACATTTGTAAAAAAAAAAGTTACAAAAAAGATATAATTACACTTTGACATTATGGTGTATTGTGTGTAGGCCAGTTACAAAAAAATTATTAATGTCATACATTTTAAATTCAGGCTGTAACACAATGTGGAAAAAGTCAATGGCGTGTGAATACTTTCTGAAGGCACGTTCTGAAGGCAGATTGGGATTGGTGTCCGAAATGACACCTTCTTCCCTATATAATGCCCTACTTTTGGGTGCCATTTCAGACGCAGCCATACTTTCATCAATTGATCAAGAGCACAACAATATTATATTCAATTTAGGTGTTTATTGCAACTTAACCCACAGACTTGCCTTTAGGAGTGTTATTCCTAGAGCTTACCTTAAGACTGTGCCAATGGCATGGGTTGGGGGCAAAGATGTACTGTATTAGTGTCGCTCGCAATTGTACACTCTACACCTGATTTATGGCTAGCCCCAGGTAGAGAACCTCTTGGTATGGTATGTCAATAAATGTCTCTCTCTGACCCGCTTGCTGTATATCTCTCTCATTCCTTTCCACCCCCTCTCTTGCTTTCATCCACCACATCTCCCACTTTCTCTCTCTCTTTCCATCCTCCTCTCTTACTCTCTCTCTCATTCTCTTTCTTTCTAGTCTGTACCTAGGGAACCCAATTTAAAACTATTGAGGACATAGTAGCTGAGGAATGCTATTCTTACATTGTGTTCTGTATTTTGAATTTCTTTTACATTGTATTGATCGCTGTTTGGTTTCAAATTGTATTTGATTGTTATCTTACTGTGATTAATTCACCTTGTGAATTAAACCCAGGTCTCAATGGATATTCCCTGAATTAAAAAAAATACAACAAATATTTTTCAGAATGTCATTCCAGAGTGTAATCTTTTAAATCAGCTTTGATGGATACTTGATTGGTTGAGAGTGTTGATTTAGATTGATTGGTTAGAAAGTTTTGCGCATTGATGCAAAAAGTTAAGGCGTGTGTGTGTCTGCGAAAAAAATCTCAGTACTTGAATACACTGCCCTGCTGTGGTTTATTTACATCATAAAAGTCCGAAGTCCCTATAGCCAAGCCTTTGATTTGGCATCACAGAACAAAATTACAAACGCAGCACAAACAAACACTGCAAAAAAATCCTTAATTTCTTATTTATTTCTACTTTTTTGTATACCTTTTCTTGTGTTCTTCATTACTCATTCTAGTTTTTGTAATATAACAGTAGTGGTTTCCTCCCCCCTTTGATTTTGTGTGTTAGTCCATGTTCTTTCCTGTGTTCGTTTGTTATTGAAAATCAAATCAACTGATTACTGATTAAAAAATACAAATCTGAGGCTGGAGCCTTTGGTACTACTCACCATCTTGACCCCGTCTGCTGTGGTTCCCCCCTCTGCCCTGCCGGCTGACCCGTCAGAGCTGACCCTGGGCAGGCTGAGGGAGGACTTCATGCCGAGCCGAAAGCCCAGGCTAGTGTTGTTGTTGCAGGAAAAGTTGGGCTTGAGGTCTCCCCAATGGTTCTGCGGCTGCTGGTTCACCATCATGGGCCTGACTGTGGCCGTGTTGGCCTGCCGCCTCTCCTCGCATATCCCACCGCTGCCACCAGTCGGCACATTTTCCGCTTCCCTGAAGAAGCGGTCGTAGCGGTCCAGGTAAGGCGGCCTCTCGGGCAGGAGGTAGTAGTGCGTGTTGCTGATTTTGCGGCCGTCGCGGACAATGGGCAGGATGCAGGGCCCCTTGGCCAGGTCCTTACCCTGGGCTTGTGCTTGGATGACCTTGGGTGCGGCATATTTGGGGTCCAAGGCAAAGCTATGTGTGGTGGGCATGAGTTTCCCCGGGGACGTGGAGAGGTAGGATCCGTATGTGGGCGGAGGAGGGGCACTGGGGAAAACCATTGTCCTTTGCTGGGGGGAGCCCACCTGTTGGCCCATGGGACTGGGGGTGCGCGAGCCCGGCTGGGACAGGGGGTCCCGCGGGGGGATCTGAGGGGGGCGGTCCTGGACTTCCTCAGAAGCTGGAGTCAGGGACAGGGAGAGGTCACCGGACCAGCGGGTGTAGTCCCCCCGTTTGACAGGGCGAGGCGGGATGGGTACGCGTGGAGGGATCTGGGGCTTGTCCTCAGAGAAGAACAAGATGATCTGGCGGTGGACGTCCATTGACTGGAGGCCGGAGATTGGGGACAGCAAGGGGGGCTGGGGACCTCCTCCCGTGGGCACATTGAGCCTCCTCATGCACTCCTGCTGGAGCTCCTGAAATATCTCAGCTGACTGAGAGAAGGATGTGGAGGCCAGGCCCTGCTTAGAGGGCAGGAAGAGGTTGTCCTCCAGGGGTTTGTCGGCTGCACCGGCCATGGCCTTCTCCTCACCAGCCGGCAAGGTCTCTGTGGGGCTGTGGCTCTCACCCATCCCCCCCTGCTGCTGATTCAGGCAGTTGATGGAGCTCACCTCCATGTCCTCCTCGTCCTGCGCCACGTCATCGTACACAGGAGGTGGAGGTAAGGGCCGGGCGTCCCAGTCCACCACTGGCGTGGGGTGTAAGGGGCGGGGCAGCGAGCGCCACGGGCTCTGGGTAGGAGTACGATCCAGAATAAACTCTGCGTCCAGGGCCAGCTTGGCCAACGAGGGCACCTGGAGCTCCACCACCGGAGAGGGGGAGGATGCGGCCGGGGGAACCTCCTCCCCAAAGTCGATGAGTGACACATCACTGGGGGTGTGGCCTGAGCCCATAGTATGGCCCCCCTGTTTGGAGGCGGAGACACATGTGGCGGGTTTCAGCTTGAGGCCTTTGATGGAGCCCGCTTTCAGTAGCGACAGCCCCTTGAGGCCTGAGGCGGTCAGCTCCTTGTCCTCAGTCACCGAGTCGTAGCACGGCTCTGGAAAAACAAACAGACAAATGCAACTTAATGACTTTGGCAACTTTACAATACTTCTACGCCGTAACTGCTCATTACTCATGTAGCACTGTAGTCCATCCACAATGCCCCAACGGTCTACCTTGAGTGATCAACCTTAAGCCTGCCTTTGATGCAAGATTTATTTAAGTACATAATGAATGACTCTGTAGTTGTCCCTGAAATGAAAAGGTAATAATCCTCAGTGTGTCTATTTGTAATGTGTGGATATAAATAAATTGTTTCCATTTCATACAATGTACATGAACGGAAACAAACATCTTACAGAGAAGATAAGAATATTTTTGGTGATGGAATCATACACAAACGTTAAAAACAAACATTACATTTATTTTAAGCCAGGCTGCAATACACAACAAGTTGGTCCACACACACTTAATTCCTCAACTCTCTGGTTAGGTGTTAACCACTCAATGCACAGAAACCCAGACTGCACACCTGTGAGTGAGAGAGGTGGAGAAACAACAAGGTTACGGAGGAAGAAGAGAAATGGAGTAACTGGGAAGAGAAGGAAAGAGAAAAAGGGAGGGATGGGGAGAAGAGGAAGAGAGAGAGATGAGAGGAGCAATTGCACACGGTGTACCTTTGAAGACTGGAGCTAGGAGATAACAGAGAGGGCAGGAGCAATGGGTGAGCTGGAGCGAGACACTACACTTACTCTTGACAAGCACCAACGGCTGGGGGGGACGAGTAGGTGCCTCCTCTGAAAATGCCACCACCAGAGAGAGAAGGAGAGGGGTACAGGAGAGAGCGATAGAGGGAGATCACAAAAGTGTGTGAAAGAGAAGAAGAAGAGGGCGGGAGAATGGAATAAATAAAGTACAACCACGGAGAAGGACAAACAAATAAAAAACAAAAAGGGACGAGTACAAGTCAGATTGGACTCATTGTGTAAACAGTCAAGTTCAGAACAGCTCAACCAAAAAATATCAACCCCAAAAAAGATAAACCACGAAGAAAAACATGCCCTTGTGACGATAATTGCTTGAGTCACCGACAAAAATGTAGCGTGGTAGGTTGTTTAGGAATGGGCCACTCACTTTTTGCTCGTCCTGGTAGCTGAGTAGGCCGGGCAGCATTGAGGTCCAACCCCAAGACATCTGGTGGGTCCATGGGGTTCCCTAGGTACAGACTAGAAAGAGAGAGGGGATGAGAGCGAGAGAGCAAAAGAAGAGGAGGGAAAGAGAGAAAGTGGGTGATAGAGAGAGAGGATGAGAGAGATAGCGGATGAGAGCAAGAGAAGGGGTAGAAAGGAAAGAGAGAGAGAGATGCAGCAAGCGAGTCAGAGAGAGAGAAGGGACATTTATTGACTTACCATACCAAGAGGTTCTCTACCCGGGGCTAGCCATAAATCAGGTGTACAGAGGCTCGCCCCAGGTTTCACATCTGCTTATCCAACCCTGGGCCATGTTCAGTTGTCGAACGTTGCAGATAGAAATTTCATGAATAGACAGTAATATGAACAATAGTCTACTGCCCTCTAGTGGTAAAAAAACAACTCTACTTTTTTTTTGCCAAGGCTGTGGGTCCTGCAAGTATAACAAACAATTACCTAAAAATGTGCACTGTAAGCGGCACATATCGCTACAAGTAGATAGAAGCACAAGTTCTGAGGATATGTCTTACTCGTCGATACGGTCCGGGAAGCCCCAGCAGCGGTGTGGGTCTGTGTCTCCATGGCCTGTGTGGATGAAGCTGTGTTTGAGGGGTCTGCTGATGTCATGGGCCGACAGGCCTGCAACTGAGGTCACCACGTTCCTAGGGAACTGGCCCAACTTCAGCGTGCGCTTGTTCTGGCCCCGCCACCAGTAGTTCTCCGCTCTGAGAAAGAGAGGGAGGTGGGTCGACGTACAGGTGAATGTGAGAAAACATTCAGGTACAGACAGACACACACAAGTGGGTGCAGATATATACACGTGGCAAGCACGCATCCACCACAAGCAGGCATATAAACATATAGACATAAAAATAGGCAATAACAAACTATAACAAACCGGTTCTCCCCACTCGTTTTAGTAAAAAGCTGAGGGATGGAGCTGGGGAAACGTAACCACTCTCGGATGAATAGAGGGAGCTATGGATGCAAGGACTGACCTTCCATGATATCACAACTATAGTTTTAACCATGTTTTGAGGCTATATAGTGTTTGTTTACATTTACTTTGTTTACAAACATTGGAGATAAACAAGCTTATATTTTGGGTTCTGATGGGGTACGACTGTTGAACTAAAAATGTATGAAAAAAAAGTATGTAGCAACTGCTGTTTGCCCCTTTAATGTTCTGTATTATGTAATGTGTTGTGCTTTGTATGGACCCCAGGAAAAGCAGTTGCTACTTCAGCAACAGCTGATGGTGATCCTAATAAAATATGAATATTATACACACAGGCAGGTTGGATAAGCAGTTGTGAAACCTGGTGCGAACCGCTGTACACCTGATTTATGGCTAGCTAGACTCGGGTCCAGAACCTCTTGGTAAGGTAAGTCAATAAATGTCCCCTCTCTCTCTCTCCTTTCTAACCCCTCTATTGATCTCATCCGCTATCCCTCTCATCCTTTCTCTTCCACTATCTCCCACTTTCTCTCTCTCTCCCTTTCTCTCCCTCTTTCCCTCCTCCTCTCTTTCTAGCCTGTACCTAGGGAACCCCATGGACCCACCAGATTTCTTGGGGTTGGACCTCAACGCTGCCCGGCCTACTCCGCTACCAGGAGAGCTAAAAGTGAGTGTCCCATTCCTAAACAACCTACTAGGCTAAAGTATTGTCTTTTGTGGTTTATCTTTTTTTGTGGTTGAGCTCCCTCTTATTCTGTCTTTTCTAAACTTGACTGTTTACACAATGAGTCCAATCTGACTTGTACTCGTCCCTTTTTGCTCTTTATTTGTTTGTCCGTCTCCGTGGTTGTACTTTATTTATTCCATTCTCTCGCCCTCGTCTTCTTCTCTTTCACACACGCATACACCCACTAACACAGACACACTCCCAAAGGCATGCAAGAAGTTGCAGACACATGCACAATACACAAGCATGCATAGAAAAACACAATGACAGAATATTGATTTACAGTTCATTAGTTGATCACACATACCTGCCCTCGATGATGGTGATCACGTCATTGACCTGAATCTGAAGCTTGTCGGACTCTTCAAAGTCCTGCAGCGCGCACATGTCTGTTGGCATGGTCTGGAATGGAACGGACACACACATACATACGCACACAAACACCAAGTTTGAGAACGTTTAACTAACACTACACCCCAACAGTGGGGCACAAGGCATAAAAATGTAGTCATTTGGGCCCAAAATCTACATTGAGTTTTTCCCCCAAAAAACTTCCATTGACATCAGTTCAGCGCGAACATCAAGTTAGGATTCCTCAGTTGGTAATGCCCATACAGTAGAAGATTCACTAGGTGGGGCTATAGGTCCATTTAACACATGAAGGTTGTGTATTCAATCTCAAACGTAAACATTGAAAATAGACTTGCAGACAACTAACACTGGTTTAACACTGATGTACCCCCCACACGGCAGGGTAGCCTAGTGGTTAGAGTGTTGGACTAGTAACCGAAAGGTTGCAAGTTCAAATCCCTGAGCTGACAAGGTCCAATTGGTCGTTCTGCCCCTGAACAGGCAGTTCACTGTTCCTAGGCTGCCATTGAAAATAAGAATTTTCTGACTTGCCAAGTAAAAAAAACAAAAAAACAATAACACACACACACACAGGGAAGTGGGTACCTCGAGCAGGAACTCCCTGAGGGCGACAAAGGTGGGCCTGTCATCAGGTTTCTGGGCCCAGCACTGCAGCATGACGTTGTAGATGTCCTGCGGACAGTCCTCTGGCTTGGGTAGACGCTCACCCCCCTTGTCAATCTTGTGTAAGATCTGAAACACATACACAAAATACTTAAATTGAACCCACAATGAACCATTGACATAAAATATTAGTATTTTTATTTTGTGTGTGTGTATGCGTGTACCTGGCTGCCATTGAGGCCCAGCCAGGGCTCCTGTCCGTGGGTATACATCTCCCACAGCGTCACCCCGAACATCCAGGTGTCTGTGGCGTGGGAGAATGTCCGCGTCTTCAGGCTCTCCGGGGCACACCTGGAGGTGGAGGACACACACAGCAAACACACACAGCAAACACACCTTAAGAAGGTGATGAGAAGGTGGAAAAAACACACACAAAACACAACACACACTATGCATAGCCACATCAGGGGCTTATTCCCCAGGGCACAATGTTGTAGAATGTTCATATAAAAAAGACTTTACTTAGAACAAACATGTCTCATGCATGTAAAATAACAGAATCATGTCAGCTCTATTCTTGGCAATTTATCTGCAACGTCAGACAACGTTTGCCTACTGAATGTGGCCCTGATAACACAGACACACAAATACACGCCAACCTTTCCTCCTCCGGTGGCAACACACACACTCCCTTTCCCACTGCACTCTCCCCCTCAACCACCACCCCCTTTCCCCATCCCACTCACCACGCGAACGGCACCTTGCGGTGCTCCTGCATGACGTAGTGTTCGTGGTTGTTGGGCAGCGCCCGCATCAGACCGAAGTCGCCAATCTTTACCCTCTGGGCCGACGCCAGCAGGATGTTGCGGGCGGCCAGGTCACGGTGGATGAAGCGCCGCTGCTCTAGGTAGGCCATGCCGCACGCCACCTGCACGGCGTACTGGCATAGCATGTGGATGAGGATGGGGCCCTGCGGCCGAACGCAGCGCAGGCGCTCCAGGAGGGAGCCAAGCGGGGCTAGTTCGGTCACCTGGAGAAGGAGGGTGTGTTGTTAGTGCTGGGCTGGAACAAAACTGTAATGTCTGTGAGCTCCCAAGAGTTTAGAGCAGTGTTTCCCAAACCTCTTCTCGAGTACCTCCAGGTAATTTGATTTATTCCTGAGCTAACACACAAAATTCAACTAATGAAGGGCTTGTTGACTGATTGAATCTGCTACCAGTCTGGCAATACGCAAAATAAGTAGAACAGCTGGTGGTACTTTAAGAGAGGTTTGGGAAACCCTGCTTTACAAGGAGTGGGGCTGAGGAGAGCGCCGGGGGAGGGGTAAGGAGGTGACAACAATAGCATTATTGGTCGACTCCAAACACAATGTACTCCACATCAATACAAAATAATACTGAGGAAGTACTGGGAGGTAATGACGCAGAGATGAAAAGAACAGAGCGTCATCCGCCCTTATTTTTGTCCTTTGTCTCAATCGCTCTGTCGGGTGTGGACCGGAGGCCTTGAGATTCTGCCCTTGATATTATTTAAAGGGTTCACACAGTTTGTAAACTTGACATTGTCTGCACTTATGAACAGTATAGGTGTTGAGTGTAAGCTGGTGGTGCTGCTATTTAGGCATGTACACAAGCATGTACACAAGCATGTACACAAAGCATGTACACAAGCATGTACACAAAGCATGTACACAAGCATGTACACAAAGCATGTACACAAGCATGTACACAAAGCATGTACACAAGCATGTACACAAAGCAAAACAAAGAAAAGCAAAGCAGCTGGAAAGATATCGCCCCGTGTCAACTGTCATGGGTGAAGAAGGTGCATTTTGTATCCATGATCCTTTGCAAATGTAATCTGATTTGGGGACTCAAATTAAGTATTTAACATGTGTTGTGTGTGCCCGTCCATACCATCTTCATGGGTTGTGTGAGCACCACTCCGTACAGCCTGATGAGGTTCTGGTGGTCCAGGGAGTGCATGGCATTGACCTCGCAGATGAAGTCGTCCAACGCCTCCGGCTGGCTCAGCATGTCTGTCTTCAGACACTTGACCGCTACAGTCAACTGGAGAGAAAGATGGGAGACCATGTTAGCAAAATGCGAAATCAAAATCCAAAGGGAAAGCTATTGATAGCCAGTTGCACTTACTAACAGTCTGGAGGCCGCAGAACAGTCTTAAACAAGGAGACAATAGAGCACCAGGTTGCACTTCCTGAACAAGATTATTTTTTACTTTATTGTTTGTTGTACAAGTTGGCCTGCCCTACACGCTAATCTAAATGTTGTTAAGGACAGCGGCAACTTGCTGAAATTATGAGGTGAATTATTCTAAATGATGCAGTAGGATATAAAAGACGGGAATGGAGGTCCTACTACAGCATAACATAGGAGATCAGCTGATCTTATTCCCATTAGATTGGTGGTTAGCCACTGGACTAGATGTTCTATGGCCCTCAAATTCAAATCTGGACCTCAAAGCCAGTTCCACTGCTTATTTTCATTCTTCCCCAAAATCAGGGAGTGATTGAGACCTGGGTCACCATGTAGGTGCAATTAATTATCAGATAGAACAGAAAATAAGCAGGCTCCGGACCTCAGAGGGTAAGATTTGAATACCCCTGTTCTTAAATGTTTTGTAAACTATTTCCTTGGATACCGTTCTGTTGTGACACTGCACCTGGCTTTACTATTTCCATCTGGCCATGTTGTGGTCACTGCTGGAGAGTGTTTGGACAAGATTCTCTCTTCATCACTCCCTTGCTCCTTCCCTCTCTCAAGGTCAAATCTATAGGGGTTAGTGGTCAAGGGTTTGACCAGAACAGATGTTGAAGGGAGGGTGTTTTGGTCATTTTTTCACACGCTGTCAACTTTGAACCCACTGAACCCACTGATACTTTGTTTCCCAGGGTGATCATGAGGGACTTTTATATCATATTCCCTCTCTTCCTCTGTCTTTCTATCCTGATCCCTACTACTGTATACATCAAGCGTTCCATAAGTGTTCCAGAAGCATGTGTGTTATTAGGTGTGTCTAGATGGGACCCTGTTTTCTAAACGGAGGCCTATAGGGGTACGATGCAGACAGATACCTCTCCCACTACCAGCCTTTCCAACACACATACACACACACAAACAGTACAGTACCCACACACTACACTCCCATACCCCAGTCCCTCTCACCACTTTCCCGGCGGGCGTGAACCACTCGCCCCTCTTGACCACCCCGAAGGAGCCATCGCCGAGCTTCTCGAAGAGAGCAAGGTCCTTCTCGCTGATCAGACAGGTGAGGGCCTGGTGCTGGGGGGGCTGGGACAGGGACTGAGGACCCCCCTCAACCGCTGGGGGTGGCGTGGGGGACAGCTTGCGGAAGGAGGTGGTGGGCGCCGCCTGCTGGAAGTCCCCGCCATCCGGACGCTTCCCACTGAACACCTGGAGAAAGAGAAGAGAGGGAAAGAGAGTGTTAATACAACATGAACAAAAATATGTGCTCCACTCTTACTAAATTCTGTAAATGAGTCTTTGGGTGCTCTAGCCCAGGAGTTATCCTCCACAGGATCAGTGTCCCAAAATCGGGACAGTTGCTGCTCAATATGCGATATGTGACTAGAATGGTGTTGTAAACAACAGGCAACTTTCCAGGATAGACATGTCTTATATTGTCAGAAAGCTTAAAACGACTGTTCATCTAACTGCAGTGTCCAATTTACAGTCGCTATTACAGCGAAGAAATACCATGCCATCGTTTGAAGATAATGCACAACAAAACACTTATCAAGGCAACTGGTTCGATACATTCACCTCTGACAGTAAATAATCTACTTATATTCAGTAATCTTGCTCTGATTTGTCATCCTGAGGGTCCCAGAGATATAATGTAGCATAGATTTGTTTGATAAAATACATTTCTATATCCTAACCCGATCCATGTTGTTTTGAGTGAATTCCAACTCTTCCAACAAAATGGAATAAAAAAATTGGCAAAACATTGTTTAACCCGGTTATGTTCGGTTTCTGTGCAATCCTCAGACACTCTAGAAGGCAACCAAACTTGTTTAATCATTCTACATTACGTATTGGCTACACAACACTTCAAATTAGCCCATGAAGGTCAGCCATTATTACGTACCAATGAGTCGAGCGGTTTTCACTCTATTGACAGTGTTCACTTGGTCCAATGACCACCTATCGTTTTGTGCTCATAGCTAGCTAGATAGCCAATGATCTGGGCTTTCCAGAAGTATGTGAACACCCTTTGTACGACAAACATCCATCATGCTAGAGCTGTGCGCAACAGTTTCATTTTCATGTGAAAGCAAACAGGACGCACGGTAGTTTACATTATGCAGCTGTTCATTCTCTTCTACAAACTTTTCTCAAAACTGAAAAAAGTTCAAAATAGCTACTAATAGTGGAAAAGCTCGATCGAAGTCAAAATATACACATTTGGATGAGATTATTGCAGAAACTTGTCGTGAGAGCGAGTGAGCACAGTTTTGATTCCAGTGCGGAATAAATGTTTTTGGAAGGAAAAGGTCCACTTTTAGATCAGCAAGTCAAATAATTTTTTGCTTCTCATGCTAATGCAGTTAATTTAATGGTTGCATATTCATTTGAGATATTTTTCATTATTGTGCAATATCCCTGATCTTACCTGTGCACATCACGGTCTCTCGTTTTTAGGTAGGTTACACATAATATATTTCTCACACACTTATTCACCCTTAATCAAACAAAATGTTCTCAATTTGGGTTTGTGATTAATCTCCTCCACCCATTTTTTTCCATATTGCATCAACAGTTGTTTTTTAATCATATCTCTGTCTCCCTTGATTTGGTTTTCATACAGATGTTCACAGTCAGACTGTTGCCCAGGCTCCCCCTATGGATAGATCCAAAACTTTACTAGCTATTCTGGCAGTTGGCATATCCAACAGTCTATTCCAACGTCTCACCATACATACCTTCCATCTCACCTCACAGGATTCCCATGTATGGTGAGACGTTGGAATAGACTGTTGGATATGCCAACTGCCAGAATAGCTAGTGAAGTTTTGGATGAACATGTTTGTTTTTAAAATACCTCTTGGCACCCCACACTCGTGCTGAATAGTCCAGAACGGGACACACGCATGTCTGATAACGTTTGGAATACGCAGCATAACCTATATCTTTGAGTGTTTTTGTTTTTCCTATAACTCCCCCAAGAGCTCTACTTGCTGAGACGGCCAGGGCAGATGGTCCGTATAGAAAGGTAATATGTTCATCAATAGAAATACCCAAATATTTATAAATGCTATCTTCACCAAAACAAAACTGAAAAATACTTCTCTTAGTAGCTGGTTTTCTAAAATGCATTATCTGTGTTTTTGTCTGATAATCATGAGTCTCCATCTTTTACACCAATTGACTGCACATAATAACATGTTCTGCAGGTCTTGTTCAGGGTCTGCCATCAAAATAATATAATCAGCATATAAAAGAAAACTTAGCATTTCATCATCATATCTTACTCCAATATTTAATTGTTTAATTTATTTTGCCAAATCATTTATAAACAAAGCAAACAAAATCGGTGATAAGGCGTCTCCTTGTTTTACACCCGAGGGTGTGGGAAACCAATCTGTACAATATTCATTAACACGCACACCAGCAACTGGTACTTTGTAAAGAGACTGGATTGCTTGATAACATTTCTCATCAACCCATCTTTAACAAACTATAGGCTAAAAGATCCCTATTTACAAAATCAAAAGCTTTCTGTAAATCAATGAAACATGCAAAATAGGCTTCTCTTCATGTAATCTATTACTAATTACAGGCTCTGGATTTACGAAAACCATTTTGGTCTTCCACCAGAATGTTTTTGTGTAATGAAATTGTAATTAGCCTATTGTTGAGGATGGATAAATATAATTTATAAACTGTACTTAATAAACTTATGCCACTATAGTTCAGTGGCACTCTCGGGTCATTTTTTTGAAGATTTGGGAATGGGATTCACTATAAACGTATACCAAGTGGATGGCAGTATACTGTACTCAAAACATATTTGGAGCAAATTATATAGGACGTCAATTAATTTAGGGGATTTTAAAACCTCATTAGGCAATTCATCAATATGAAATGATTTCCCATTTTTTGCAGGCTCAATCAGCTTCTTAAATTCTGCCACAGACAGCTCCACATTTAAGTATGGGTTACATATATAAGAGGGTTCTAACATTGTATTTTCCAGTTTAGTCCTCAGGGAACATATGTCTTTATAAAATTAATCCTCAAAATATGCCACATTTTCGTTACATGAGAACAAACTAGCACACCCCGTCTCCCACTCCTTAAGTACCTGTGTAAAATCAGAACTCAGCCCCCCTGCTCTTCCCTGACTTCCATTGGAATCTTCTTATTTCGTTTTGGTCCTAACTTATTTATTTGGCTCCAAAACTGTTGAGGATTTCTTGTCTGTAATTCCTCAAGGTGTAATAGCTGACCTCCCTGATATCTCCATTTAAATAGGCACAGTCTTTTATCAAACACATGCTGTTTTCTCTTAACACTTCTTATGGCTAGACTCGACAACATAGGCAGCGCGCAAAATTCAAAAATATTTTTTTCAAAATATCTAACTTTCACACATTAACAAGTGCAATACACCAAATGAAAGATACAATTCTTGTTAAACTACCCATTGTGACCGGTTTCAAAAAGGCTTTACAGCGAAAGCACAACATATGATTATGTTAGGTCAGAGCCAAGTCACAAAAACACACACAGCCATTTTTCGAGCCAAAGAGAGGAGTCACAAAAAGCTGAAATATAGATAAAATTAATCACTAACCTTTGATGATCTTCATCAGATGACACTCATAGGACAACATGTTACACAATACATGTATGTTTTGTTCGATAAAGTGCATATTTATATCCAAAACTCTCAGTTTACATTGGCGCATTACGTTCAGCAATGTTTTGCTTCCAAAACATCATGTGATTTTGCAGAGCCACATGAATTTCCAGAAATACTCATAATAAACATTGATAAAAGATACAAGTGTTGTTCACAGAATTAAGGATAGACTTCTCCTTAATGCAACCGCTGTGTCAGATTTCAAAAAACCTTATGGAAAAACCACACCATGCAACAATCTGAGTACGGCGCTCAGAGACCAAACCAGCCAAAGAAATATCCGCCATGTTGTGGAGTCAACATTAGTCAGAAATAGCATTAGAAATATTCACTTACCTTTGATGATCTTCATCAGAATGCACTCCCAGTTCCACAATAAATGTTTGATTTGTTCGATAAAGTTAATAATTTATGTCCAAATTCCTCCTTGTTGTTAGCGCGTTCAGCCCAGTAATCCATCTTCATGAGGCGCGAGCACTAGGTCCAGACAAAAAGTCCAAAAGTTCCGTTACAGTCCGTAGAAACATGTCAAACGATGTATAGAATTATTCTTTAGGAGGTTTTTAACATATATCTCAATAATCTCAATAAAGTTCCAATCTGATAATTCCTTTGTCTGTAGAAAAGCAATGGAACGTGAGCTACCTCTTAAGTGAACGAGCGTCGCGAGCTTGTGGCACTCTGCCAGACCACTGACTGTCACGTTCTGACCTCTATTTCCTTTGTTTTGCATTTATTTAGTATGGTCAGGGCGTGAGTTGGGTGGGCAGTCTATGTTTGTTTTTCTATGTTTTGGGGCAGTTCTATGTTTTCGGCCTAGTATGGTTCTCAATCAGAGGCAGGTGTCATTAGTTGTCTCTGATTGAGAATCATACTTAGGTAGCCTGGGTTTCACTGTTTGTTTGTGGGTGATTGTTCCTGTCTTTGTGTAGTGTTCACCAGATAGGCTGTATTAGGTTTCACGTTCCGTTTGTTGTTTTCGTATTCATTTAGTTATTTCATGTATCGTCATTTATTTCATTAAAGAACATGAGTAACCACCACGCTGCATTTCGGTCCTCTCTTTCAACAAACGAAGAACGCCGTTACAGAATCACCCACCACACTCGGACCGAGCAGCGTGTTAACAGGCAGCAGCGAAAGGAGGACGTTATGGACAGCAATGGCATGGAGTATACTACTTGGGAGGAGATCGACAGGTGGGCGGCCGACCCAGGGAGAGTGCCGGAGCCCGCCTGGGATTCGATGGAGCAGTGCGCGGAAGGTTATCAGAGAATGGAGTTGGCGAAGCAGGCACGGCGGCGCGGAAGGAAGCCCGAGAGGCAGCCCCAAAAATTTCTTGGGGGGGGGCTAACAGGGAGTATGGCTACGCCAGGTAGGAGACCTGGGCAGACTCCCTGTGCTTACCGGGGGGCTAGAGAGACCGGACAGGCACCGTGTTATGCAGTGGTGCGCACGGTGTCTCCAGTGCGGGTGCATAGCCCGGTGCGGTATATTCCAGCTCCGCGTGTCGGCCGGGCTAGATTGAGCGTCGAGCCTGATGCCATGAAGCCGGCTCTACGCAGCTGGTCCCCAGTGCGTCTCCTTGGGCCGGCTTACATGGCACCAGCCTTGCGCTCGGTGTCTCCGGTTCGCCTGCATAGCCCAGTGCGGGCTATTCCACCACGCCGCACTGGCAGGGCGACCGTGAGCATTCAACCAGGTAAGGTTGGGCAGGCTCGGTGCTCAAGAGCTCCAGTGCGCCTGCACGGTCCGGTCTTCCCAGTACCACCTCCACACCCCAGCCCTCCGGTAGCAGCTCCCCGCACAAGGCTTCCTGTGCGTGTCCTCGGCCCAGTACCACCAGTGCCAGCACCACGCATCAGGCCTACAGTGCGCCTCGCCTGTCCAGCACTGCCGGAGCCTCCCGCCTGTCCGGCGCCTCTGCCGGAGCCTCCCGCCTGTCCGGAGCCTCCCGCCTGTCCGGCGCCTCTGCCGGAGCCTCCCGCCTCTCCGGCGCTACCAGAGCCTTCCTCCTCTCCAGCGCTGCTGGAGTCTCCCGCCTGTTCGGCGCTAGGAGAGCTACTCAGCTCAGCGTTGCCGGAGCTTCCCGTCTGCCCAGCGCCGCCAGTGCCGCCCGTCTGCCCAGCGCCAGCGCCGCCCGTCTGCCCAACGCCGCCAGCGCCGCCCGTCTGCCCAGCGCCGCCAGTGCCGCCCGTCTGCCCAGCGCCGCCAGTGCCGCCCGTCTGCCCAGCGCCGCCAGTGCCGCCCGTCTGCCCAGCGCCGCCAGTGCCGCCCGTCAGCCAGGGGCCGCCAGTGCCGCCCGTCAGCCAGGGGCCGCCAGTGCCGCCAGTCAGCCAGGGGCCGCCAGTGCCGCCAGTCAACCAGGGGCCGCCAGTGCCGCCCGTCAGCCAGGGGCCGCCAGTGCCGCCAGTCAGCCAGGGGCCGCCAGTGCCGCCAGTCAACCAGGGGCCGCCAGTGCCGCCAGTCAGCCAGAGGCCGCCAGTCAGCCAGGGGCCGCCAGTGCCGCCAGTCAGCCAGGGGCCGCTAGAGCCCCTCCGCCCGGAGCAGCTGCCCCTCTGTCCCGAGCAGCTGCCCCTCTGTCCCGAGCTGCTGCCGCCCCTCTGTCCCGAGCTGCTGCCGCCCCTCGGTCCCGAGCAGCTGCCGCCCCTCTGTCCCGAGCTGCTGCCGCCCCTCTGTCCCGAGCAGCTGCCACCCCTCTGTCCCGAGCAGCTGCTTCACCTCTGTCCCGAGCTGCCCCTCTGTCCCAAGCAGCCCCTCTGTCCAGTGGGGTCATTGAGAGGGGTGGGCATGGTGAGTAAGCCACGGAGGCGGACAATAAGGCGGACTAAGACAATGGCGAAGTGGGGTCCGCGTCCCGCGCCAGAGCCGCCACCGCGGACAGACGCCCACCCAGACCCTCCCCTATAGGTCAAGGTTTTGCGGCCGGAGTCCGCACCTTTGGGGGGGGGGGGGTACTGTCACGTTCTGACCTCTATTTCCTTTGTTTTGCATTTATTTAGTATGGTCAGGGCGTGAGTTGGGTGGGCAGTCTATGTTTGTTTTTCTATGTTTTGGGGCAGTTCTATGTTTTCGGCCTAGTATGGTTCTCAATCAGAGGCAGGTGTCATTAGTTGTCTCTGATTGAGAATCATACTTAGGTAGCCTGGGTTTCACTGTTTGTTTGTGGGTGATTGTTCCTGTCTTTGTGTAGTGTTCACCAGATAGGCTGTATTAGGTTTCACGTTCCGTTTGTTGTTTTCGTATTCATTTAGTTATTTCATGTATCGTCATTTATTTCATTAAAGAACATGAGTAACCACCACGCTGCATTTCGGTCCTCTCTTTCAACAAACGAAGAACGCCGTTACACTGACTGACTCAAAGAGCCCTTATGAGCCACTCCTTTACAGTAGAAGCCTCAAACAAGTTTCTAAAGACTGTTGACATCTAGTGGAAGCCATAGGAAGTGCAATTTGACCCCATAGACACTGTGTTTTTGATAGGCCAAGCTTTGAAAAACTACAAACCTCAGATTTTCTACTTCCTGATTGGATTTTTCTCAGGTTTGAGATTTACTTTCTTTGCTTTGGTTCCGTCCAGCCCCTTTTCCCCATATTACCGTGTAAAGGAATAAAGTCCTTGTAAACAGAGCCACTTTCTCCTCCACAGACCGACACTCCACCTTCACAACCCAGAGACCTTTACCTTTCTCCCTCATCCTCTCAACTGCAATCACCTCTGTTTGCAGCCTAGGCCTACTGATATCAACTGGTTCACTTTAGAGATTAGGTCCTCGTTTTCATCAGCTGGCAGTCCTGCCACTATGATAGACACGTCTTGGTCTAACTTTGTTGTTTTCGCAGCGCCTATTCTCCCAGATTCTAGGAATTCTACACAGGACTCCAGACTAGTGGTCGACCGATTATGATTTTTCAACGCCGATGCCGATTAATCGGCAGATTTAATTGTTTAAAATTTGTAACAATGACAATACTAAATGAACACTTATTTTAACTTAATATAATACATCAATAAAATTAATTTAGCCTCAAATAAAATTAAACATTTTCAATATGGTTTAAATAATGCAAAAACAAAGTGTTGGAGAAGAAAGTAAAAGTGCAATATGTGCCATGTAAAAAAGCTAACGTTTAAGTGCAATGTAATCAGGTGGTTAGAGCGTTGGACTAGTTAACTGCAAGGTTGCAGGATCGAATCCCCCGAGCTGACAAGGTAAACATCTGTCATTCTGCCCCTGAACAAGGCCGTCATTGAAAATAAGAATGTGTTCTTAACTGACTTGCCTAGTTAAATAAATGATAAATAAAGGTGTAAACAAATATATATATTTATTTTTTTGAATTGGCCAAATCGGTGTTCAAAAATACCGATTTCCGATTGTTATGAAAACTTGAAAATCGGCCCTGATTAATCGGTCGACCTCTACTCCAGACGTCCAACTTCAAGAGGTATGTGGTCTTGTAGATGCTTGTTATTATTCTCGAGTCAGGAAAGTTGTACGATCATCATGAATGGCTTTCTCCAAAGATGCACGTAAGCTTTCAACTTTACTATTCATTCCTTTTTCAATACTCAGCTTCATTTTGTCCCTATTTTTTTTTCATTGTTGTACATAGACTCCTTATCTCCGTCTTGAGATTAGCCATGCTATTGGCACTTTCTTTCTTTGATAAATTCAGCTCCATACTTTTCTCACAACTGCATAGATTTCTACCGGAGTCCATATGTTTTTAACGGTTAAGTGTTTCTGTTATTGCTGTTCAAGGTAACGTTAGATAGCCAGCTAAATGTAATGCAAGTATGTCTGACTGTCACCCTCACGGGATTCAGACTTCAGCTACCTCCATTTATGATTCGATTTCTGTTTTAAAACATTTCATAAAAAAAAGTTTTAAATAGTTTGGTCCCATAAAGAAGCAGCAGCGTTTTTCACTATGTGCACCTGTTAATTGAAATGCATTCCAGGTGACTCATGAAGCTTGAAGCTTGTTGAGAAAGCCAAAGCTGTCATCAAGGCAAAGGGTGGCTACTATGAAGAATTTCATTGTTTAACACTATTTGTTACTACATGATTCCATATGTGTTATTTCATAGTTTTGATGTCTTTGATATTATTCTACAATGTAGAAAATAGTAAAAATAAAGAATCTCGAATGAGTAGGTGTTCAAACTTTTGACTGGTACTGTATATGTTTATAGGTATGTGCTGTGTATTTGATGCAGGGCTCACCCCCTGATAAAATAAAGGTTAACTTCTTGACGCTACCCATCCCTGTCGCAGGATCATTTTCATCAGCAACCGCTGAATAGCATAGCGCCACAGTCAAATAATATATTCATATTCATGAAATCACAAGTGCAATATTGCAAAACACAGCTTAGCCTTTTGTTAATCCACATGTCGTCTCAGATTTTGAAATTATGCTTTACAGCGAAAGCAATCCAAGTGTTTATCGATAGCCTAGCATAGCATTATGTACACTTAGCATCAGGAAGCTTGGTCACGAAAATCAGAAAAGCAATCAAATTAATAGTTTACCTTTGATCTTTGGATGTTTTCACTCACGAGACTCCCGGTTACACAACAAATGTTCCTTTTATTCCATAAAGATTATTTTTATACCCAAAATACCTCTTGTTGCGTTAGGTTCAGAAATCCACAGGAAAGAGCAGTCACGACAACGCAGACGGAAATTCCAAATAGTCTCCATAATGTCCAGAGAAACATGTCAAAAGTTTTTTATAATCATTCCTCAGGTTGTTTTTAAAATATATATTCGATAATATATCAACCGAGTGTGTAGGTTTTTCAATAACACCAGGTGGAACAATGGCCGCTTTACTCTGTAGCGCAAAACTCACTCTGAAAGCCCCCACCGATCCACTTGATCTTTCACGCTCATTTTTCAAAATAAAAGCCAGAAACTATGTCTAAAGACCGTTGACACCTTAGGGAAGCCATAGAAAAAGGAATCTGGTTGATATCCCTTTAAATGGAGGATAGGCATGCATAGGAACAGAAGGGTTTCAAAATAAGAGGCACTTCCTGATTGGATTTTCATCAGGTTTTCGCCTGCAATATCAGTTCTGTTATACTGACTTACAGTTTTCTATCCTAATCTGACAATTATATGCATATTCTAGTTTCTGGGGCTGAGAAATAGGCTGTTTCAAATTGGTACGTTCTTAGCCAAAAACAACAATACTGCCCCCTACATGCAAAAGGTTAACCTCTTGGATCTCTAGGGGCGCTATTTCATTTTTGGATAAAAAAACGTTCCCGTTTTAAGCGCAATATTTTGTCATGAAAAGATGCTCGACTATGCATATTATTGACCGTTTTGGAAAGAAAACACTCTGAAGTTTCAGAATCTGCAAAGATATTGTCTGTAAGTGCCCCAGAACTCATTCTACAGGCGAAACCAAGATGATAAGTCAACCAGGAAATGAGCAGAATCTCTGAAGCTCTGTTTTCCAATGTCTCCTTATATGGCTGTGATTGCGCAAGGAATGAGCCTACACTTTCTGTCGTTTCCCCAAGGTGTTTGCAGCATTGTGACGTATTTGTAGGCATATCATTGGAAGATTGACCATAAGAGACTACATTTTCCAAGTGTCCGCCTGGTGTCCCTGCGTCGAAATTGGAGCGCAAAGCCAGGTGCAATTATTTTTCCATTTGAGAGCAAGGAGAAACCAGGCTTCCACGAAGGATATATCATCGAAGAGATATGTGGAAAAACACCTTGAGGATTGATTCTAAACCACGTTTGCCATGTTTCAGTCGATATTATGGAGTTAATTTGGAAAAAAGTTCGCGTTTTGAGGGCTGAATTTTCGTTTTTTTTTTTTCTTTTTTTGGTAGCCAAATGTGATGTACAAAACGGAGCTATTTCTAATACACAAAGAATCTTTTTGGAAAAACTGAGCATCTGCTATCTAACTGAGAGTCTCCTCATTGAAAACATCAGAAGTTCTTCAACGGTAAGTTATTTTATTTGAAGGCTTTACTTGTTTTTGTGATAGTTGCCTGCTAAATGCTAACGCTAAATGCTACGCTAGCTAGCTACTGTTACACAAATGATTGTTTTCCTATGGTTGAAAAGCATATTTTGAAAATCTGAGATGACAGTGTTGTTAACAAAATGCTAAGCTTGAGAGATAGCATATTTATTTCATTTCATTTGCGATTTTCATGAATAGTTAACGTTGCGTTATGGTAATGAGCTTAGGTCTATAAATAGAATCCCGGATCCGGGTTTGGTTGTCGCAACAGGTTAAATAAAATAAGTAATAGTAAACTTGAGTTCTAACTGAATTATAAAAAATCTTCAATAGTGGTAGAGACTGACTCAGATGACCTCTGGGAGTCAACTCCAAAGAGACCACATTCAAGTCCTCCATCCCCAACTCATTCAAACACAGGAACTGGTTTCTCCAGTCTAATCCCTGCTGCTGTCTCTGGCTCCACAACCACCCTGCCCAGCCATCTAGAGGTGTGAAGAGACCAACCCAGAAGTGGAGGAGGGCCAGTGCAACAGCAGTGACTATCACCAAAAGAGAGGACTGTTGGCACACTGTGCTAGAGGATGCTGTGGAGCCATTTCTACCAACATTTTGACCTAAAAGGCAGCCAGGACCTCAGCTGGACATGACTGGAAAGTACAGCCCCCTTCCTTCATCTTTTCCAGATGTTTTTATTGTTGTCAGTTCTTGGTTCGCTGGTGTCTAACACCAACAAGTATGGGGCTAAGAAGCAAGTAGGCAAGAAAGAGGCATGGAAGCCCATTTCTATCCAATTACTATACTGTCACATCTCACCGGTCATTTACATGGGGCTTGTGAAGTTGAAATACCTGAAGGACTACTGGAGAAGCTGAAGACTACCAACTGCCTTCCCCCACCACTGTCATGTCTTCTAACAGGTTTCTGACTATTTCATGGGCACTTCATATCAGTGACTCACAAGCTGACACCGACACTGAGAAGAAGAGAGGCACAGCCAGCTTTGATAGTCTCTGCAAAATCAAACCTCTCTACTCCAGCATTGTTGAGGCCTGCAAGACCCATTTTCAGCCCGCCCAGAACCTGTCCATAGATGAGGATGGTAGTCTTAAAGGCTAGAATTGGTCTGAAACAATATATGCGTAACAAGCCAACAATATGGGGTTACAAACTGTTTGTTTTGGCCAAATTCTGTGTGAGTACACTTGAAATGTCCTTGTTTACGATGGGAAATTAATCTCAGCCACGGGTAATGGACTAAGTTATGATTCTATTATGGAAATATTGGATTTTATATTGGAATCTCGGAACACACAACTCGTCGATCCTTGTCACAGACGGGCTATTGCAGCAGACGGGTTCCACTCCTATCAGATAAAAACAAGAAGGGGCTCCAGTGGGCCGACACTGGACAATTGAGAAGTGGAAAAATATTTTATGGAACATGACAGCAAGTTCATTTTACCTGAGTGGACTGCGCAGTCCCCAGACTTCAACCCAATAGAGTATCTATGGGATGAGATGGAATGGGCTGTCCGTAGCATAAATGTACCGCTGTCCAATCTACAGCAATTAGCTGAGGCCATCGCATCAGCATGGACCATCGTTTCCGACACCTTGTAGAATGCCCTGATGAAATCTGGCTGTTCTGGAGGAAAAGGGGGGTCCGGCCTGGTACTAGATGTACCTAGTGTATATCCATATGGAACAGTCACAAAAGACAAGAGCAGGTTTAACTTTAGTGGACAGCCAAGGTATTACTTTATTTGTATTTTATTATTAAAGCAGGGAGTCCCATTGAGAACAACTTATTTTTTTCCAAGGCAGCCCTGCACTTTGACCATCCAGCGCCGACAGAGATGGCCGCCTCGCTTCACGTTCTTAGGAAACAATGCAGTATTTTGTTTTTTTATGAATTATTTCTTAGACTGTAACCCCAGGAAATCTTAAGTCTTATTACATACAGCTGAGAGGAACTATTGGATATAAGTCAACTTACCAACATTACAACCAGGAATACGACTTTCCCGAAGCGGATCCTCTGTTTGGTCCACCACCCAGGACAATGGATCAGATCCCAGAAGGCGACCCCAAAACAACGGCGCCGCAGAAGGGGCAGACGGAGTGGTCTTCTGCTCAGGCTCCGTAGATGGACACATCGCCCACCTCTCCCGAGTATACTACTCGCCAATGTCCAGTCTCTTGACAACAAGGTAGACGAAAACCGAGCAATGGTTGCCTTCCAGAGAGACATCAGAGATTGTAACATTCTCTGTTTCAGGAAAATATGGCTCGCTCAGGATAAGTTGTCAGTGTCTGTACAGCCACCTGGTTTCTTCACGCATCGCGCTGACTGAAACAAACATCTCTCTGGTAAGAAGAAGGGCGGGGTGTATGCCTTATGATTAACGAGACATGGTGTGATCATAACAACATACAGGAACTCAAGTCTTTTTGTTCACCTGACCTAGAATTCCTTACAATCAAATGCTGACCGCATTATCTACCAAGAGAATTCTCTTCGATTATAAGCACAGTCGTGTATATCCTCCCCCAAGCAGACACCTCGACGGCCCTGAAATAACTTAATTGGACTCTAAGTAAAGTGGAAACCACATATCCTGAGGCTGCATTTATTGTAGTTGGGGATTTTAACAAGGCTAATCTGAAAACAAGGCTCCCTAAATGTTTATCAGCATATCGAAAGCGCGACCCGAGATGGAAAAATTCTGGATCATTGTTACTCTAACTTCCACGACGCATACAAAGCCCTCCCCCGCCAAATATGACCGCGACTCCATTTTGTTGCTCCCAGTCTATAGACAGAAACTAAAACAGGAAACACCCATGCTCAGCCTTCTCCTGTACTACCTGTTCACCCATGACTGCGTGGCCATGCACGCCTCCAACTCAATCATCAAGTTTGCAGACGAAAAGACAGTGGTAGGCTTGATTACCAACAACGACTAGACGGCCTACAGGCAGGAGGTGAGGGCCCTCGGAGTGTGGTGTCAGGAAAATAACCTCACACTCAACGTCAACAAAACAAAGGAGATGATCGTGGACTTCAGGAAACAGCAAAGGGAGCAGCCCCCTATCCACATCGATGTGACAGTAGTGGAGAAGGTGGTAAGTTTTAAGTTTGTCGGCGTACACATCACAAACAAACTGAAATGGTCCACCCACACAGACAGCGTGGTGAAGAAGATGCAACAGTGCCTCTTCAACCTCAGGAGGATGAAGAAATTTGGCTAGTCACCGAAACCCGAAAAACCCTGACAAACTTTTACAGATGCACTATCGAGAGCATCCTGTCAGGCTGTATCACCGCCTGGTACGGTAACTGCTCCGCCCACAACCGCAAGGCTCTCCAGAGGGTTGTGAGGTCTGTACAACGCATCACCGGGGGCAAACTACCTGCCCTCCAGGACACCTACACCACCCGATGTCACAGGAAGGCCAAAAAGATCATCAAGGACAACAACCACTCGAGCCACTGCCTGTTCACCCCGCTATCATCCAGAAGGGGAGGTCAGTACAGGTGCATCAAAGCTGGGACTGAGAGACTGAAAAACAGCTTCTATCTCAAGGCCATCACTAACATTGAGTGGCTGCTGCCAACATACTGACTCAAATCTCTAGCCACTTTAATAATAAAAAATTGGATGTAATAAATGTATCACTAGTCCCTTTAAACAATGCCACTTTATATAATGTTTAGATAACCTACATTACTCATCTCATATGTATATACTGTACTCTATACCATCTACTGCATCTTGCCTATGCCGTTCGGCCATCGCTCATCCATATATTTATATGTACATATTCTTATTCATTCCTTTACACTTGTGTGTATAAGGTCGTTGTTGTGAAATTGGTAGATTACTTGTTAGATATTACTGCATGGTCGGAACTAGAAGCACAAGCATTTCGCTACACTCGCATTAACATCTGCTAACCATTTGTATGTGACCAATAAAATATGATTTGGTTTGATTTAGTTGTACAGTATTCAAAGAAGGAGAGTAACATTGGTTGTCTGTGTGGATGCACGGTGGTAGGACCGCATCATCTAGTTGAGTTGAGATAGCATGTCTTTCAACTCTAACGTTCATTGAGCTATCTGCTGAGGCACTTTGTAAAGGGGAGACATGGGCGTGTGCTGTGTAGAGGGGGAAGTGGCCTGATATTGCCTTCCCTCTTTCCGTCTCCCCATTTCTGTCTCTGTATCACGATCCCCCCACCCATCTCCCTCTATCTCGTTTCTTCCTCTCCCTAGCCCTCTCCCCAGCCCCAGTTGTGTGAAGGGTTATTCTCCTCACTCTCTTTTCTCTCTTCACTCCCTCCCCTTCTTCCCCCTACCAGCCAGTGTGTGTGTGCTGTAGCAGGTGTGTGTTGAGGAGAGCCAGGGCTCAATTATGTCCAGCGCCCCGCGGTCGGCTCACTTGGCCAGGGGTGCCACAGCAGGGAGGGTGCAGAGTGATCCCTAGCCTGTTATCTTGTTATGGGGGGTGGTGTGGGCAGGGGTGTATGCATATCCACACACACACACTTGTACAACTAACCTTGTGGGGACACACAATTCAGTCCCATTCAAAATCCTATATTCCCTAACCCCTAACACTAAACCTAACCCTAACCCGTAATCTTACCCTAACCCCAAGAACTAACCTTAACCCTAACTCCTAACACTAACCCTAAAACTGACCCTCCTAACCCTTATTGTAATTCTAACCCTAACACGAATTAAAATGTTAACCCTACAAAAAAAACTAGAAATAGCATTTGACCTCACGGAGACTAATAAAATGTCCCCAGTTAGTCACATTTGTTTGTTTACTATTCTTGTGGAGAATAGTTAAACACATCCACAAACAATACTGCCACAAACATGAACCAACACACAATTACTAAACACACACACACGCATTAACACAAATACACGAGCGTGCACGCAAGACACATGGATGAAATCAAAACTCAGACACACATTAGTTAACACAGAATTAACAAACACACATGCACACACAAAATTCTATATTCCCCAATAACTCCACGATGTTCCATTATCTTTATGAGAGGAAGAAGGAAACTTGAATATTGGCTTAAGAGCAGGCAACAGGCAACATTATTAAGCCTGGTTCCTCTAGGTTTATTTCTAGGTTCTGGCCTTTCTAGGGAGTTTTTCCTAGCCACCGTACTTCTACACCTGCATTGCTTGCTGTTTGGGGTTTTAGGCTGGGTTTCTGTACAGCACTTTGTGACATCAGCTGATGTAAGAAGGGCTTTATAAATACATTTGATTGATTGAACAAGGCAAGAATTAGACTGCCGATCGGAAGAGCATTCGTTAGAGCACCCTATTAGATTAAAGCCTTGGACTTGGTTAAAGTGGAGGCAGGGGCTGAAGTCTTAGGTAGCAGGGAGGCCCAGTGTCAGTGAGTAGGAACAAAAATCAAGCCCCTTTCCTCCGTGTCTAAAGCTGGAGTTGGACATTACTGGCTGAGGGGATTTTTACAGCTCCACATGTCTGTGGTGTGGTGTGTGTATCAATGAGTCTTCTTCAGTGTGTGCGTGTATGTCTCGGTGGTGAGTCTGGTGTTCTAAATGGGGGATGGGACAGTTTTTTAAATAGTGAAGATGGAAGACCAGCACACAACCCTAAACTAACCACGCACACAGATAGCCGTACACACAAACAAACACTCCGAGCCCCCCCCCCCACACACACACACACACAAACACAGTCAGTGGCTGAGGAGGCAGATTATTTGGACGGGTGGTTGGTGCCAGAAGCGGAAACACACACGTGTAATTTTAGAAAGCTATCATCTCCTCAGCCTGGCTGCATTCTGGCTGGAGCGGCCAACACTGCAGTCTGCATCCCAGAGGCCTGCAGCTCCCTACTACTAGACATCAGAGAGTGACATGGCAGTGAGTAAGTGTGTGTGTGTGTGTGTGTGTGTGGTTATTCAGCAGACAGTTTGGGGTACAGTTCAGAGGTATAGCCGACTCAGGGGTCATATGCAAACTCAATTGACAACGATAGAGTCAGCCAAGCTGAATGTGTGCATGCATTAGTATGTGTGCACTGTAAGTTTGTGAGCATACTAGAGTCTGTCCGTCTCTATGCGTTCTGTGTACACTGAGTGTACAACACATTAAGAACACGTGCTCTTTCCAAGACAAAGAATGACCAGGTGAATCCATGTGAAAGCGATGATCCCTTATTGATGTCACTTGTTAAATCTGTTTCAATCAGTGTAGATGAAGGGGAGGGGACAGGTTAAATAAGGATTTTTAAGCATTGAGACAATTGAGACATGGATTGTGTATGTGTGCCCTTTAAAATATTTAAGTGTCTCGAACATGGTATCCTCTGACACCGCCTGGTATATAGGTCCTGGATGGCAGGAAGCTTGGCCCCAGTGATGTACAGGGCCGTACGTACTACCCTCTGTAACACCTTACGGTCGGATGTCAAGCAGCTACCATACCAGGTGGTGATGCAACCGGTCAGGATGCTCTGGATGGAGCAGCTGTATAACTTTTTGAGGATCCCATGCCAAATCTTTTTAGTCTCCTGAGGGGGAAATGGTGTTGTCAAGCCCTCATCACTAGTGTCTTGGTGTGTTTGGACCATGATAGTTTGTTGGTGATGTGGATACCAAGGAACTTGAAACTCTCGACCCGCTCCACTATAGCCCCGTCGATGTGAATGCGGGCATATTTGGACCTCCTTTTCCTGTAGTACACAATCAGCTCCTTTGTCTTGCTCACATTTCGTTGTTGTCCTGGCAACCCTGGTGGGGTGCTCTCATCTTATCTACCAACATAGACAGGGCTCTAACTCCTCTAGCTCCACAATGAAATAGGGTGCAGGCCAGGCAGCAGGCTGTTAGCCAGCCTGCCACAAGCACAGTCAGTGTAGTCAGCTCAGCGATCCCCATTGAGACCGTGTCTGTGCCTCGACCTAGGATGGGCAAAACTAAACATGACGGTGTTCGCCTTAGAAATCTCACAAGGATACAGACCTCCATTCCTGCCATTATTGAAAGAGATTGTGATACCTCACATCTCAAAATAGGGCTACTTAATGTTAGATCCCTCACTTCAAAGGCAGTTATAGTCAATGAACTAATCACTGATCATAATCTTGATGTGATTAGCCTGACTGAAACATGGCTTAAGCCTGATGAATTTATTGTGTTAAATGAGGCCTCACCTCCTCCGACTAGCTTGGAAAGACAGTACCGTGCAGTATCGAAGAGCCCTCACTGCTGCTCGATCATCCTATTTTTCCAATTGAGGAAAATGAGAACAATCCGAAATGTATTTTTGATACTGTCGCAAAGCTAACTGAAAAGCAGCATTCCCCAAGAGAGGATGGAGTTCACTTCAGCAGTAATAAATTCATTAACTTCTTTAAGGAAAAGATCATGATCATTAGAAAGCAAATTACGGACTCCTCTTTAAATCTGCATATTCCTCCAAAGCTCAGTTGTCCTGAGTCTGCACAACTCTGCCAGGACCTAGGATCAAGAGAGACGCTCAAGTGTTTTAGTACTATATCTCTTGACACAATGATGAAAATAATCATGACCTCTAAACCTTCAAGCTGCATACTGGACCCTATTCCAACTAAACTACTGAAAGAGCTGCTTCCTGTGCTTGGTTTAGAGGTCATTATTATTTTCAGCATTGTCAAGAGATATAGTACTAAAACACTTGAACATAATAAACGGCTCTCTATCCACCGGATGTGTACCAAACTCACTAAAAGTGGCAGTAATAAAGCCTCTCTTGAAAAAGCCAAACCTTGACCCAGAAACTATAACAAACTATCGGCTTATATCGAATCTTCCATTACTCTCAAAGATTTTAGAAAAAGCTGTTGCCCAGCAACTCACTTCCTTCCTGAAGACAAACAATGTATATGAAATGCTTCAGTCTGGTTTTAGACCCCATCATAGCACCGAGACTGCACTTGTGAATGTGGTAAATGACCTTTTAATGGTGTCAGACTGAGGCTCTGCATCTGTCATCGTGCTCCTAGACCTTTGTGCTCTTTTGATACCATCGATCACCACATTCTTTTGGAGAGATTGGAAACCCAAAATTGGTCTACACGGACAAGTTCTGGTCTGGTTTAGATCTTATCTGTCAGAAAGATATCAGTTTGTCTCTGTGAATGGTTTGTCCTCTGACAAATCAAATGTACATTTTGATGTTCCTCAAGGTTCTGTTTTAGGACCACTATTGTTTTCACTATATATTTTACCTCTTGGGGATGTCATTCGAAAACATAATGTTAACTTTCATTGCTATGCGGATGACACAAGGCTGTACATTTCAATGAAACATGGTGAAGCCCCAAAATTGCCCTCACTAGAAGCCTGTGTTTCAGACATAAGGAAGTGGATGGCAGCAAACATTCTACTTTTAAACTCGGGAAAAACAGAGATGCTTGTTCTAGGTCCCAAGAAACAAAGAGATCTTCTGTTGAATCTGACAATTAATCTTGACGGTTGTACAGTCGTCTCAAATAAAACTGTGAAGGACCTCGGCGTTACTCTGGACCCTGATCTCTCTTTTGACAAACATATCAAGACTGTTTCAAGGACAGCTTTTTTCCATCTACGTAACATTGCAAAAACCAGAAGATTTCTGTCCAAAAATTATGCAGAAAAATTAATCCATGCTTTTGTTACTTCTAGGTTAGACTACTGCAATGCTCTACTTTCCGGCTACCCGGAGAAAGCACTAAATAAACGTCAGTTAGTGCTAACTACGGCTGCTAAAATCCTGACTAGAACCAAAAAATGTGATCCTTTACTCCAGTGCTAGCCTCCCTACACTGGCTTATTGTTAAGGCAAGGGCTGATTTCAAGGTTTTACTGCTAACCTACAAAGCATTACATGGGCTTGCTCCTACCTATCTTTCCGTTTGGTCCTGCCGTAAATACCTACACGTACGCTACGGTCACAAGACGCAGGCCTCCTAATTGTCCCTAGAATTTCTAAGCAAACAGCTGGAGGCAGGGCTTTCTCCTATAGAGCTAACTTTTTATGGAATGGTCAGCCTACCCATGTGAAAGACGCAGACTCGGTCTCAACCTTTAAGTCTTTACTGAAGACTCATCTCTTCAGTGGATCATATGATTGAGTGTAGTCTGGCCCAGGAGTGTGAAGGTGAACGGAAAGGCTCTGGAGCAACGAACCGCCCTTGCTGTCTCTGCCTGGCCGGTTCCCCTCTCTCCACAGTGACTCAGCCCCTATTACAGGGGCTGAGTCACTGGCTTACTGGGGTGCATCACTTGAGTGGGTTGAGTCACTGACGTGATCTTCCTGTCTGGGTTGGCGCCCCCCCCCCCCCCCCTTGGGTTGTGCCGTGGCGAAGATCTTTGTGGGCTATACTCAGCCTTGTCTCAGGATGGTAAGTTGGTGGTTGAAGATATCCCTCTAGTGGTGTGGGGGCTGTGCTTTGGCAAAGTGGGTGGGGTTATATCCTATATATCATCAGATGGGGCCACAGTGTCTCCTGACCCTGTCTCATCCTCCAGTAGTTTATGTGTCGGGGAGCTAGGGTCAGTCAGTTATATCTGGAGAACTTCTTCTGTCTTATCCGGTGTCCAGTGTGAATTTAAGTATGCTCTCTCTAATTCTCTCTTTCTCTCGGAGGAGGACCTGAGCCCTAGGACTATGCCTCAGGACTACCTGGGATGATGACTCCTTGCTGTCCCCAGTCCACCTGGCCGTGCTGCTGCTCCAGTTTCAACTGTGTTGCCTGCGGCTATGGAACCCTGACCTCTTCACCAGACATGCTACCTGTCCCAGACCTGCTGTTTTAAACTCTCTAGAGACAGCAGGAGCGGTAGAGATACTCTTAATGATCGGCTATGAAAAGCCAACTGACATTTACTCCTGAGGTGCTGACTTGCTGCACCCTCGACAACTACTGTGATTGTTATTATTTGACCATGCTGGTCATTTATGAACATTTGAACATCTTGGCCATGTTCTATTATAATCTCCACCCAGCACAGACAGAAGAGGACTGGCCACCCCTCATAGCCTGGTTCCTCTCTAGGTTTCTTCCTAGGTTTTGGCCTTTCTAGGGAGTTTTTCCTAGCCGCCGTGCTTCTACACCTGCATTGCTTGCTGTTTGGGGTTTTAGGCTGGGTTTCTGTACAGCACTTTGAGATATCAGCTGATGTAAGAAGGGCTATATAAATGAATGGGATTTGAACACAGTGCCAGGTCTCCGACCTCCTCCCTATAGGCTGTCTAATCGTTGTCGGTGATCAGGCCTACCATTGTCGTGTCGTCAGAAAACTTAATGGTGGTGTTGGCGTCGTGCTTGGCCACGCATTCGTGGGTGAACAGGGAGTACAGGAGGGGACTAAGCATGCACAGCTGAGGGCCCCCCCATGTTGAGGATCAGTGTGACACTTTAAAGACACTTTGTTGGTATTTCCTTTATTTTGGCAGTCACCTGTACATGTGCATGCTCACACAAATGAATCAGACATCTAACCTCCCCATACAACTCCATAGTATACACAACTGCTCAGCTCAATTGATGTAAATGTAAAACCAAGCTATGGGAACAGTGAATTCAGACCAAAGATAACACGTCCTATTGTCCACAAGGAACAGAGATTGACAATGTGCGAGAGGATGGATCAAGACACAGTATGAGCAAACGAACATATACACACGATCACATGTTAATATGTTAGGGTCATTGTGCATGTGCGAGACAGATAGTTTGTACTGTAGAGTGAGTGTACTGCATGTATTATATTCGTATGTAGGGTATCTGCATGTATGCGTTTGTGTACTGTACTTTGCTCATCCAGGACTTCCGCTTGCACATGGCTTTCCTCCTCTTGACCGCCTCCCACAGCCGTCTCTGCCCTGTAGCGACACCCACGACAGAGAGAGGGAGGGAGCGAGAAGGATAATGTCACTGACTATGTAGACCAAGAATCAGAAACTACTTCTCCCAAACTACAGTGATATCACTATGGCATGTGATAGTGATAGTCATATTCAATTCATCATCATTCATTAATGTATGGGAAGAAGAGTGTTCTAAACCAAACATTGATTTGCTTACATAACAATCAGTGTTATGCTAATGCTAAACTCTCTGGACCTGTTCATATGTGAATATCCTATTCTATGCTGAACAAAAATATAAACGCAACAAGTCAAGTGTTGGTCCCATGTTTCATGAGCTGAAATAAAAGATCCCAGAAATGTCAAAATAAAAGATCCCAGAAAAAGCTAATTTCTCTCATATTGTGTCTACAAATTTGTTTACATCCCTGTTAGTGAGCATTTCTCCTTTGCCAAGATAATCTATCCACCTGACAGGTGTGCCATATCAAGAAGCTGATTAAACAGCATGATCATTACCCAGGTGCAATATGTGCTAGGGACAATAAAAGGCAACTCTAAAATGTGCAGTTTTGTCACAACACAATGCCACAGATGTCTCAAGTTTTGAGGGAGCGTGCAATTGGCATGCTGACTGCAAGAATGCCCACCAGAGTTGTTGCCAGAGAATGTAAAGTTAATTTCTCTACCATAAGCCGCCTCCAAAATCATTTTAGAGAATTTGGCAGTAAGTCCAACCTGCCTCACAACCACAGACCATGTTTTACCACACCAGCCCAGGACCTCCACATCCAGCTTCTTCACCTGCGGTATGATCTGAGACCAGCCACCCAGACAGCTGATGAAACTGAGGAGTATTTCTGTCTGTAATAAAACCCTTTTGTGGGGGAAAACGGATTGGCTGGACCTGGCTCCCAAGTGGGTGGACCTATTACTGTGCCCCTGCCCATTCATGTGAAATCCATAAATTAGAGCCTACTGAATACATTTTGATTGACTGATTTCCTTATATGAACTGTATCTTAGTAAAACAATTAAAATTGTTGCATGTTGCGTTTATACTTCAGGGTTGGCAAACCCTCTTCCTGGAAAGCAACTGGCAATGCAAGCTTTTGCTCCAACCCTGTTGTGCTGTAACTCCTTCAACTCAGCTAATCAAGGTCCTGGTCCGCTAATTAGTAGAATCAGGCAAGATTAGGGTTGTCGCAAAAGCTTCCAGAAGGGGTAGCCCTCACGGAGGAGAGTTGGGCACCATTGCTGTACTTGATACATAAGAAAAGCATCCCCTGTTCTGCACTGTTCTGTACTGTTCAGTCCCTCCAGGATTCTGCTCGATTTAGATGTAGCACTTCTGACATTTTGCATTGCAATTTGAGATGATTTTCTTCAAGTGATAGAGGAATTAAATTCCTATATGTTTATTACCCAATTCAATTAATGCACTCAGCCCATTTCTAAGGATTTGTAAGATACTTATTTGCATAAAATGGGCGGAGACCAGTCTCAAAATCAAGCAATTGCATTTATTCTCGAGAATCTTGAACATGATATAATTTACAACAGGTTATAAACTGAAAATGACATCATTAGGTTTCAAACTGTCCCGTCCCTGCTCCATTCCGGTACAATGGCAGTATAGTTCTCAAGCCTTCCTACATCGTCCTCCACTAGTTTAGATAATTTAAGACCAGGCCAAGGTCTCCCTGTGTAGATAAGCATTCTAGCCAGTCTGACGATAAGTTCATTCGTTTCTACCAAGGAACAGACAGTCTTTGTTCTAATTCTTGATTATAATTACACACATTATATTCAGTACTAGGATTAAAAGAAAATTCATACATCTATACAGTAACATAATAGTATTCTGATTAGTCAGTCCTGATTGAAATGTATACATAATTAGTCATTATTGATAAAAAATCCCTTAACATCAAGTTATTATGAAAATGCGCTGACGGGGGAAAGTTTTGTTGACGTGCGGCTTGATCGAACCATTTTATGCAGTGATTGTGCTGTGATTGGTTACAATTTGTGTAGTGCAGTGATCAAAGTTTTATTTTGTAATATTAGTAAATACATTTGATTGATTGGGTATGTATTTTAAGTGGCATCCTAATATGGTCATTGGAATGTAGCCAACATACACTCTATACTAAACACCCTTGACTCCAATGCTTCCTAAAGTGAAGTTGGCAGGATGTCCTTTGAGTGGTGGACCAATCTTGATAAACATGGGAAACTGTTGAGTGTGAAAAACACAGGAGCTTTGCAGTTCTTGACACAAAACAGTGCGCCTGGCACATACTACCATACCCCATTCAAAGGCATTTCAACATTTTGTCTTACCCATTCACCCTGAATGGAACACATAGAGTGTATGTTGGCTACATTCCAATGGGGTGGCAAGTAGCCTAGTGGTTAGAGTGTTGGACTAGTAACTGGAAAGTTGCAAGATCAATTCCCAGAGCTGACAAGGTAAAAATCTGTCATTCTGCCCTTGAACAAGGCAGTTAACCCACTGTTCCTAGGCCATAATTGAAAATAATATATTTTTTAATTGACTTACCTAGTTAAATAAAATGTTTTAAAAAAATAATACAAATAAATACACCCATGTAACCTGACATCAATTTAACAAGTGACATCACTAAATTACTGTTGTATCAACAAGTTTGACCATGACAGGTTTGCTCAATTTCCACATTATTGGTATGTCCGCAGTGAACAGTTTACTTGAGGTTTAGTGAATGATTTGTCCCAAATACAATGCTTTCAGTTTTTGAAATATTTAGTTCTAACTTATTCCTCGCCACCCATTCTGAAACCAACTGCAGCTATTTGTTAAGTGTTGCAGTGAATGAAATCGCTGTAGTAGCTGATATTTTGTATACTCAATGTATATGAATGATTTACAACTTTTTTTTAAAGAATCAACTCACAGGTTGCATCTCTGAGCTCAGCTACAGACAATGTAAATGGAAGGAGTGAAAACCAGAAAAAAAGAGAGAAAAGGGAGGACAATGGAAATCCGAGTGAGTAGAGAGGCATTGAGAGGGGGGCTTAGAGAGTGACAAATGGAAAGGAAGACTACTTTTTTTGCTCTCCCACTAATGTGCTTAAGGACGCACGCCTGTGTTAGGGGAAATTACATTTTAAGGGTGTAATTACCGGTTAAATGTGAATTGTGAAAAGATATTAAGGGCATTCGTGATGGAAAGAAAATATCTGCTCTATTGATATTCTGTTTCACTTCCAAGTTTGCGTAACTCCACGACAAAAGAGTGGAATCTAGCCTAACAGAATACAGTTAGTTGGAACCACCAAGACTCTTCCTAGAGCTGGCCGCCCAGCCAAACTGAGCAATTGGGGGAGAAGGGCCTAGGTCAGGGAGGTGACCAAGAACCTGATGGTCACTGACAGAGCTCGAGAGTTCCTTTGTGGAGATGGGAGAACCTTCCAGAAGGACAAGTATCTCTGCTGCATTCTACCAATCAGGCCTTTATGGCAGTGGCCAGACGGAAGCCACTCCTCAGTAAAAGGCACATGAAGGCCTGCTTGGAGTTTGCCCAAAGGCACCTAAAGACTCCCAGACCATGAGAAATAAGATTCTCTGGTCTGATGAAACCAAGATTGAACTCTTTAGCCTGAAAGCCAAGCGTCAGGTCTGGAGGAAACCTGACACCATCCCTACGAGGATGCACGGTGGTGGCAGAATCATGCTGTGGGAATGTTTTTCAGCGGCAGGGACTGGGAGCGCTCACGACCTCAGATTGGGGCGAAGGTTCACCTTCCAACAGGAGAACGCACTAAGCACACAGCCAAGACAAAGTAGGATTGGCTTCGGGACAAGTCTCTGAATGCCCTTGAGTGGCCCAGCCAGAACCCGGACTTGAACCCGATCGAACATCTCTGGAGAGACCTTAAAATAGCTGTGCAGCAACGCTCCCCATCCAACCTGACAGGGCTTGAGAGGATCTGCAAAGAAGAATGGGAGAATCTTCCCAAATACAGGTGTGCCAAAAGTGTAATGTCATACCCTAGAAAACTCAATGCTGTAATCACTGCCAAAGGTGCTTCAACGCACTCAGACGAACCATCAAACCAGACAGTGTCAATACAGGACCAAGATCGAATCTTCCTACACAGGCTCTGACACTCGTTGGATATCATGGATTACAAAGGGAAACCCAGCCGCGAGCTGTCCAGTGATGCGAGCCTACCAGACGAGCAAAATGCCTTCTATGCTCACTTCGAGGCTAGCAACACTGAACCATGCATGAGAGCACCAGCTGTTCCAGACGATTGTGTGATCGCTCTCTTTGTAGTCAATGCTATTAAAACCTCTTACAGCTACCCCCCTACTTTTTTCAATTTCCGCCTGAAGACACACCCAAATCTAACTGCCTGTAGCTCAGGCCCAGAACCAAGGATATGCATATTCTTGGTTTCATTTGAAAGAAAACACTCTGAAGTTTGTGTAAATGTGAATTGAATGTAAGAGAATAACACAATAGATCTGGTTTAGATAATACAATGAAAAGACCATAAGTATTTTCATTTTTATTGTTGTATCATCATCTTTAAAATGAACAAGACAAAACAAACATTCAGATAGGATGATGGGGACAAATTCAGTGAAAAACATAAGAGGGCAACAGTACTTGTGCAAAGTTTCAGAATGATAACTTCCAAAATGAGTGTGCTACATGACATTTATCACAAAGTCACCCAGGTGTCCCACACAAGTAGCCCAAATGTACCCAAGTGGCCAAATTGGTGAAGTTATAAATTTTGGATGGAATAACTATATACAAAATAACAAAATGGTATTCTAACACACACCCCCAAATAATGGAGAAAAAACATGAAAAAAAATATATACATTTACGAAATAAAACTTTCAATATTTGGAAGACCCTCAGTCCTCTACACAATATTGTGCTGCTGATGCCAGGTGCCATAGCAGTCTCTTTCTGCTGTAAAGCAGAGGGTCACCAAGCATGTGGTGCAGGTGATGGGGGACTTCATTTTGCAAAGAACACAGCGACGCCTCCATGCTGTGCCCTTTTGGCCCTGAGGCACATCCATGCCTGCAGAAATACATTTGGGCAGATGAACACCACTTGTGGCAGGAGCAGAAGGGACAGAGGTAGAGGGGCCAGAACGTGGTGCAGTGGTGCTGTAGCTCCTTGATGAGCAGCTCTCTGAAGGCTAGCTGTGAGATGGGGGGCTTTCCACAGCTCTTAGTCATTTCCTTGTGTAGGATGAATGCATTCACCACAGCAATGTCAATGAAATGATAGAAGGTCTTGTACCATTTCATCGTCTTATGGAGAACATTGTAATAGCCTATCAGCGCATCTGACAGGTCCACACCTCCCATGCTCTTGTTGTAGTCCTTTGTTGCAGTTGGAATGGGGACATTTTTTGCGGTCCATGCCCCAGTAGCGCTGAGACAACAGGTGTCCGGCTGGATGAACCAGCTTCAGTGGGGATGGACACCTTGGCACTGGGGCTCACATTCGGAGTCAGTGTCACTGTGAAAGAAAATGTTCAGTTAGAATAGTTTCACATATGAGCCCTATATCAACAGGTATAATAAACAGATACAGTGGGGCAAAAAAATATTTAGTCAGCCACCAATTGTGCAAGTTCTCCCACTTAAAAAGATGAGAGAGGCCTGTAATTTTCATCATAGGTACACTTCAACTATGACAGACAAAATGAGAAAAAAAATCCAGAAAATCACATTGTAGGATTTTTAATGAATTTATTTGCAAATTATGGTGGAAAATAAGTATTTGGTCACCTACAAACAAACAAGATTTCTGGCTCTCACAGACCTGTAACTTCTTCTTTAAGAGGCTCCTATGTCCTCCACTCGTTACCTGTATTAATGGCACCTGTTTGAACTTGTTATCAGTATAAAAGACACCTGTCCACAACCTCAAACAGTCACACTCCAAACTCCACTATGGCCAAGACCAAAGAACTGTCAAAGGACACCAGAAACAAAATTGTAGACCTGCACCAAGCTGGGAAGACTGAATCTGCAATAAGTAAGCAGCTTGTTTTGAAGAAATCAACTGTGGGAGCAATTATTAGGAAATGGAAGACATACAAGACCACTGATAATCTCCCTCGATCTGGGGCTCCACGCAAGATCTCACCCCGTGGGGTCAAAATGATCACAAGAACGGTGAGCAAAAATCCCAGAACCACACGGGGGGACCTAGTGAATGACCTGCAGAGAGCTGGGACCAAAGTAACAAAGCCTACCATCAGCAAGGGCATTGAAGATGAAACGTGGCTGGGTCTTTCAGCATGACAATGATCCCAACAGCCCCAAAACATCACTGCTCTAGAGGAGATCTGCATGGAGGAATGGGCCAAAATACCAGCAACAGTGTGTGAAAACCTTGTGAAGACTTACAGAAAACGTTTGACCTCTGTCATTGCCAACAAAGGGTATATAACAAAGTATTGGATAAACTTTTGTTATTGACCAAATACTTATTTTCCACCATAATTTGAAAATACATTTATTAAAAATCCTACAATGTGATTTTCTGGATTTTTTTCTCATTTTGTCTGTCATAGTTGAAGTATACCTATGATGAAAATGACAGGCCTCTCTCATCTTTTTAAATGGGAGAACTTGCACAATTGGTGGCTGACTAAATTCTTTTTTGCCCTTCTGTATATGGAGTACAGGGAACATAAGGTTGAATATATTATTATAGACCTGCTAGATCTACTGTCTCTATTATATTATGAGAGACCAGCTACATCTACTGTCTTTATTATATTACAACAGACCAGCTGTATCTACTGTCTCCATTTCACTTTGGCCATAGTTGTGGGCCTGCCCTCCCCTCAACAGCCTCAAATAGGCTATTTCATGTAGGGGTGGGATGGAGCGGCAGACACACGCATCTCGGCCATGCTCTTTCTAATCCACAATATGTATATATACACACAAACATAGGCTATTGGTCATACACATACATACAAACATACCCCCACCCACAATGTATAGCCAACGTGTACTTTACACATTTGATTACATTTTTATATATTGCTACAAAAAATAAATAAATCACAAATAATATTTTATATTATTAATTTCAAACAACGGCATTAGCATGAGAAGAACTTACCAGTCCAAAACGATGTCCTCTCCGTTCAAAAAATATTCCTCCATTTGGGAATCAAAGCTATGCTAGCTAAATGAATCGTCCTCCAACAATCTGTCTCACTTTCCCGATCAATTTCTTCTAAAATTGTGTGTACATCTGTATATCTAGACTTAGATTTAGCTTTCCCTGGCTTAGTCGCCATACTGATTGATACATAAACAGCTGAAGATGCGCTTTTCCAACATAGTGCTGTGCGTAACATGCTCCTTCCAGTATGAATCTTCAATGGCGAATGACCCTCTTTACGCCGGAGTTTACTACATGGGTTGGTCTTCCAACACATAACCATTACATATTGCCATTTACCTCAGCTCATTGGCTATCGACCAAGCTAGATTTCAAGACAATCAGTGGTCATTGGGTTAAAAAACAGTCAATCAACGAAACTGCGGTCATATCATTGGTGCACAATGATGTAATTACTTGTTGTCTTCAAATCGGTTTCTTTCAGTCAATACGTCCTGCGAAATTACCCATCACGTTTGGTTGTGTTACAAACAACCAGTTGATTGCAATGAAACCAAATATGACTGGAAAAGTCACGTTTAGTGTGTGTATTTACATCGAATGTGTCGTCGAAAATTTAATGGAGACGGAACTCATGACACAAGCGGTTCACAAAATGTTTTGTGTTAGGCTATAAAAATGGATTTTATCAAACAAAAGACAATTCATTGTGTAACAATGAGCATTGGGATAGCAAACAGAGGAAGATCGTCAAAGGTAAACTATTTATTTTATTGCAATTTGGGATTTTGTTACGCCTGTGCTGGTTGAAATAGTTTTTTTTAATGGGGCTCTATGCTCAGATAATCGCATCATATCCTTTCGCAGTAACTCCTTTTTTAAATCTGACAACGCAGTTGGATTAGCAAGATTCTAGGCTTTCGAAACATGTGAGACACTTGTATTTTCATGAATGTTTAATATGACTATTTATGTAGCGATCACCGTATGTTGTCGAATTTAATCCCGCTAACGGGTTCGGTGCGTAGAGAGGTTAACACCTTTAAACAGGTTAACATTCACTAGGCCGGGCGGATTACCAGCATGCATACTCAGAGCATGCGCTGACCAGCTGGCAACTGTCCTCACTGACATTTTCAACTTCTCCCTGACCCAGTCTCTAATACCTACGTTTCAAGCAGACCACCATAGTCTCTGTGCCCAAGAATACCAAGATAATCAGTCTAAATTACTATCGCCCTGTAGCACTCACATCTGCAGCCATGAAATGGTTTGAAACGGTTGGTCATGGCTCACAACATCATCCCAGATACCATGGACCCACTCTAATTTGCATACCGCCCCAACAGATCCATAGATGACGCAATCTCGATTGCACTCCACACTGCCCTTTCCCACCTGGACAAAAAGAACACCTATGAAAGAAGGCTGTTAATTGACTACAGCTCAGCGTTCAACAACATAGTGCACTCCAAGCTCATTTCTAAGCTAAGGACCCTAAAATTAAACACCTCTCTCTGCAACTGGATTCTGGACTTCCCGGCAGGTCACCACCGGTGGTGAGGGTAGGCAAAAACACATCCGCCACGTGACCCTCAACACGGGGGGCGGGTCAGGGGTGCGTGCCTAGTCCCCTCTACTCCCTGTTCACCCACAACTGCACGACTCAAACACCATCATTAAGTTTGTAAACAACAACAGTGGTAGGCCTGATTACCGACCATGATGAGACAGTCTATAGGGAGGTCAGAGACCTGGCACTGTGTTGCCTGGATAACAACCTCAGCGTTAACAAGGAACAGAACACACCCCCATCCACATTGACTGGGCTGTAGTGGAGCAGGTTGAGAGCTTCAAGTTCCTTGGTGTCCAAATCTCTAAGGAATTAATATTGGTCTACACATACCAACAACAGAGTGAAGTGGGCACGACAACACCTCTTCCCCCTCAGGAGCCTGAAAATATTTGGCATGGGTCTTCAGATCCTCAAACGGTTCTACAGCTGCACCATTGACAGCATCTTGACTGGCTGCAACACCGCTGCTTGGCATCCGACTGCAAGGAACTACAGAGGGTAGTGCGTACGGCCCAGTACATCACTGCGGCCGAGCTCCCTGCCATCCAGGAGCTCTATACCAGGCGGTGTCAAAGGAAGTCCCTAAAAACGGTGAAAGACTCCAGCCACCCAAGTCATAGACCGTTCTCTCTCCTACCGCACGACAAGCGGTGCCGATACATCAAGTCTGTAACAAACAGGACCCTGAACAGCTTCTACCCCCAAGCCATAAGACTGCTACATAGTTAGTTAAATCGTTAACCAATAGCTACCCAGACTCTCTGCGTTGACCCTTTTGGCACCAAATCTTTTCACTCTTCAGACACCCTGCTGTTGCTGTTTATTATCTAGCCTGTTGCCTAGTCACTTTATCCCTACCCATATGTACACTGCATGACCAAAAGTATGTGGACACCTGCTCGTCGAACATCTCATTCTAAAATCATGGGCATTGATATGGAGTTGGTCCCTTGGTTGTTGCTATAACAGCCTCCACTCTTCTGGGAAGGCTGTCAACTAGATATTGGAACATTGCTGTGGGGACCTGCTTCCATTCAGCCACAATAGCATTAGTGAGGTCAGGCACTGATGTCGCGCAATTAGGCCTGGCTCGCAGCCGGCATTCCAATTCATCCCAAAGGTGTTCAATGGGGTTGAGGTCAGGACTCTGAGCAGGCCACACCGATTTCGACAAAGCATCTCTGTATGGACCTCACTTTGTGCAAGGAGGCATTGTAATGCTGAAACAAGAAAGGGCCTTCCCCAAACTGTTGCCACAAAGTTGGAAGCACAGAATTTTCTAGAATGTCATTGTACGCTGTAGCGTTAAGATTTCCCTTCACTGGAACAAAGGGGCCTAGCCTGAACCATGAAAAAATTCCCCATTACCATTATTCCTCCTCCACACCAAGACAGTCGTGAAGAGGGCACAACAAAACCTTTTCTTCCTCAGGAGACTGAAAAGATTTGGCATAGGTCCCCAGATCCTCAAAAAGTTCTACAGCGGCACCATCGAGAGCATCCTGACAGGTTGCATCACCGCCTGGTATGGCAACTGCTCGGCATCTGACCGCAAGGCGCTACAGAGGGTAGTGCATATGGCCCAGTACATCACCGGGGCCAAGCCTCCTGTAATCCAGGACCTATATAATAGGCGGTGTCAGAGGAAAGGCCATAAAAGTATCAGAGACTCCAGTCACCCAAGTCATAGACTGTTTTCTCACCTACCGCGCGGCAAGCAGTACCGGAGCGCCAAGTATAGGACCAAAAGGCTCCTTAAACAGCTTCTACCCCAAAGCCAAAAGACTGCTGAACAATTAGTCAAATGGCTACCGGACATTACATTGACACCCCCCTCCCATTTGTTTTGTACACTGCTGCTACTCGCTGTTCATGATCTATGCACAGTCACTTCACCCCTACATACATGTAGAAATTACCTCAAATAACCTGTACCAACCCACACACTCGGTACCAGTACCCCCTGTATATAGCCTCGTTATTGTTATGTTATTTTGTTACTTTAAAAAATCTATTTTTTACTTTAGTTTATTTGGTAAATATTGTCAACTCTTCTTGAACTGCAATGTTGGTTAAAGGCTTGTAAGTAAGCATTTCATGTTAAGGTCTACACTTGTTGTATTCGGCGCATGTGACAAATAAAGTTTGATTTGATTTGAAAGGTGGCATCCTATGACGGTGCCACGCTGAAAGTCACTGAGCTCTTCGGTCAGGCCATTCTACTGCCAATGTCTGTCTATGGAGATTGCATGGCTGTGTGCTCGATTTTATACACCTGTCCACATACGTTTGTATATATAGTGTATCTATCTCAATTACCTTGTACCCCTGAACATCGACTTGGTACTGGTACCCTGTCTATATAGCCAAGTTATGTTACTTGTTGTGTATTTATTCCTTGTGTTATTTTATATTTTTTCTCTCTGCGTTGTTGGGAAGGGCCCGTAAGTAAGCAATTCACTGTCTACACCTGTTGTTTACGAAGCATGTGACAAATAAAAAATATTATATGACAAAGCAGAGAGAGGACAGAAAGAGAGTGGCCTACTGAAGACAAAGCTTCTCTTTGGCAGCAGGGCTCCTTGAGATATCACAATATGGTTTATAGATTTGTTGTTTGCCTCCCAAATGTTATTGTAATAATGCATGGCACTTCTGTTGACTGATTTGCTGCTTTGGATGAAGGCATCAGATAAATAACCATAAAATATTGTTACCATTCGAATGCTAACTAGAGGGAGAAGTTATTTGTTTTATTTGTTTATTCGACAGGGACCATGTACAAACATTGCACCAGTTTTAGCTACATAGCCAAATGTAATCTGCAGTCCCTTATACTAGCTGAAGTATCCTTAGATTTAAACGTACAAAAAAGCTTACGTTTTAAGATTGACTCATTATGGTACTCTGCTAGCCATTGTTTAATACTGAACAGAAATATAAAAAGTAACATGCAACAATTTAAAAGATTTCCCCACAAAAGGGCCTTATTACAGACAGAAATACTCCTCAGCACCCCGTCCTCCCCCATCTGACGATTCCGCAGGTGCAGAAGCCGGATGTGGAGGTCCTGGGCTGGTGTGGTTACACATGGTGTGCAGTTGTGAGACCGGTTGGACGTATTGCCAAATTCTCTAAAACGATGTTGGAGGCAGCTTATGGTAGAGAAATTAACATTACATTTTCTGGAAACAGCTCTGGTGGACATTCCTGCATTCAGCATAATAATTGCACTCAAAACTTGAGACATCTGTTGCATTGTGTTGTGTGACAAAACTGCACATTTTAGAGTGGCCTTTTATTGTCCCCAGCACAAGGTGCAGTTGTGTAATGATCGTGCAGTTTAATTAGCTTATTGATATGCCACACCGGTTAGGTGAATGGATTATCTTGCCAAAGGATAAAATGCTCACTAACAGGGAAGTAACAAATTCATGCACAAAATGTGAGAGAAATAATATTTTTTGTGTGTATGGAAAATGTATGGGAACTTTAACTTCAGCAAATGAAACATAGGACCAGCACTTTACATGTTGCGTTTATATTTTTGTTTAGTGTAGTTTCCCCTGCCTGGAATTTCCCTACTTCTTCCTGAGGCTGCCATTCATTCCCTTGGTTGGTTGTGTGCCTGGCACGCACTGGAGGCAAAAGGCCCTAACACACTGGTATAACCCAGAGATTAACACAAGCATATGGCCTTTTGTTTTACTGGTGGTGGCTTTTTGGAAGGCTATGGTCGAGCCCCTTCCCTTTACACAAACACAGGCTCACACACACAGGCTCACACATGGACAGGCTCACACACGGACAGGCTCACATACGGACAGGCTCACACACGGACAGGCTCACACATACAGGCTCACACACACACACACACACAGGCTCACACACACGCACACACAGGCTCACACACACACACACAGGCTCACACACACACACACAGGCTCACACAAACACACAGGCTCACGCACACACAGGCTCACATACACACACAGGCTCACAGACACACACACACACACAGGCTCACACACACACACATGCGCTCACACACACACACACACACACACACACAGGCTCACACACACACACACACACAGGCTCACACACACACACACACACAGGCTCACACACACACACACACGCACACACACACAGGCTCACACACACACACACACGCACACACACACAGGCTCACACACACACACACACAGGCTCACACACACACACACAGGCTCACACACACACACACAGGCTCACACACACACACAGGCTCACACACACACACAGGTTCACACACACACACACACAGGCTCACACACACACACACAGGCTCACACACACACATACACACACAGGCTCACACACACACAGGCTCACACACACACACACAGGCTCACACACACACACAGGCTCACACACACACACACAGGCTCACACACACACACACACAGGCTCACACACACACACACAGGCTCACACACACACACAGGCTCACACACACACACAGGCTCACACACACACAGGCTCACACACACACAGGCTCACACACACACAGGCACACACACACACACACACGCACACACACACAGGCTCACACACACACACACAGGCTCACACACACACACACAGGCTCACACACACACACAGGCTCACACACACACACAGGTTCACACACACACACACACACAGGCTCACACACACACACACAGGCTCACACACACACATACACACACAGGCTCACACACACACACAGGCTCACACACACACACAGGCTCACACACACACACACACAGGCTCACACACACACACACACAGGCTCACACACACACACACAGGCTCACACACACACACAGGCTCACACACACACACAGGCTCACACACACACAGGCTCACACACACACAGGCACACACACACACACACAGGCTCACACACACACTGAATCAAAGTTTCAGCAGTATTTGGACAGTGACACATTTGTTGTTGTTTTGGCTCTGTACTCCAGCACTTTGGATTTGAAATTATGAGGTTACATTTTAGGGAATTTTCATCCATATCGGGTAAACTGTTTCGAAATTAAAGCACTTTTTGTACATAGTCCCCTCCTTTTAGGGGACCAAAAGGCTTTGGCTATTCAAACAACAGGCATGGCAGTGCCACTCATAGTCCTAAGTATGCCAAGAGCCATATGAAACCATTTTAAATACAGAATAACACAATACAAAATGAACAAGGGCTAAGGTGTTTGAGTGTAATCATGTTGGCCATATTGGATTTAGAATAAAATGGATTCCTACCAGTCTTTGTAGGCATGAATGAGTGTTATACACAATTCTGAAAAAAACTCCTCTTTACAGGTGATTTAACCTCCATCAAATGTTATTATGGCAGCAATATTTGACTTTGGACACCATATTGGATTTGAGAAAAAATATAAAATATCTGTGATTGCCCCTGTAATTAGGGGCTAAATACACAACACCCTTTAATGAAACCTGGACCCCAAAATTGGATTTCGATGTCTGAGCCCACTTGGTTACCTTGGAACCAATAACAATAGCCACAAAATATTTTAAAAACGTGTAACTGTACGCATTCAGCAGTGAATGACAGCAAAATTGACTTGGAAAGTGGTCAATTGAACATCTACCAAAAAGAGAAGTTAACATTCACCATAAATATTCATAGTTTATATTTCTGCTTATTGTATCTGTGTGTTTACAGGTTTATATTTCCAAAATGCTTTAAGATACTGTAATGTTGTTTATTTCTGTATGTAGAGCAGCCAATTGACTACTTGTACTAAAAAAATGTGCCATATCAAAGCTTGCGATATTAGGTAACGTGAGCTTTTGTGGCCCACTCCCCCTCCAGCCAGGTATTATTCTGTGCTGTTTGAGTTAAGGGAGTGTGTCACATAATATAGAAATGTAACAACTTTTGCAGTAAAAAAAGAAAGAAAAAAAAGAACATAATTTAATATATAGGAGACCTTAGACATATGGAAAAGCATGGTTGTGTTTTGTTACACATCGGGTAGGGGTATCTAAAAGAAAAATGTGGACACACACACACACACACACACACTTGGTTGAGCCCTCACCTTATATACACAAACAAATACTACATTAATGCACTTGGACGAAAAATGCACAGCATGAATGCACATACAATCCACCCCCACTATAAAACTCACCGGGCCGCCCCATGCCGACCTTCTCCAGGTCCTCGTTCTTGACGTAGTCGAAGTGGGAGAGTCGCGTCACGTTGAGGTCGTCACGGATACGCAGGAAGTACTGCTGCAGCTGCACCTCCATCAGCAACTCCAGGAGCCATTCTGTGCCCTCCTCCGACTGCATATTACTGCCTAGCTTCTGGATAAAACACACACGAAAAATGGAGGAGAAACCGGGTTTAAACATTGAGCCATTATGTGCACTCCTCGCACGCATGCACACATTACCTGTACAAAAAAAAAAACACTCAAAACTAGAAGACTACACAACCTCTTCAGTCAGAACCAGATACAGCAATTTACCACACCAGTCGTCGTCCGTCCGTCCCCCCCCCCAATAATACACTAGCACTGTCATGGATTGGTAGACAGACACATCAGTACACATAGACACAGGAAAAGAAAACGAGCATCTGCTGTCCAGATGATACACAACAGGCTTCACGTATCCTACTGTGCACCGCTCATCAGATTGTACCATGATGTACTGTAGGCCTGCCTACATTACATCCCTCAAAAGTCACAGTCAATCTATCCAAACAGACAATCTATCCAGATATCCTATCTATCCAAACAATTGATGCCCTTTTCATAATTCTCAAACATACCATGCATAGAATATATAGAGCTGTATATAGAGCTGCATGCTCTTGGTTGATAGCCTACACATCGACTACTGTGCCGAGTTGTCTATGTGGCGAAAGCAGTCAACTGAAACTGACAAACAAATGTCATAAGGATACCAAGAGTTGTTTTGACTTCTATCAAACATGTCCGGATGCTCTCCTCTCTATTTGACTCAGAGCGTTTGTCGGATATCAGGTGCTTTCAATTATCCACCTATCTAGTCCTGATAGAGATCAAGAGGGAGAGAGAGAAAAAGGACTGACAGACAAACAAACAGACAGACAGACAGACAGAGGCTCGGAAACGGTGACGATAGTGAGGGGGAAAAAGAGAGAGGGAGAAGTTTTATGTGATTGGCTGCTGAAGAGCAGCAATTACTAGTACCTCAGATACGGGGTCTCCTCTTTCGTAAGAGGGTTTTGTCTAGAAGGGATACAACTTTTGTCAAAATGGACTATCCGTAGCAGGTTTAAGATAACGCAGCAGGTTAGGAGAATTAGGTTAAGGTTAGGAAAAGGGTTAGGCTTAGCTAAAATTGAGAAAATAATAAATAAATACATTAAAAAAAATGTTAAATCAGCTTTTGACAAAAAGCTGTATCCCATCTAGACCTGACCCCATAAGAAGACAAGCAAGGGGTCACCTGAGTGTCAGGAAGTCTTTAAGTGCCTCAGTGAGTGCCTCATAAGTGTGGTGTGTGTGTGTGGTCTACTGCAGAAAAACAGACATCATGCTACAGTAGCTCCTGTGCTATGCTGTTTAAACTTCTAATGCTATGTGAAAAGCCTGGAAGTTTCCTCAATGACAAGTTGACAACTCCTTGATGTCACACGCATTGGTAGCATCTGATTGGTTTCCCAAAAACTGTTGTACTGAAACGGATCTATAAAATTGCAACTTCACAACAATTCTCACGAGCATACATGAAACCAACTTCGATGGCTTTGCAGTTAAGATCTCCAGAAAAGTTAGACATTGCAAAATTATATGATGTCACTCAGGTTTTTAAGTTGTATGTCATTTAGGTCAGAGGACTCAATCAGCCTTTTGTGACTGATGGGATTCCGGTATTGACCAAGGCAGGGTCATAGGTTAAGGAGCAAAGGGGGTCATGACTTCCTCTTTCGCAGTTCAACAGTTAATGGGTTTGGGTTGGAGACTGGAGTGTCGCTTCTTTTAGTTTCATAGTTAAAATGAGTCTACGATTAGTCAGTCAAGCAGACAATGAAGTACAATCTCAACTCATAATTTTTGCAGACACACACCTGATAGCGCATCCACACTTATGCACCATGTACACACACAGGTCTTTATGACCAAGTCCAAAAACCTTTCACTAACTAGCAAGACATAGACACATCACTCAAATGAGTGACATGAGAAGAGATTACTTCTATTTTAATTCAGATGTGTTTCAAAATGGTTACAGCAGATGTTTGCATCCTGATACGAATCCACTACAAGGTCACATGCAGTAATATTCCTGTCTCAATGTTCCAAGCAGCACTTTGGAATTTCACACCTCTTAGTGGTCTGGCAACAGGGCTTTATCCACTTCGACAACCCCCAAGTAGAAAGTAGTCTTTGGGACAGGGGGCAGTATTTTCACATCCGGATGAAAAGCGTGTCCAAAGTAAACGGCCTGCTACTCAGACCCAGAAGCTAAGATATGCATATTAGTAGATTTGGATAGAAAACACTCTGAAGTTTCTAAAATTGTTTAAATCATGTCTGTGAGTATAATAGAACTTATTTGGCAGGTGAAACGCAGAAGAGAAATCATTCAGATTTTTTGTTTTGTTTTGAGGTCACTCTCTTTTCAATGGGTTTTCATTGAGAATCCAGATTTCTAATCAACTTTTCTACAGGTCCTATCGTATCCACTGGATGTCAACAGTCTTAGAAATTTGTTGAGGTTTTTCCTTTGAGAAATGAAGAAGTAACACTGTTCAGAATGAGGCTCGAGGCAAGTGTACTCTTTGTTAGAGGCGCGTGACCTGAAAGCACGCTCCGCTTTGGTTTTCCTCCGGTATTGAACACAGTATATGCCGTCTTCAATTTTATCGATTATTTACGTTAAAAAAATACCTATTACAAAAGTAGTTTGAAATGTTTGGACAATGCTTACAGGTAACTTTTGAGATATTTTGTAGTCACGTTGCGCAAGTTGGTACCGGTGTTTTTCTGGATCAAACGCGCAAAATAAAAGGATATTTTGTATATATATATATATATATATATCGATGGAATTAATCGAACAAAAGGACCATTTGTGATGTTTATGGGACATATTAGAGAGCCAACAGAAGAAGCTCGTCAAAGGTAAAGCATGAATTATATTTTTATTTCTGCGTTTTGTGTCGCGCCTGCAGGGTTTAAATATGCTTTTCTCTCTTTGTTTACTGGGGTGCTATCCTCAGATAATTCATTCGCTGAAGTCAGGTGTTTGAATAAAAGCCACTATGCTAAGCTGTATTGTGGAAAACGGAAAAAGAAATTGCTCTACAAGGTACTTTATTTTTTCTACAAGGTACTTTATTCATGCATTAACTTCTGTAAATCTTCATTTTGGTCACGATGCTGAAACTTCCCTGCTTAGCTGTTGAAACCAAAGTGCCTAAGACATGAGTCGACATCCCTTGCCTGGCAGCCAGGCTTGTCAGAGCTGATACCTAAAAGAGGTTAAATGTCGGGGTTGAAACGTTTAAACAATCTTAGCATCTGTCCAGTCCAACACGAGAACAAGCAGGAGTCAAAGGAAAGAGAGGAGACTGTTGGGGCTCCAGACTAACATATTCCCTTGGTGCCACTAACCTTTTCAGTTTTTTCACGGCGTCAGGGAATAGAACTAATTAGTAGGCCTAATAATTTTATGTCATTCAACAGTGCTTTAAAAAGTGTAATAGACTACAGAGATGGTATTCAATAAATACGTTTCATCTAACAAGTTCAAGCAAGAATGCATGACTCGAGATATATTGATGTGCAAACTAATCCAGTGATTGTCATGAATTATGGGTTGGCAATTAGGGTTTTGTTATATTTTACTGTTAAAAATAGGACTACAGACTTTTGTTCAATCAAGATTAATTTGCCTAGATCTTCATCATAGGCTAATTTATTTGGGGCTAATTCACCACCCGAGTAAGCGAAAACTCAAAACACACTAGCTAGATTCCATACTAAATGTAATACCCACTGGTATAAGCTATGTAATAATCTAACAGTAAATGTAATGTCCTAAAAATAAACTTTGCAGTTGTAGCATACTACCCAATGAGGCCCATACACACGCAATGGCCAACGTGCATTTTGCATGCTCCGTATCTCAAAGCCATATCAAATTAATTGGTTGTAAAATAGGTGCTATAGAGCTCAAAGGTATACCTACAGAACGCTGAGAACCTCCTCTCTTCAACGAAGCTGTCAGCACGCACGCACACACAAACATCCACACTCAGGAACATCTCTTCATTAAACAAACAAATATTAAACAAGTTGTGTTTTCCCACTATTGGATTTTGAAATGTTATACAAATCAGGACACTTTTCTTTTTCTCCTGGAGCGCAATGGGAGAGGCAGTGAGAGCAGCTCGCTCATCACAGCAGCAGGCCCCAGCGAAACAGGCACAGCATCTGACTCAGGACAGACACTTTCATTACAGGAATCATGAGGATAATGCACTTTACTGTTTGACCAAATCATGTAATTAGCCTCCTAGAAATAGGACGCTTTGAGTGAGGTGACTATGTAGAATGTGCAGCTCACACCAATCGCAAGTCACACAGTCAAGTCAAAGGGTCGCAAAATGCCACTAAATGGTATCAGTCTTGTGCCCTGGTAGTAAGTTTCCACTGACCTTTTTGGAGCAAGGCAGTTGGCAGTAGAAAGAGAAATATTGACGTTGTGTACACGGATTTGGCGCTTAGGAGGCACGAGGGGCGGAAGCTGGACGAGGTGTTCCGCTGCTAGGTGTCACTTGTCACGGGGCGGTGGGGAATGCTGGCCAACAGAAAAGGCTGCATCTCAATGGTCTAAAGTGGCTTTCTCTGCTCGTCTCCTTCCCTAGACTTGCAGTGTCTGGTATGAAAAAAACTGGTCAGGTCTCTGTCACCTTTCTTTCATCTGCACCTTCTGGTCTGAAACAATTGGATATGAAGTGCAGTATAATGACAAATCCACCACAAGTTTTCAGAATGCTGTCTTTTCCTTGAGGATTGAGCTCACTAACTTTCACCTCCAAGTGGAGGGAGGGAGGGTTTGGAGTAATGGAATGGAGTTGGAAGAGCTACAAGAAGTCCCTGGTGAAAAATGCTTCTGGCCAGAACTCATTCCCCTAGTCGGAATGAAGAAATGCAAAAGGTCCTGGACTGCTCTCAAGACATGCTGCTCAAAAACCCTCCCTGTAGTCTCCACAAGTCAGCCCAGAGGAATTTGTCTCAGTGTTCCTGAGTCAAAATGAGTCAGGCAACAAAAAGAGACAGAGCCAGGCAAAAGCAAGCAGTGCTTTCCTCAACTGGATCTGTGGATGCCTACTTCAACCACTTGTAACATTAGCCTTAAAGTCAGAGCGTCTCAAGAATTAATCGAGACATAGGATGTCTAGACTTGTTCACTACATACTCAAAAGTATGTGGACACCTGCTCTTCAAAACATCTCTTTCCAAAATCATTGGCATTGCTGCTATAACAGCTTCCACTCTTCTGGGAAGGCTTTCTACTAGATGTTGGAACAATGCTGTGGGGACTTGCTTCCATTCAGCCACAAGAGCATTGGTGAGGTTGGGCACTGATATTGGGTGATTAGGCCTGGCTCGCAGTTGGAGTTACAATTAATCTCAAAGGTGTTCGATGGGGTTGAGTTCAGGGCTCTGTGCAGGCCAGTCAAGTTCTTCCACACCGACTTTGACAAACCATTTCTGTATGGACCTCACTTTGTGCATGGGGACATTGTCATTCTGAAACAGGAAAGGGCCTTCCCCAAACTGTTGCCACAAAGTTGGAAGCACATAATTGTCTAGAATGTCATTGTATGCCTTAGCGTTAAGATTTATTTCACTGGAACTAAGGGGCCTAGACTGAACCATGAAAAACAGCCCCAGACCATTATTCCTCCTCTACCAACCTTTACAGTTTGCACTATGTATTCGGGCAGGTAGCGTTCTCCTGGCATCCACCAAACCCAGATTCGTTCGTCAGACTGCCAGATGGTGAAGCAACGGGTGTGGCTGAAATAGCTGAATCAACTAATTTGAATTGTGTCCACATACTTTTGTTTATATAGTGTATTCATTAGTGTGTTTAGTAGAATACATTTAGTGGGTAGATTGTGTTAGTATGTCATCCTAAACTCAAGAAGAGCAAGCACAGCTGTTGTGGTTAAGTTCGGTCAAGCCAGAGAAAATTATTAAGCAAGTTTTTTTAAACGGGCAAATGGGACTCATCATTGCAGTTCATAACTGGGTAAAGGCATTTAGCATTGGCCTCGCAATGTGAAACAATGACCGTCATGTGGAAGGGCTTTGACATTTGGCAAAGTGAAGCAATGAACATCATGACCTGTTGTCTGTCTCAGAGTGTCTCTGTTGCTTCAAAAATACCCAGCTGCAGAAGTTACTTGAGTTTTCATTGGCAATAAACCATCTTTGGGTCAGGAATTTATGCAATCCAAGCTAATTTACATTTTGGCCCGCGGGCAGTATATCAAGTTAATTTTGAGCAATATTCCAAACGCCTGTATCGCAAGAATTAAGTTTTTTTCTTATTTTTAGTTTTTATGAGCTTATATGTCCGCTTGTTCTCATGTTGACTTTTTGGTCGTCTCCTTCACTCCTCCTTTTCTGTGTATCTTCCCACAGACACAGATACCAAACCCCTCCCCTGCCACTCAGAGCAACAAAGATTAAAGATCACTTCTTCCTTTCTGACAACAATCAGCTTGAACTCGTTATTTGCATTTGAGGTTTGATCCAACAGAATCTGTCATATGGACACCGAAACACATTGAGACATTATTTTATGGTAACAGAGGAGAAGTTAAAAAGGGTATTGTTAGAAAGGTTGTGTTTTAACTCCTCAAATTGTGTGAAGAGCAGACCCTACTAAAATGGGATGATTGATTCTGGAAAATTAATGCTCAGTTTCTGTTGTGAGCAACATTCCGGTACCACGTACTGCTAGCAGCATTTTAGCCAGACTTATACTAGCTGTAGTCTGTGTTTTATAAAAAAAGTGCAATGAGCATAAAAAAAATATTATATAAGGAATTCGCAACTCGTTCTCATTCCATGAAATAAGGTAGGCCACTTGATTTCAACATTTTCACAAAGTGGACAAGCATGCTGTTCAAACAGTTGAAGACGGACAGAAGGGTGTGTTCATAACCAATGTTCCCGAGGGTACATAGCTCCCCGGTACTGCCACGCAGAAGAAATATCAGATTGAACTTCACTCAACTTTCTAGTTAGTTAACTTATTGATGCTTACCCATCCCTTAAGTGGGATAATTGTCATCAGCAACCGCTGAATAGCATAGCGCCACAGTCAAATAATATTACTAAAAAATATTCATATTCATGAAATCACAAGTGCAATATTGCAAAACACAGCCTCAAAGAATATGCATATAATTGACAGCTTAGGATAGAAAACACTAAAGTTTCCAAAACTGTAAAAATATTGTCTGTGAGTATAACAGAACTGATGTTGCAGGCGAAAGCCTGAGAAAAATCCAATCCGGTAGTGCCTCATGTTTTGAAAGCACTGCGTTCCTATGCGTCCCTATTGAGCAGTGAATGGGCTATCAAAAAGATGACTCTTTCTCCGTATTCCCGAAGGGGTCTACAGAATTGTGACGTAGTTTTACGCATTTATGTTGAAGAATACCCGTAAGTGGCTACATTGCGCAAGTGGTCACCTGATGCTCCAAGAGAGATTCTCGCGTAAAATACAGAGGTAGCCATTACTCCAATCAGTCCTACTGAAAAACGAATTGTCCCGATGGATATATTATCGAATAGATATTTGAAAAACACCTTGAGGATTGATTATAAACAACGTTTGCCATGTTTCTGTCGATATTATGGAGCTAATTTGGAATATTTTTTGCCGTTTTCGTGACTGCAATTTCCGGCCGATTTCTCAGCCAAACGTGAAGAACAAACGGAGCTATTTCGCCTACAAAAATTATATTTTTGGAAAAAAGGAACATTTGCTATCTAACTGGGAGTCTCGTGAGTGAAAACATCCGAAGCTCAAAGGTAAACGATTTAATTTGATTGCTTTTCTGATTTCTGTGACCAAGTTACCTGCTGCTAGCTGGACAAATGCTATGCTAGGCTATTGATAAACTTACACAAATGGTTGTCTAGCTTTGGCTGTAAAGCATATTTTGAAAATATGAGATGACAGGGTGATTAACAAACGGCTAAGCTGTTTCTCAATATATTTCATTTGTGATTTTCATGAATAGGAATATTTTCTAGGAATATTTATGTCTGTTGCGTTATGCTAATTAGTGTCAGGCGATGATTACACTCCCTCATGCGGGATGGGGAGTCATTAGAGGCAGTCACCTCCCCTTCAACTACACTGATTGAAGTGGATTTAACAAGTGCCATCCATAAGGGATCATAGCTGGATTACCTGGATTCACCTGATCAGTATTTGTCATGGAAAGAGCAGGTGTCCTTAATGTTTTGTATACTCAGTGTATATTGTGAAATTGCCCATAAGTAAAAATTATTTTAAGGCCATATTGTCCAGCCCTGCCAACATTAACCGTACACTAGAACTACAGTGAGATTTGCCTACGTTCAAAAGATCTAAGCTGTGTACGAATAGTGTACTAACCACACTAACCGTACTATTTGTGACATAAATTAAGTATATAGTATGCTTATTGCTCATAGTATGGATATAGTTAGTATGCCAAAAGTTCCCGGATGTAGTACTAAATTCATCAAAATACGAAGTATACACGCAGTGGACACTATTTCCGTGCTTTTAGGGCACATAATGCAATTCTGGCTTCACAACGTTTTCAGATTTTAAGAAAATGGCGGAAAATATGCAGCCGAAGTCTGACGAGAAGGGATATAAATTCTTTGCTTTAACTAATTATGACAAATGTTAAGAAAATGTTGAGCAATGGAATACAGTAATAAAGTAAATTACACGTTGGCTGACAATTTGTTAGCTACGCTATCCTTACAGCATATCATTACAGCAGCAGTATGTACCGGGTATGCTAGCCACCTACTTACAGTAACGTTGTTAGTTGGTTACTAGTACATTGAACTTGCCAGTATATTTACTTTATGCTAACTAACTACCCAATGTTTATTGACTAGATTATTCACGTCATTCGGGCCCGTTCGTAAATTCGCTCTGGCTATCTACTCCGATTTCAGAGCACTCTCGTCTGACTGCCAGAGGCAGAGCGCAGAATAACTGATGAATTTACAAATGCTCAACACCCATTGAATGTGGCTGGTGTCAGTAAACGTCTGCAATTTTTTTTACATTTAAATTATTGACAAACACAACAGTTAATAACCATACCCTCTGGATAACAAAAACAGTCTAACTAGCTCTGTTAGGGTGAGTAAAATGGTCAGAGTGAGATGTTCTCTCATTTGTGTCTGAAAGTAGCAAGCAAGTTAGCTTGGGTGCTTGACTGCCAGTCAGAAGGCTCGGATCAACCCTCCTACTCCTTGGCCAGAGCGTCCAGTGTGCGCTCTGAATGCTCCCAGAACAAAATGCTCCGAATTTTTGAACGGACAATCTGACCACGCCCTGAATTTACGAACGCCCAGAGCGCACTATGACACTCCTTATTGAATTGACAAACACACCCAAAGTCTAGTTAGTAATTTGCTATGCTTCAAGCTAGCAAGAGGTTGCATAGCAACAGCATCAACTTCCTGTAGACATGCAAAGCCATAGTACGCACAACTGAAAGGATACCGTTTGCTTACAATATACTAAAATTAACTAATAGTATATAGCTTAGTAATGTTAATTGATCTTACATATCAAAATACATTGGATGTGGACAGGTTCAGCCTACCACTGCATATATCAATGTTGAGACATGTCACTGAACGCATGTGTTTGTGTCAGGTGCGTACACTTTGACATAGGATAGACCCATACAGGCATAGGCGACACAAAAATATTTCATTTGAGGAACCTTATCTTCACCCAACTTCCTCCACCTTGGTAGAAATGCCTTGGATACACTCACAATTCTATTACCAGACCAGCCACGATTATACCCATTAATTTCATTACCATATCACCAATATCAAAACAACTTGCCAACGAGAGGAAACAAGTAGACTTACTCCGTACACATGGAAGTGTGCCAGGAAAGGGAACGACTTTTTGAGCTTGTCGAAACGCCGCATCCCGAATTCCGTGTATAATTGTCTGTTTTTAAATCCTCAGAGGCGCCTTCTCCTGTGGCCTGACAGTATCAGAGCAGCGGGAGTCCCAGGTCTACCACCGGAGGGGGAACATTGTGCGTCCACCGATCCGAATCCCAATCCCGGGAAAGGAAAAGGTCAACTTTGTGAGCTTTTGGAGCCAGGCTACATTCCATCGCGGGGCAATCCACATAAGCTCCTTTAGTTCCTCGACACAACACAGGAAAAAAATCAAAAGAAACCTACACAATGGTCGAATCAGAGGGATAAATCCAGAGGAAAGCGCTTTGAGGGACTGTTAGTTTGTCTGGCAGCATTCCGAGGTGGGCTGAGATCTATCTCAATACTGTCCAGTAGCCAAGGTATGTCAGTTTACGTCGAGTTTGTAAGAGTACTCTGACAGTCTTCCATGCAAAGCAGCAAGGTCTCTATAGCAAAACTTCTAAAAAAACAAGTCTCTCTCTCCTACCCCCCCCTACCCCGCCTCTTCTCCACCCATTCGTTTATCCATCCCCTCCATCGTGGGGCTAAAAATAGTAGCGACCTGGTCTCAGTTCACTCAGAGCAGCCAGCTGCAGAAGAGAGAAAAGGAAAGTGGGGAGCAGCGGAGCGTTTGACTCACAGTGTGTGTGTGTATGTGTGGTAAGTTATTTAAGTGAGTGAGTTTGTGTATTTATTTGTTTGTGGTGCACATTAATGTGTTTGTGTGTATGTATGCACGTTAGTGTGTGTGTGCAGTGGAAGGATGAGCTGTTCCTTCTGTGTCGCTCTGGCTCTCTCCTCACTCTCTACTCTTTCTCTTGCTGGATGGCTGGTGCAGACAGTTTGGTAATTCCTGGTATTCCCGCTCTCCCTGCTATTCTCTCCTTCCCTCGCTCTCTTTCCCTTTCAATCTCTGCCCATCTCCCTTTTCCTCTAACCCCTGTCTCGCTACCTCCCCTGCCCTCCCCTTTATCTCCCTTTCCCTCACCCTCTAAACACTGTAAACCCTGTCACAACTGATAATGTAATAACTGCCATATATGTAATAACTGCTAATAATGTAATAACTTTTGTATATATATATATATATTTATATATATATATAATGTAATAAAGCTAATAAAGTTATAAAGATGCTGAACACAATGCAGTAAAGTTTGTGTGCATAATGTAATAATTAAATAATTATATTACATTATGCGCTGATAGTAATTATATTGCATTATGCGCTGATTGTAATTATATTACATTATGCGCTGATTGTTACATTATAAAGTTGTAAAAAAATCTATAGAGTAATAACTTGAACCAATAATGTAATAACTAAAATAACTCTTTCTTTAATGGCATGCCTACTAACTGTCAGACATTTGAGGAACACTTTGCATCTGCATCCATTGGGGGGTGAAGGGGGGGGGGGTACTATTTTACTTCCATTCTTACTTAGCAAACATCGGGTCGTCAAGAAAAATGTATAATAACAATCCTCAATTTGAAGACACACATTTCAGTCATGGGATTAGCAAATGATACATTTGATGATTAATGATCACAAATATATTCAAAAGGCCTTTCTGTAAGACCACATTGCCTTACAGAGTGGAGATGGAACCAGACTCATGTCAACACCCCCCTCCCACAATGAGGGGATAGATACGCATGTGAACAACAGGCACAACTCTGATATAAAGATGAGGGGGAGTTGAATATTTGATAAGGATGTATATGGTGAAGGCATTTTAAATTCATCGGCGTGATATGCATAGCCCGTCTTGAATTTCAGTATGTCACATGCCTCACACGTATATTAGTACACAACCTAGGTATTACGCAACTTATATTGGATCAAATAAGCCTCACATATAGTAATTTGTGTTAATCTTGACTAAATTCGACATTCATTACCCCCATACAAAAAAATCTCACCAGCTTAATAATTAAGGCTCTGCTTAACACGGACAGATTTAGGGCAAAGATATGACTCTTGCATTGCCTCCCTCTCTCTGGTAAGTTTCAGTTCAGTCTAAAACTGGGTTCCTAGCAAACCGGATGTCCTAAGGACATTGTATGACGTTCCCATTAGGTCCCTTTAAAGGTTTCAGCAAGACGTTATCCCACTCTAGGAACATTAAAACACAAAGTTAACCTCAGGACCATAAGAGGACGTTCAATACAGGTCCCTGTTTGGTCGGAGTGTCTAGTGCCCTGTAAGTAATGCCCTTTAAGTTACCAGAACGTCACTGAGGACTATGTCCGGACCATTGTAGGACGTTCTCAGAACTTTCATTTTACTAGTCATTAGGATGTTGCGTGATGGTCCCAAGGGAATGTCTCTGCAAACAAACATTTGTTGTTAGGACGTCCCAGGAATGTCACAAAATGGTCCCCTAAAGTGATCAGGACCTTGTGTAAAAACGTCCCCAAAGACGTTTTTAAGACGTTGTGTCATGGTCCCCGGAGGTTTTTGTCACTTCATGGTCCCAGGTGTGCCAAGCCATTATAAAGTAATTATAAAGTATAAAGTAATTCAATGGTATGGGGGTTTTAAGGTAAGTGGTACGCTGTTCAGCTAAAATATAGTGTATAACTCTTAAATCAATGGCAATATGATTACATTTGGCATGACCACTAACTGACTTGTCAATATGACCCCACCTGAGATTAAACTCACAACATCTGGATTTGGGGTATGCTGATCTTATGTCCTAAAAATATCCTTTGGGATGTCCCTGGGACAAACCGGGAACTAAACAAAACCTCCAGGGGACCATGACACATCATCCCAAGAACATCCTAAAAACATGTCTTGCATGTACGGTGGGTATAGAACATCACCACCCCCTTTGAAAATGTTCACCTTTTGTTGCCTTACAGCCTAAAATGAAAACACATAAAAATCAGACTTTTTCCCGCTTTATTTACACACAGTAACCCAAAATATCCAAGTGAAAAATGTTTATAAAATCTGAAAATGTATTCAAAGTAAAAACAGTAAAATAACCTATTTGGATAAGTGACCACCCCCGAGTTAATACTTGGTGGAACCACCTTTTGTCTTAATTACAGCCATGAGTCTCTTTGAATACAACTCTACTAACTTTGCAATATTTGACTACCTATATTGTGCAATATTTGCCCATTCTTCCTTGCAGAATTGTTCAAGCTCAGTCAAACTGCGTGGTGACCGCTCATGGACTGCACTCTTCAAGTCATTCCACAGATTCTTGATGGGATTTAGGTCAGGGCTCTGACTAGGCCACTCAAGGACCTTCTTGTCCTTCAGTCACTGTACGGTTGCATTGGCGGTGTGCTTTGTGCCATTGTCATGTTGAAACGTAAACCATCTTCCTAGTTTATTCAATAAATATTTTCTTAACTCTTTCTTGAACTGCAGTGTTGGTTAATTGCTTGTAAGTAAGCATTTCACAGTAATGTCTACACAAGTTGTATCTGGCGCATGTGAGTAATAACCTGCAGCCCTCTTCTCCAAGAATCTGTCAGTATTTTGCACTGTCCATTTTCGAGTCTATCCAGTCCCTGCTGAAGATTAATACCCCCACAAAAGGATGCTACCACAGCCATGCTTTACTGTAGGCATGGTGTTCTTCGGGTGGTAAGATGTATTGGGTTTTGCATTCAGGCCAAAAGTTCAATTTGTCTCTCATCTGACCACACCACCTTTTGCCACTTAGTCTCGGAATCTACAATGTGCTATTTGGCAAAGCTCAAATGAGACTTGATGTGGCTTTTGGGTATTTTTTTTTCTTACTTGCCACTCTCCCATAGAGGCCAGATTAGTGGAGCTCTTGTGATATTCTGGTCACATGCACACATTGACCAGTCTTTGCCATAAAGGCCTGAAGCTCCTGAAGGCCTGAAGTCTCCTCCTTGCCCGGTCATCCAGTTTGGAGGGATGGCCTGATCTATGCAGGGTCTGGGTGGTGCCATACGCCTTCCACTTCTTAATAATGGTCTTAACTGTGCTCCGAGGGACAAAGCCTTTGAAATCCTTTTATATCCATCCCCTGACTTGTGCCTTTCCACAACTTTATCTCGTAGATCTTTTGAAAGTACCTTTCTGCCCTTCGTGGATTCTTTGCTTTGAATTGCACTACTAAGCAGTGGAGTCCTCTATGAACAAATGCTTTTATTCTGAACTAATTAAAGTCAGTACAATTGATCATAGATGGAAGCCAATTAGCTTGATTTGTGATCTGGAAGGTGGTCGGTTATACCTGAGCAAGTTGGCAATTGCAATTGTAAGGGGGGGGTTTCACTTATCCAAATAGAGTATTTTACCGTTTTAATTGTAATTAATTAGTTTTTATTTGTATTTTTTACTTCGATATTGTGGGTTAACTGTGTGTAAATAAAGCCGGGAAAAATATCTTTTTTATGTGTTTTAATTTCAGGCTGTAAGACAGCAAAAGGTGAACATTTTGAAAGTGGCCGGTGACTTTCTATACCCACTTGAGTAAATGATTATGCTACTCAAAGACAAATAAATACAATTTCTAAACTGATCCAATCATTTAGTTACATTTTTTGCACCCGTTACTGAAATGTGTCCACCACCTGGATTTGGTCTTATGTAACATTTTAAGTGGTGTATTATACATAGGATAAAACTAGAGACTCAGGGCTACAAAATTGTATATCATACACTCCATTTGAGGAACAATGGGAAAGTAATTCTGCTTTGAAAGTTATTAATCAACTTGTAAACTCAGTTTTGAGAAAATTGCCTTTGAATGTTTTGGTATCTAGTGAAGAGCTCTTCTTTGTCTACACCAATTCAGCATCGTTCACACCCTTTTAAGCTTTAGCCCCACCCTCGTTTCACTCTCAGAGTGGACACTTGACACTCTGGCCGATGATTTGTTTACCTCTGGATAACATGAAAACAGCCTAATCAGCTCTGCTGGCAACAATTTCATTACACCAGCCATATTCAATGGGTGTTGTACACACGTCACACAACTTTAGCTAACGAGCAAGCAAGCTAACGTTAGCTAGTTGATCAACAATGAACAGTGCCAACAATGCCACAGAGCTGGGAGCTAACCAACTAGGTTCAATGTTATTTGACTAACATTAGGCTCTAACTAGAAATGAAAACATCTCTGGGAAGCTAGCTAACAGTACACTTTAGCTTCAGAAATGTAGCTAGCTAGCTAGGTAAACAACGTTTAAGATCACACACACGTCACGTAACGTCAGCTAACGAGCCAGCCAGCTAACGTTAGCTAGTTAAACAACAATGAACACAGAGCCAAATAATGTCGTTACTAACCTGCATTAATACAACTCTGGGATATGAATAAAAATGTCGGCAAGGGAGCCAGCCAGCTAATGTTATCTAGCTAGCTAACAGTACAATTTAGCCTGAAATGAAATCACTTTGTCAAAATTTGAAACATGTAATATCTGAAAATGTAGCTAGCTAACGCTAGACTATCTTACCTGTATACATCCTCATGCATGATGGACGTGTCTCCGTGTCAGGAATGCCATACCACAGTTGCCCTTAGTTTGAAGATGTAACCCAGAGTCAGGTGTTTTCTCAATCTCTTTATCTATCATACTCTAATTACACTGATTTAAAAACTTGATCCTCCAGAAAGTGGAGAGCAACACTTCAAAATATTTTTTTTAAAGCAGCGTTCTACAGGATTACCAACATAGACTGACGAGCTCAAATAGACAGAAGCCCTCTATATGGCAGACCAATCCAAACTGATCTCTCGGCATGTCCTGCCCACTCATTATCTCAGCCAATCATGGCTAGTGGGAAGGTTGTTGACTTTTCTGTGGCTTAACCAACAAGGCTCGTAATTTAACAATTTTATTGTATATCCATATGGTTTACAAGTTTGTTATTAAGGCACATGAAAGTTAACATGTTCGAGGAGGCATGAACATCCCCAGGCTTCCCGTTTGAGGGAAACATGGTTCTCGATGAGACTACACTGTACCTAATCCTTTCAGTTATTATGCAGTTAAATAAATATTTCAACTGTTAGATATCTTAACTGTCTGGATTCCAAAAGGAATAACATTTGCAAGCCAGCATAAGGTAGCGTTGCAAACTTCTGTTTTTTCCAGGTTTTCCCAGGAATCACGGTTGGAAGATTGCTGGAAATCCTCCAAACTATTTTTGGTTTTCTATCTGGTAATTTTGGGAAAGTTAACACAATTACCCTACTTGCAGGCCTGAAGTGGCCTGTAACCATGAGTTTCAGGCCACTGTATTAGGGTAAAGTTAAACCTAAAAATAAAGGCCTTATGGGATGTGTAATGTATTGTCATAAAAAGTTTAACTATAATGATAATATTCGCCTAGGAATATTCACTTAGCGAAGGCCACAGGACAGAAAATGAACGAATTCAACAATTATGTCTCGGTCACTAACAAATAAAATCATAGGTGGTAACTCTACAATTCATTCGAAAAGGTAAGGCACACTGGGAAATTATATTGGAGGTGTGGTTTAGAGGGTGCGTCTGGAGCCCCTACTGGGTCATAGTCAATGTTCCCTCTAAACTGCGCATATGCACTGGCGCACAGCTCCCCCGGGACTGACGCACAGAAGGAATATCAGCCCGTGCAGAGAAGCACAAGATTGAACTTTACTCAACTTTCTAGAGTTTTCACCATTAGTTAATACTATCAATGTTTCCCTTCACTGTGAGAATTGTGGTCGAATAAGAATTTGTTCTTAACTGACTTGCCTAGTTAAAGGCTAAATAACATATACATTAAAATAATGCAATATTTGCCACTTTCAATGCAACATACCAAAACAAAACAAACTATCCAAGACTGAGTATGCAAAACTAACTATGCAAGACTATGAACTATGAAGGCAGAACCCATCGAAGTACAATTATATTGCATTGATAGGCACGACTCAGGCCTATACTCTACACAGACGGGTCTGCCATAACCAAATCAGAGCTGCAGTTGGCCTATATGCAAATAGACGATTGCAATACATGGATACATGGATTCACTTTGGGCTGTTTTTACCGCATGAGCGGTTGTTATTAGATGCTCTTGTTTTGAGATCAAAGCGAGAGCTACATGTAGCGATGTGTGGACATTTGTTTATATATTTGCTAGTTATTGAGTTATTAGCCCAGTTAAGGGGCAGTGCTGTATTTTGAGACAGGCTTGAATAAGCTAAGTAGCCAATAGGCAGAGTAGCATAATTTGTCTGATTCTCTGTAATAATGGTATGGGAATAATCATGGATTTTATTTTGTAAAGTGGTTTCTTGCATCAAACATTTTCAGTCACCTCCTTGTTTGAAGGACAAGAGGATAAACAGGTTAACTTCTTTGGGGTAGGAGTAAACGGCCTGCTACAAAGCCATAAAAGCTAGAATATGCATTTTATTAGTTGATTTGGATAGAAAACACTCTGAAGTTTCTAAAACTGCTTGAATGATATCTGTGAGTATAACAGAACTCATATGGCAGGCAAAAACCTGAGAAGAAATCCAACCAGGAAGTGGGAAATCTGAGGTTGGTCGATTTTCAACTCAGCTCCTATTGAAGACACAGTGGGATATTGGTAATGTTGCACTTCCTAAGGCTTCCACTAGATGTCAACAGTCTTTAGAACCGTGTCTGATGCTTCTACTGTGAAGTGGGGCTGAAGGAGAAGGAAATGAGTAAGGTCTGCCATGAGCTGACCATGCTCTGACCATGCACGTTCACATGAGAGGGAGCTCTGTTCCATCGCACTTCTGAAGACAATGAATTCTCCGGTTGGAACATTATTGAAGATTTATGTTAAAAACATCCTGAAGATTGATTCAATACATTGTTTGACATGTTTCTACTGACTGTTACGGAACTTTTTGACATTTCGTCTGCTTTTAGTGAACGCGCTTCGTGACTTTATGTCCAAAAGTAACTATTTGGACATAAATGATGGACATTACCGAACAAAACAAACATTTATTGTGGAAGTGGGAGTCCTGGGAGTGCATTCCGATGAAGATCAGCAAAGGTAAGTGAAGATTTATAATGCTATTATTACTTTTGTTGACTGCATAATATGTCGGATATATTTGTGTCTTGATTGGGCTCTGAGCGCCGACTCAGATTATTGTATGGTTTGCTTTTACCGTAAAGCTTTTTTGAAATCTGATACAGCGGTTGCATTGAGGAGAAGTGCATCTAAAATTCCATGCATTACAGTTGTATCTTTTCGCAATGTTTATTATGAGTATTCCTGTAAATTGATGTGGCTCTCTGCAAAATCAAAGGTTGTTTTGGAACTTCTGAAAGTAAGGCGCCAATGTAAACTCAGATTTTTGGATATAAATATTAACTTTACTGAACAAAACATACATGTATTGTGTAACATGAATGAAATGAGTGTCATCTGATGAAGATCATCAAAGGTTAGTGATTAATTTGATCTATACTTCTGCTTTTTGTAAATCCTCTCTTTGGCTGGAAAAAGGGCTGTGTTATTCTGTGAATAGGCACTCACCTAACATAATCTTTTGGTTTGCTTTCGTCGTAAAGCCTTTTTAAAATGGGACTGTGGATGGATTTACAACAAGTGTATCTTTAATATGGTGTAAAATACATGTATGTTTTGGAATTTTAATGATGGGATTTCTGTTTTGGCACCCTGCAGTTTCACTGGCTGTTGAAGAGGTGGGACGCTACCGTCTCACGTACCATAGAGAGCCCTGGATATATATATATTTTTTTACAAATCTTATGGAATGTAAGGCCTACATTGAACACCACACGTTGGCTGCTACTGTAGGCTGAATGATGGAGCAGCTATTTCCATGTTAAAATGTTATGGGATGCATTTTCTCCATTGCTTTTTATGGTAGGCCACTGTGGTAGACCTACATTACGATCAAATAGCCACTGTTAAAACTAAATTAAAGTGTTCACAGTAAATGCGCAATGAAAGTTGCATAGAATTTTCACAACGTTCAAGTTTGCACTCAAGAGACCTAAAATTTGCTCAGTGACTGAAAAGTTTTGAGGGAACATTGGTCACAGTGACTATCGGCTTGAGTAATGACTACAAAATCACAAAGTAACTGTACTCAGAAATATTAAGTGCAATGGGTTTCCTCAAAAGTTGAGTAATGAAATAACATTGGGGTTTACAGTGTACCCCTACCCCATGTTCTCTCCCTCCCTCACGCTCTCAGACAGCCAGGGAAGTGCCCCGTGTCGAGGACAGAGGCACCATGGTATTCGGCTGGAGAAGCATTTGATCCGGAGCCAAGAGGTCAGATTTAACTGCAGGATGGAGAGCTCGTTTCCTGTGCACCCCCTACTTATGTTAGGATCTTAACAGGCCCCCTTCCCACCACCACTAATACCACCACACACACTCCTCCCCTCTCTCACTCCAACACACTGACTCTCCTTCCTTCTCCCTCTGACCCAGTCAGCCCTTCTCTTGCCTCTCTCCCCCATTCTTTCCCCCAGCTCCCCCACCATTTCTCTCTTTTCCCACCCTCTCCGGCTAACCCATCACTCTCTCTCTCCCTCTCCCCTTCTGTCATTCCCTCCTCCCTACAGTCTCTCCATTCCTGTGGGACTAACAGGCAGACAGTATTTTCTTCTTTATTTGGTGCGGTCTTTATTTCCTGCCTGCTAACCCTCCAAAAATGTTCTCTGCAGACTATAAACAAACCCATACCAGCTGTTTTTCTCCCGCTCAATGGCAGGCTATTTTCTTTTGGTCCGTCACTGCCCATGAGTCAGAACTATTACACTTTGTCTATCCTTGCTTTCCATTTCTCTCCCTCTTTTTCAGTCTCACACTTCTTTCAGGCTTCAGCAGAAGGCTACACTGAGCACACAGTCATAACAGCCAAAGTTATTAATTAGGCAGCTCTTTCTTTATGAGAGGAAAAGAACGGGAAGGCTACCAGACAGTAGAGAGGGTGGGAGGGAAGGAAGGCGGGGGGAGAGAGACTACAACTACAACAAACTGGGATCCCGTCGTCACACAGTCTGCCTCTAATTAAAGGAGGAATGTCCGAGGAGGATCCAGCCTGTACTGCTTGGCGATATACTTCGGAAAACACGAGGAGAATGTTTTCGCACGGTTTTTGAAACGTTTTTTAATGTTGAGGTGATGACTGTTTGTTGGGTCCAGGTTAACAGACTCCGTCTACACCTTTCTTCATCCTCTCTGAATGGGAAAAAAAACTAACAGCTGGGGAGCTAAAAAGTTAATTGGTGGTTCCACAATGGTTCCTCTGTAGTTTATATATTTTGAGTTGCTTTCATTCCAAATGGCTACTCCCACTAAAGGTGACAATGGTGTGTTCTTTAAAATTGATGAAATTCTGTGTAAGAGTGAGATGAAGTCATGCATCTGGCTCCTGACCATCACCACAGGATATGACAAAGGGAGCTCTCCTTCCCCAACGCCCACTGCACAGGGATACAGTCTGCAAATAAACTCCCCACGGTACAGCGTGGTTAGAGACAGAGACGCTTTAAAAGAGACCTTTCCATCAAGTGAGCAGGTCTTATTGGTCAGTGGTCACGTCTACCTCAGAATGTAGTGCAGCTCAGCATTTCTCAATGGGCAACCACGATAAATTGAACTGCTGTCATATAAATAAAAGTGTTTTTGCATGGATCGGAACCCTTTTTTCAATGTCCGCCTAAAATGACATACCCAAATCTAACTGCCTGTAGCTTAGGACCTGAAGCAAGGAAATGCATATTCTTGATAGCATTTTAAAGGAAACACTTTGATGTTTGTGGAAATGTGAAATTAATGTAGGAGAATATAACACATTAAATCTGGTAAAAGATCATTCAAACAAAGAAACGTGTTTTCGATATATATATTTTTCTTCATCTTTGAAATGCAAGAGAAAGGCCATACTATCAGATAGGAGTTTAGGTGTAATTTAGATTTTGGCCACCAGATGGAAGCAGTGTGTGTGCATAGTTTCAGACAGCAGGGGTTCAAACTGTAGAACCCAGTTCCTACATTTGAATATAAAAATGGATTTTATCAAACAAATCTATGCTCCATTTTATCTCGAAGAAATAAAAGAAGACAAATCAGAGCAAGAATATTGAATGTAAGTACATTATTTACCTTCAGAGGTGAGTGTATCAAACCAGTTGCCGTGAAAAGTGTTTTGTTGTTGTGCACTCTCCTCAAACAATAGTATGGTATTTTTTTTTGTAATAGCTACTGTAAATTAGACACCGATCTGTACAATACACAAATAAACAAAAGTTTGTGAATTTTTGCATTGGCCAAAAGCAGGTCTTATATATGTTGCATTTCATTGAAACAGATAATAAAATTCACAGTGTCTCGAAGAGACTCGTTCATTATGATTGAAAAGGGTGAAACAGATGAGCACTCTACTCAGACACATACCTTAGTACAGCCAAGTCTGTTCACACACAAGTAGGGTACATTTTAGCTATGGGTGGTCCTGTATATCTCAGTTGGTAGAGCATGGCATTTGCAACAGCAGGATTGTGGATTCGATTCCCAGGGCCACCCATACATAAAATGTATGCATGCATTAAGAATAGGCTATAGATTTGTTTTAACATTTTATTTAACCTTTATTTAACCAGGTAGGGTAGTTGAGAACAAGTTATCATTTACAACTGCGACCTGGCCAAGATAAAGCAAAGCAGTGCGCACAAACAACAGAGTTACACATGGAATAAACAAGCGTACAGTCAATAACACAATAGAAAGTTTATATACAGTCGTGGCCAAAAGTTTTGAGAATGGCACAATTATTAATTTCCAAAGTTTGCTGTTTCAGTGTCTTTAGATATTTTTGTCAGATGTTACTATTGAATAATGAAGTATAATTACAAGCATTTCATAAGTGTCAAAGGCTTTTATTGACAATTACATGAAGTTGATGCAAAGAGTCAATATTTGCAGTGTTTACCCTCTTTTTCAAGACCTCTGCAATCCGCCCTGGCATACGGTCAATTAACTTCTGGGCCACATCCTGACTGATGGCAGCCCATTCTTGCATAATCAATGCTTGGAGTTTGTCAGAATTTGTGGGTTTTTGTTTGTCCACACGCCTATTGAGGATTGACCACAAGTTCTCAATGGGATTAAGGTCTGGGGAGTTTCCTGGCCATGGACCCAAAATATTGATGATTTGTTCCCCGAGCCACTTAGTTATCACTTTTGCCTTATGGCAAGGTGCTCCATCATGCTGCAAAAAGGTATTGTTCATCACCAAACTGTTCCTGGATGGTTGGAAGAAGTTGCTCTCGGTGGATGTGTTGGTACCATTTTTTATTCATGGCTGTGTTCTTAGGCAAAATTGTGAGTGAGCCCACTCCCTTGGCTGAGAAGCAACCACACACATGAATGGTCTCAGGATGCATTACTGTTGGCATGACACAGGACTGATGGTAGCGCTCACCTCGTCTTCGACGGACAAGCTTTTTTCCGGATACCCCAAACAATTGGAAAGGGGATTCATCAGAGACAATGACTTTACCCCAGTCCTCAGCAGTCCAATCCCTGTACCTTTTGCAGAATATCAGTCTGTCTGTGATGTTTTTCCTGGAGAGAAGTGGTTTCGTTGCTGCCCTTCTTGACACAAGGCCATCCTCCAAAAGTCTTCGCCTCACTGTGCGTGCAGATGCACTCACACCTGCCTGCTGCCATTCCTGAGCAAGCTCTGTACTGGTGGTGCCCCGATCCCGCAGCTGAATCAACTTCAGGAGACGGTCCTGGTGCTTGCTGGACTTTCTTGGACGCCCTGAAGCATTCTTCACAACAATTGAACCACTCTCCTTGAAGTTCTTGATGATCCGATAAATGGTTGATTTAGGTGCAATCTTACTGGCAGCAATATCCTTGCCTCTGAAGCCCTTTTTATGCAAAGCAATGATGACGGCACGTGTTTCCTTGCAAGGAAACCATGGTTGACAGAGGAAGAAATGATTCCAAGCACCACGCTCCTTTTGAAGCTTCCAGTCTGTTATTCAAACTCAATCAGCATGACAGAGTGATCTCCAGCCTTGTCCTCGTCAACACTCACACCTGTGTTAACGAGAGAATCACTGACATGATGTCAGCTGGTCCTTTTGTGGCAGAGCTGAAATGTTTTTGGGGGATTCAGTTCATTTGCATGGCAAAGAGGGACTTTGCAATTAATTGCAATTCATCTGATCACTCTTCATAACATTCTGGAGTATATGCAAATTGCCATCATACAAACTGAGGCAGCAGACTTTGTGAAAATTTATATTTGTGTCATTAACAAAACTTTTGGCCACGACTGTACATTGTGTGCAAATGGTGTGAGGAGGTAAGGCAATAAATAGGCCATAGTAGCAAGTAATTACAATTTATAAAATTAACACGAGTGATAGATGTGCAGATGATGATGTGCAAGTAGAATTACTGGTGTGCAAAAGAGCAGAAAAATAAATAAAACAGTATGGGGATGAGGTAGGTAGATTGGATGGGATATTTACAGATGGGCTAAGTACAGCTGCAGCGATCGTTTAGCTGCTCGGATAGCTGAGTGGAATTTGCAAATATAACAGTCAAAATGCCTAACATAAGGCCTACAATCAGTGCTCTCAAATACTGGAAAAAATGCAATTCATTAGGTTACATGATCACCACATAAAAATAAATTATGTAATTATTTGGCCATTAAATAACACACGACATATTTAGATAGTGGAATAGGCCTAGCCTAAATTATATTTACTTTCTATTTTGCAGCTCAGGTGGTTATTCTAGACAAGGCTCTTCTGTGTGTATCATTCTCACACAAGTAATTTGCTGAAGGCCCAAGCCTGTACTACGTCATCTACAGTACTGATATTATGTCGTTATCAAATGTTGCTCTCAAACAAGTTCTAGACTTATTTTGGAAATGAAATTTGCTTGCTTGACTAGCTAACTTCGACGAGCAACGTTCAAGTTGCTTTGCAAGGAATCAATGTAATTAAAATGAATGTCCTGCCCAGATTTCTATATCTGTTTCAATCTCTCCCTATCCCTGTTCCCGCAGCATTTTTTTCCTCTCTCGACAAGCTGACAAGCAAAACCCCTAGGGTTGGCCTGGATAAACTGACCCTTGATTACAGTCAAGGGGGCTTAAACCTCCCCAATTTTAGAATGTACTACTGGGCACAGTCTAGGTTTCTGGCTCAGAGGTTTGACAATGGTCCCTCTCCCTCATGGTTGAACATTGAAAAGCTTGAGGTAAATGATGACACTGGGGCAGAATTGTTTTACAAATGGGACAGAAAATCTATAAAAACCATCACAGACAACCCTTTAATCATACATTCTGTCCTGGCATGGTGCAAACTGCATGAGCTGTTCGGACGAGGGGGATTCCTTTCCCCTAAAACCCCTTTATGGAACAATAGATTGATCCCTATGTTTTTCCAGAATAGTAACTTTAGACCATGGTCTGATAAGGGGATCAGTCTTCTGGAACATTGTTACGAGGAGGGAGTTCTTATGTCTTTTGATCAGCTGAAACAGAAATACCACTTGCCTAACAGGGACTTCTTCAGCTACCTACAACTACGAAACTTTATTAGGGTGACTCTCAAGGGACAATGGAACCTACCTAAGATGTCACCTATTGAACAACTCTGCCACGCAGACCAACCACTGTTCAAGACCATTTCCCGTGTATACGATGCTCTTATGTCAGGACTAATACTGCCTGGGATAGATAAACCCCGACTTAGATGGGAAAAAGATCTGGGTATTGATCTTGATGAGGATCTATGGAGTGACCTATGCAGGGATGGTGTTACATCCACATTGAACTCCAGATACAGACTGATCCAGTTTAATTTCCTCCATCAGCTCTATATCACCCCATCTAGACTGCACAAGTTCAACCCAGATATCTCCTCCCTATGTTTTAGATGTGGCTCAGATGAAGGAACATTCCTTCATTCCACTTGGCAGTGTTCAAAACTACACGGTTTCTGGCAGGGGGTATGCGATACCATATCCTCAATTCACGGGGTTTAGACCCGGAGGTCTGTCTACTGGGTAACTTTACTAACACCAATCTTAGGCAAAGCCATACTATAAAGCTAACAGAAATATTGCTAGCGATTGCCAAGAAATGTATTGCCTTGAAATTAAATGGAAATTGGATTCCTCCCTGCCAGTTGCAATGTGGCTATCGGAAGTTAATAGTTGTATCCCTTTGGAGAAAATCACTTACTGCTTGAGGAATAAGTTAAAGACATTTTACAGAATTTGGCAACCTTTTATTGACTATATGGAGAATCTCCCCCCACATCTCATTGATTGAATCTATATATAATCCTCACATAATGTTTCACATATGTAGCCTACGGCAGGTGATCCAATGTCTCGTTATAATTTTTTTCTTATTGTATGTTTGTATATATAATTATATATATATTTTTTTTTTTTTACGCTCGTCTGTTACTGTCACTGTCTAATATCTTTTCACTTTTGTTTTGAATGTTCTTAATTGGAAAATGCAAAAATAAAATATTCAAAACAAAAAATAAGTTGCTTTGCAAGAGCGACAGAACAGGAGAGAGAGCGAGCCAGCAAGACAGATAGTGAGAGAAAGAGCGAGAGCTAGTGAGTGCCAGCGAGTAAGAGAGAGCCAGCAAGACACAGATAGAGAGAGAGCTTTTGTGTGGGGATTTTAATTAACAGGTTCTGAACCTGAACATGTAGACCCTGAGGGTAATAGACATGTATTTGCACAGCTCTCCTTATACCCGAGTCCGGTCACTAGTAATCGGGGGTTGGAACCGGTTCGGGGAACAGAAAACCGGTAAACAACAACAATTTTCAAGTAACAGAAATGGAACGAACGTGATCCATACAGTTGCGAAACAGAAACGTTATTTTACGTTCCAGGCATTTTGTTCTATTCTCACGGCAAAACGCAACAAAACGCTTATGCAAAGGAACTGAAGGGAACGATTGGTTTGAACCCGTTCAGAACTTTATTTTGCTGGTCGGAACAGTGGAATGAAACAAACAGAAATGGTTCTGTTCAGAACGCAAACAAATGGAAAACAATTTGGGTTCAAATCTAGCTATCTATCAAAGCTAGTAAAAGAAATAGCCCTTACAAGGTCGTGAACAAAAATGGAAAGGAGCCTTAGGCCTGTATTTTCTTAATGACAGGATTAGAGGGGATTCTTTGCGAAGGTGCATCTACTGCTCAGCTCTTGGGACCAGTGTTGTTAACTATGCAATCTCAGACTTGGACCCATACTCCATTTACTGTCAGACCACAGACACCATTGTCTGACCACTGCAAGATTGTCTTTTTTTTAAAGACCAAACAAACAGACCATCAGGAGTGTCTAAGTGGTCACTGCAAGACAGGGGAGGTAGAGACAGAGATGCACTTTTACCTCTATCTTATTTGGGAGTGTTTCTCACAGTAATCTTTTTTCAAGAAAATATCTCAATCAATCAATGATAAAAATTAGGGATGCACGATGTCGGTGAGCATATCAGAATCGGCCGATATTAGCTAAAAATGCCAACATCAGCATCGGCTCGATGTCTAGTTTAACGGCGATTTGCAAAACCGATGTCAAAGCATACCTATATAACGTAGGTAGATGACGTAATGATGCCACGAAAAATACAGCGCTACACAGAACAAAAGCAGAAAAATACTAAGCGGGCACTTCCAAGTCGAGCAGTCATTTGAAAGAGTAAGAACATTTCAGCGAGACAACTCAAATGCGAAATCTATTACCTTCAAAATAATGGAATTCCTTGCCCTTGACAATCAACCATTCTCTGTCGTGGATGATGTTGGCTTTCGCCGACTGATCGAACACCTCGAGTTCCAGTACACACTATCAAGTAGTGCTATTTTTCAGATGTTGCCCTACTGGAGTTACACAGTATTTGTTGAAATGCACATCTATGAGCTACTTGCTATGAGAGTCACTGCTATTAGCTTCACAACATTCACAACATTTGGACCAGCGATGTCAGCCCCACGAGCATGCTGAGTCTGACAGCACAGGATATTGTACTGAGGAAAGGCGTATTGCATGCTCAATAATGTGCTGGTTCTCATACTGCTGCTGCCATTTCAATGGCATTTGTGAACATGTTTCAAACTTGGAAACGTGAACACACTCCTAGCGCCATTCAAACAACTGACTTGAGAAATAAGCTCATCAACTGCGTCTGCAGCAGACGTGATACCCTCCGTCATGGCATTGAAATGCCTGCTCAACAAAACTGCCGACAGACTGTGGGGTTAAAACTTACAAAAAGTTCTCGAGGCTGTAAACAAGCAATTCTGTCACATACACTCCCTCTCCTGCCTCTAGGACATCAGGGTGCTGATTATCCTGCACACCTGTCACCATCATCTCGCACACATGACACTCCTACCTGGACTCCATCACCTCCTTGATTATCTTCCCTATATCTGTCACTCCCCTTGGTTCTTTCCTCAAGTGTTATTGACTCGTTTTTCATGTTGGTGCGTTTGTGTTACGTGTTTACTGTATCATTTAATTATTAAAACACTCACTCCCTGAACTTGCTTCCCGACTCTCAACGCACTCCTTACAGAATAACACCTCACCTAAGGGAAGCATCGGGGAGTGTTTTTATATTTGTGTCAGAGTAATGACGTTGGGTCCGGGAACTGCTACAGGCTCTCATGCCTCAACCGGCTCGCCGGGCTCCCCTGCCTCAGCCGGCTTGTGCGCCGCCCTATGGGACTCCCAATCACGGCCGGATGTGATATACCCTGGATTCGACCCAGCGACCTCTTGCACTAAGATGCAGTGCCTTAGACCGCCGCGTCCATGTGTGTGTTAACTATTTAACTGTACTAGAATGCTTAAGGCCGCTACATTTTTAAATATCGGTTATCGGTATTGATGTTTTTGGCAAGGAGAATATTGGATATCGGTATCGGCCAAAAATGTCATATCGGTGCATCCCTAATAAAAATGTATTGACAAAAGATTACACAATACAACAGCAGCAGTGTTGTACCTGTATGCATGATTATACGCATCATCATCATCATCACTACTGAAATGAACTGTACTTCATTATCCTCTTTGCATTGTACTGTATTTACTGACATGCTGTACCACTATACTGCTTTGGCAATATCTACAAATTCTATTTCATGCCAATAAAGTAACTAAATTTGAGAGCGCGACTCCAAGAGAACGCAAGGAGGCTTTTGCAGCAATAGGCCTGTCCATGTATCAGTCTGTCTGTTCAGGCCTAAACGATACTCCATTATACATGCTGACTCAGAGGTCATATGCAAACTCAATTGACATCGATAGAGCCAGCCAAACTGAGTGAATGTCTGCTCCTAATGATACAGGAGCACTCCTGCTGGCCACTGCTGGCTTAAATCTTTGAAAACAGACCCATGCTGGGATCAACTTTCCAGAAAATAAGGCTTGACAGATACAGAGGGGTTACATGAATGACATGTGGGTAAAAAAATAGCTGTTTGGACCAGTTAGGGCAGAGGATAAAAAAACAGACCTAAAGATATATACATACAGTACTGCATAATGTCATACATACAAGAATACACAAACCCTGAACACACCTCTTTAAAAAAAAAAGTTCACAAATACAGTTATGAGTACACATGCACAACTTTTGAGGTTCAAGGGAATAATGATGCCAGTCTATGCCAGGCCAGCCCACTTGTAGCTCTAGCAGTCAGCCACAGGGTGGCACAAAACATCAGGCTCACATGGGGTGTACAGTCATTGTACCATGTTTAACATGCTGTCAAAATAATGGAAACATTTGAGTAAATGAGGGAAACAAAGTATATTGAACGCAGGTGTGATTCCTAAGTTAATTAATCAATTAACATTCCATCATGCTTAGGGTCATGTATACAAATGCTGGGCAGGCCATTATTTTGGCTACAAAAACAATGCACCGTAGGATGACAATGTCCCTATCCACAATAGCCCATCATGTCAAAGTGGAATTCTGTTTTTACACATTTTTACAAATTACTAAATGTAAAAGCTGAAATGTCGAGTCAATAAGTACTCCTTTTGATATGGCATTATTTTTTAATAATGACCTCATCTCTTTACCCCACACATACAGATAATTGTAAGGTCCCTCATTCAAGCAGTACATTTCAAAGCGCAGGTTCAACCACAAAGACCAGGGAGGTTTTCAATGACTCACAAAGAAGGACATTGGTAGATGGGTAAAAAAAAGCAGACATTAACCTCTCTGGGGTAGGGGGCAGTATTTTGAAGTTTGGATGACAAACTAGTTAAACTAGAAAGTTATCTGCCTGTTACTCAGGCCCAGAAGCTAGGATATGCATGGTAGTATTGGATAGAAAACACTCTGACGTTTCTAAAACTGTTAAAACAATGTCTGAGTATAACAGAACTGCTATGGCAGGTGAAACCCCGAGGACAAACCATAAAAAAAAAAATTGATTTCAGCCTACCACCATTTCCAATGGCTGTCATGTCAATTAGAGAGGCGAAAACCTTCCAGGTTGCAGTTCCTAGGGCTTCAAATAGATGTCAACAGTCTTCAAAAAGAGTTTCAGGCTTGTTTTTTGAAAAAAAATAGTTTTTCTAATTGGCTCCCATTTTGGCTGAAGTGTTTCATTGCGCGTGGATGAGAACGCGCTCTTTGTTGTTTATCTCCGGTAAAGACAATAAAGATTCTCCGTCTTAAATGTTATTGTTTATTTACGTATTGGGGTACCTGAGGTTTGATTATAAACATTGTTTGACTTGTGTGGAGAAGTTTATTGGTAACGCTTGGGATTAATTTTGTATACGTTTTGAAGGAGGGAAACAGGTGGATTATTGAATAAGGTGCACCAGCTAAACTGAGTTTTTGGGTATATAAAGAAGGACTTTGTCGAACAAAAGGACCATTTGTGATGTAGCTGAGACCTTTTGGAGTGCCAACAGAAGAAGATCTTCATAGGTAAGGCATTTATTTTATCGCTATTTCTGACTTTCGTGGTGCACCAGCCTGGTTGAAAAAAAATGTCATGCCTTTCTATGCGGGGCACTGTCCCCAGATAATCGCATGGTGTGCTTTCGCCGTAAAGCCTTTTTGAAATTTGACACAGCGGCTGGATTAACAAGAAGTTAAGCTTTATTTTGATGTATGACACTTGTATCATGAATTCTATCATTAGAATTTTGCGCTCTGCAACTTCACTGGAAGTTGTTGAGATGGGATGCTACCGTCCCACCTGCCCGTAACAAGTTAAATATCCCTTTGAGGATGGTGAAGTTATTAATTACACTTTGGATGGTGTATCAATACACCCAGTCACTACAAAGATGCAGGCGTCCTTCCTAACTCAGTTGCTGGATAGGATGGAAAACACTCAGGAATTTCAACATGAGGCCAATGGTGATTTTAAAACAGTTATGGAGTTTAATTGCCGTCATAAGAGAACTGAGGATGGGTCAACAACATTGTAGTTACTCCACAATACTAACTTAATTGACAGAGTGAATTTACAGAATATAAATATTCCAACACATGCATCCTGTTTGCAATAAGGCACTAAAGTAGAACTGCAAAACAAAAAATGTGGCAAAGAAATTAACTTTATGTCCTGAATAAAAATCCAATACAACATAGAGTACCACTCTTCAAATGTTCAAGCATGGCGGTGGCTGCATCATGCTATGGGTATGCCTGTCAATGGCAAAGACCATGGAGTTTTGTTAGGGGGAAAAAACAGAAGAGCTAAGCACAAGCAAAATCCAAGAGAAAAACCTGGTTGAGTCTGCTTTCCATCCGACACTGCGAGACAAACTCACTATTTAGTAAGACCATAATCTTAAACACATGGCCAAATATACACTGGAGTTTCTTACCAAGACAGCATTGAATGTTCCTGAGTGGGTTAGCTACAGTTTTGACTTTTAAAAAGACTACGTTACCGCCTTATTCTAAAATGGGTTAAAACATTTTTTTTAAATCCCATCATTCTTCACACTATACCCCACCTCAGGGAGGTGATCTAGAACCCGATGGTCACTCTGACAGAGCTCCAGAGTTCCTCTGTGGAGATAGTAGAACCTGTCAGAAGGACAACCATTTCTGTAGCACTCCACCAATCACGCTTGTATGGTAGAGTGGACAAACGGAAGCCACATGACAGCCTGCTTGGAGTTTGCCAAAAGACATCCTAAGGACTCTCAGACCATGAGAAACAAGACTCTCTGGTCTGATGAAGCCACAATTGAACTCTTTGGCCTGAATGCCAAGCGTCACGTATGGAGGAAACCTGACACCATCCCGACAGTTAAGAATGGTGGTGGCAGCATCATGCTGTGGGGATGTTTTTCAGCAGCAGGGACTTGGAGACTAGTCAGGATTGAGGGAAAGTCGAACGGGAAAAAGTACAGAGATCCTTGATGAAAACCTGCTCCAGAGTGCTCAGGACCTCAGACTGGCGCAAAGGTTCACCTTCCAATAGGACAACGACACTAAGCACACAGCAAAGACAATGCAGGAATGGCTTCGGGACAAGTCTCTGAATGTCCTTGAGTGGCCCAGCCAGAGCACTGACCTGAACCCGATCGAACACCTCTGGAGAGACCTGAAAAATAGCTGTGAGGCGACGCTCCCCATCCAACCTGAAGGAGTTTGAGAGGATCTGCAGAGAAGAATGGGAGAAACTCTCCAAATACAGGTGTGCCAAGCTTGTAACATTATACAGTGGTCGCTCCACTAAAAGTTTACGGTTATGCTGCGGGACTTAGAGGTAACTTGTGGTTTAGTACGGTACCCTGCATCACCACTTGATTGCTCCAGACCAGCGCAAGGGGGAGTAAGAGCACTGATTATGCTTTTGGGTCCTACTGTGTCTCTGACAATGAATGGGTGACATAAACCTAAATATAAACTAATAATTGTGCACAACTTCATTATTACTTACTAAAACTGTTGTTACACTAAGGTTTTTATTATTTTATTGGGATTATTTTGCTCTTACTATAGTACTGTAGGCCACTCCCGACCGGTCACATGGTACAGCGCCTGCAATGCAAGCTGTGTTGCTACAGAGGCTGCTCCAATACCCGTGCCGGCCTCGACTGGTAGACCCATGAGATGACTGTAGGTTTTTGGTTTCTCTCCCTCTAAAAACATAAATAAATAATTATAAATAACAAACTGGCTTTATTTACAAATTAATAACAATGTCTCACCCAATGTTCAAGAATGGCCTTTTCATTTTACGTTATTTGAAAATGAAATCTCCAAAATTGTTATTTTTTAAACAAAGTGATTATTAATTTAGAATTATGCAAAAACCTGTTGTGCATAGAAGCCGTGCATAGAAGACCGACCTAGCCCATGGAGAAGGGAGGAGGAAAGGGGAGGGGGGGTGGACCCCCACCCCCCCCCCCACACTGGCAATACTTTAATGGGCATTGCACTAATAATGGCGCTGACTAGGGAAACGTTAACGCTGTTCTGTTCTTAGTGCCAGTCTGCACGTTCAAACTAAAACGTAACTTTAATACTAATAAAATTAATGAATCCATTATTGAAGGCTATCAAATGCTTCTCAAATATGCCTTCTTGTGGTCAAACTAGCATGAATGGTACCAGTGGTTCACACTTAAATAACTTGCCATAGAATTCTGCGGTACCATTCAAGCTGCGCCGCAGTATGCTGCAAATTTTAAAGGACGAACCACTGTACTCAAGAAGACCCGACCGAGGCTGTAATAGCTTACAAAAGGTGCTTCAACAAAGTACTGAGTAAGGGATCTGAATCCTTATGTAAATGTAATATCAGTTTTATATTTTGTAATACATTTGCTCCAATAACCTATTTTTGCTTTGTCATTATGGGGTATTTTGTGTAGATTGATGAGGGGAAAAAAACTATTTAATTCATTTCAGAATAAGGCTGTAACATAAAATGTGGAAAACGGTAAAGGGGTCTGAATACTTTCCGAATGCACTGTATTGTACAATACAGGTGTGCAAAGCAACAAAGGTAATACTTATGTAAATGAGATTTGCACACGTTTTCACTGTCATTATGGAGTATTCAGAGGGGCAACATAGTCAATGTAGTTGCTAGGTTAAGTCTAACTTAGTGACAACCTTAGGTAATGGCTAATCATAATTCATCTCAGTCTTTACAGTTCCTGAAGCATGTCAACGACCTGATGCATGGCCTGTACAGCAGTGCTTGGCCACCCACTCAGTTACCAGTGATCTATTCTGCTACCTCGCAGGGAAAGGAGAGAGCAGAACAACCCCTTCCTAAACCCATAGTCATTGACAGTACGTTGTGTGTGCAAAATGTTATTTTCCTCTTTGATGCTCTGTATTGATTCCTAATAACCAGCTTGGTAAGAGCTATGGTTTGTACTAGCTATGTAGATGAGCATTAAAACAATTATCTACATTAAGTGAGTGAGACTGGATTCTCCAAGATACACGCTATTCAGCTGCCCATGATTGCCCGATCTTATTGTAAGTAGATCCAATTGAAATAGCACCGCTTCTAAATAATATAAGTTGTAAAGCAAATAAAAACCTATTTAACTCGCCTTGATTTTCAGGCGCAAAACCCTTGTCCTGATTCAAAAGGCTCCTTCCTTGGTGAGCCATGTAAAGTTTTCCCCTTTCTCTCTTGATCATTCTTCCTGTCGCTCACTCAAACAAGTGCACAGTTGCAGAGAAGAAGAACATATTTTCCAATTACACCCATTTCTAACCATGTTTGTTGCAGGAATGATATGACGGATCACTTTTGAAGAATATCATATTTTATTGTCTCATTACACATACTTTCTTTTCTAAGACTGCCATGCTGTCCTCAATTGGGGGAACCTTTGTTTGGGACAATGTCCTCAGGAATATTGAGCGGTGTGTTAATAAAACGTTTTTTGATTATTAGATGTATTAGGATTAAGCAAAACATTAGCATTTACTACTGTCTAATTTTGATACCCTTTCTTAAAATGTTTCAGATTGATAACCAATGAATTAGTCTCCCACTTCAACATGAAGTGACAGAAGAATAACATGCCTTTGCTACCACTAGTGTGTGCTCCATGACATAGACAATGAGAAATGTGTAGTAGATTCTGACTGTTAAAGATATATTTTACTATTCTGTCGTGTCCTGCATGTCCACATTATCCCAATCGTAAATGTATTTTTATGCTTACAGTAAGTGCCATGAAAAGCCAGAAAATGTGTTGCAGGCCCTCTGGAATGTCCTAAAATATGCCCCTGACCGCCGCGTTGGAGGAGGACGCAAAGTATGTATATCAGCAAGTTGCTCTTTTTTGAAGACAAGCTCTAACTTCCACAAACTACAACTAATACCATGGAAAAACGTTTAGCAGCTGAGTCCAAAGTTTATTCAGGAATGTCCTTTTCTAGTTCTTTTAAAATCTCTAATTGATAAAGTTGTAATGCGCTGATTCTCTTCACTGCAGATCTGACCCATCACACCACTCTTCAAGAAGGCAACTACGCTCCAGATCGTCTTCTGTGCTCAGAGGTCCTTCATGAGGATCTACCCCATCACATCACTCCTATAAATCATTAATAAAATTAAAATAATCTGTATCCCAGTCTTTCTATGCCTGCAATGTCTGTGGGTGAATTATGAGAATATATATATATATTTTTTTAATCGTTGTATGCAGATGTGATTTTTTTTTAAATGTAGATTTGTTTTTGTCGTTGCTTGATATATTTACATGTAAGAATATGTTGCAGATTAATCACAGTTTCAACTCTACCTGGGAAGATGGCAGAACGTGTGTATGGCATTGTTTTGCTGATGTCAACATTGTGAACAGAGTGCCCCGTGGCGGTGGCGGTGGTGTTATGGAATGGACAGGCATAAGGACAAGGAACACAACTTAATTTCATCGACGGCAATTTGAATTCACAGAGATACCGTGACGAGATTGTTGTGCCATTCATCCACCACCATCACTGCATGTTTCAGCATGATAGTGCATGGTCCCATGTCGCAAGAATCTGTACACAATTCCTGGAAGCTGACATTTTTCCAGTTCTTCTATGGCCTGCAAACTCACCATTGAGCACGCTAGGGATGCTTTGGATCGACATGTACAACAGCGTGTTCAAGTTCCCTCCAATATCCAGCAACTTCGCATAGCCAATGAAGAGTGGGACAACATTCCACAGGCCACAATCAACAGATACCGACTGGTTTTCTGATCCACTCCCCTACTTTTTTTTTTTTAAAGGTATCTGTGACCAACAGATGCATATCTGTATCCCCAGTCATGTGAAAACCATAAATTAGGGCCTTATGAATGTATTTCAATTGAGTGAAATCCTTATTTGAACTGTAACTCAGTAAAATCTTTTACAATTGTTGCATGTTGAATTTACATTTTTGTTTAGTGTAAATCACCTTAAAGTTGGATTGAAAAAAATATCACCACTGAGCAAGCAGCAGGGGTGAAATAGGCCATTAGCCTTTCAATTTGCATAAAATATCAGACAATTACAATAATATAATGTATTATTAGTGGGTCCCATGAATTTTCCAAATTTAGACTACCAGTAAGGTAGGCTTGAAATTAAAAAAGTGTCATTACACAATTGATCAAAGTGCCTAGTTGATGTAGGCTATTCAATGAAGTCACTTCCTTTTTAGCAATACTATTCTGGCCAAGAACGCAAATTGAATGATAACCCATCCTAATATATATAGTTGCAATTTCATCTGACAATGCAGATCACATTGGCACGAATTGACATCGTATCAGTCTGGTAATGAGATTTCGGAGGGTCCCCATTTATTATTACTGACGAAAGAAAATGGACTGAAACAGGTCATTATGCTCATTTTCCTTTGCAATGCAGAATGTTTTAAAACATTTTCTGTTGTGTATTCCCTACTGAATATGAAACTAGGCAGGACGGCATTGTCACGGTTTTCTTCCGTTGAAGGAGAGGAGGACCAAAATGCAGCGTGGTAAGTGTCCATAGTTGTTTTTAATGAATAAACCGAAACACTACAAAACAATAAACGGAAACACTACAAAACAATAAACGAAACGTGAATAACCGAAACAGTACCGTGTGGTGAAACAAACACAGACACGGAAACAATCACCCACAAAGTACCCACAGAATATGACTGCCTAAATATGGTTCCCAATCAGAAACAACGATAGACAGCTGCCTCTAATTGAGAACCAATCTAGGCAACCATAGATATACAATATACCTAGAAAGGAAACAGCCCCATAAACATACAAAACCCCTAGACAAGTTAAAAAACACATACATCACCCATGTCACACCCTGACCTAACCAAAATAACAAGGAAAACAAAGAATACTAAGGTCAGGGTGTGACAGGCATGAATATCTTTAAATGAAACTAGTTGTTTTAAATAGACTACGTCACACTTACAGGCACCATCATTTGTATGGGCACATAATATTAAAACAACACAGATTATGGAGGGTTTTACGCACATACAAACTTTTCACAGTAGCTAGACAAAGTCCAATAGAAAGAGAAAGGGAGAATGTCCACTCAGCATTATACTGCTCCTAAATAGGCTTGTTTTATGAACATAAATCGGAACCATCTTACAGATCAGATTGCATCCAGACATCTCCAGAAGTTCAAGCGTGCCACGGACATTATCACCATCAAACCAGGAAGGTAAATAATTTTAATAAATTTGGTTGCAATATAGTTAAAATGAAAAACAAGCAATCATGTAATGATATAAAATCGGCAAGATAAAAATACAAATTGCTGTTGAACCAGTCTTCAATATAGTAGGTGGACTTCTACATCATAGAGGGGGTTTTACACACGTCAAAAACAGGACCTGCCTACAATCCATAGATAAAAAGGGAACGTCAGCTCACTGTTTTATTCCTCTCAAACTTGACATTTTAATAAAGATTTGGTGATTAATATTTATTTTCAAGCGGTCTCAGGAGCCAAACCCTTTATCGGCAGTCGACTACTTCATGATTGCATTGGGCAGACAAAAAAAGAGCCTTAATTGAGAGGGGAGGCTTTGCTTGGTTTTTAATCAAATACAACGAAATGGGAAATAAACTGTTTATGTTTCTAAATACGAAGTATAAAAAGGCACTCAAAGCACATTAGGCTACTCTTGTTCCATGCCCTTATGTGACCCGTTTCAAGAAGCTGTATGTCGCATGTCACTACTTCAAAGGAGAGGCATTTGAATGTTTCTAAAAATGTTATCAAGATACATTTGTTCGCAGAAATGCCTTCTGGAACATGTAAACTTTAATGTGCCTTAACAAACTTGTATGCCATCTGTAAATACAATTACAATTGATAAATTACGAGCCTAGCTGGCTAGCCACGGAAAAATATAACTTTCCCACTAGTCGTGATTGACTGAGATAATGTGTGGGCTGGACATGCCATATAGCACGCTTCTGTCTATTTGAGCTGGTCAGTATGTAGGTAATCCTGTCTAACACAACTTTTTTTTCAAAGGTATCATGTAGTAAAACTGCATTAAGTGGTGCTCTCCACTTTCTGGAGGACCATGTTCTGAAATCAGTGGATTTCGAGTATGTTATCTAATGAAATGGAGAAAACACCCGTCTCCGGATTACATCTTCAAACTAAGGGCAATCATTACATCCGACAGGAGACGCGTCCATCCATGAATGATGTATATGGGTAAGATAGTCTAGCTAGCTACATTTCTAGATATTACACATTTCATTTCAAGTTAAAGTGCACTGTTAACTAGCTAGTTAACGTTAGCTGGCTGGCTGGCTAGCTAGCATTACGTGTATAATATTATTATTCGTATTTCAGAGCAATTTGTTTGGCTTGCTATAGCCTAATGTTAGCTAGCTAACATTGAACCTTGTCGGTTAGCTACCTGCAGATTCATCATTAGTTGGGATTATGGTTCATTGTTTACCTAGCTAGCTACATGTCTTAACAAAAGACTCCACTATGCAAGTAACCATTTCGGGTGCATTTGTATATTCAGCCTGGTCGTCTACTCTCGTCTGAGCACAGAATAACTCGTGAATTTATGAATGCTCAACACCCGTGGAATATGGCCGGTGTCAGTAAACGTTGGCAAAAAAACTGAATTCAATTGTTGCCAGCAGCACAGTTAGTCGCTAACGCTCTGAATAACATGAAAACAGCCTAACCAGCTCTGCTAGGGCGAGTAAAATTGTCAGAGTGGGGTGTTCTCTCATTATGTGTCTGGAAGTAGCTAGCAAGCTAGCCAATGTTAGCCAGTTAACTTAACTTGGGTGCTTGACTGCTGTTGTGAGGTCCAGAACGTTCAGATCAACCCTACTCATCGGCCAGAGCGTCCTGTGTGCGCTCTGAACCTGAAACGCTCTGAATTTACCAAAGGACAATTTGACAGCACAGTTGCAGTCACCAACGCTCTGGATTAGAGGTCGACCGATTATGATTTTTCAACGCAGATACCGATTATTTGAGGAACAAAAAAAGCCGATACCGATTAATCAGCAGATTTTTTGAAATAATGACAATTACAACAATACTGAATGAACACTTATTTTAACTTAATATAATACATCAATAAAATCAATTTAGCCTCAAATAAATAATGAAACATGTTCAATTTGGTTTAAATAATGCAAAAACAAAAGTGTTGGAGAAGAAAGTAAAAGTGCAATATGTGCCATGTAAGAAAGCTAACGTTTAAGTTCCTTGCTCAGAACATGAGAACATATGAAAGCTGGTGGTTCCTTTTAACATGACTCTTCAATATTCCCAAGTAATAGGTTTTAGGTTGTAGTTATTATAGGACTTTTTCTCTCTATACCATTTGTATTTCATTAACCTTTGACTATTGGATGTTCTTATAGGCACTTTAGTACTGCCAGTGTAACAGTATAGCTTCCGTCCCTCTCCCAGCTCCTACCTAGGCTTGAACCAGGAACACATTGACAACAGCCACCCTCGAAGCAGCGTTACCCATGCAGAGCAAGGGGAACAGCCACTCCAAGTCTCAGAGCGAGTGACGTTTGAAACGCTATTAGCGCGCACCCCGCTAACTAGCTAGCCATTTCACATCGGTTACACCAGCCTAATCTCGGGAGTTGATAGGCTTCAAGTCATAAACAGCACAATGCTTAAAGCACAACGAAGAGCTGCTAGCAAAACGCACAAAAGTGCTGTTTGAATGAGTGCTTACGAGCCTGCTGGTGCCTACCACCGCTCAGTCAGGCTGCTCTATCAAATCCTAGACTTAGTTATAACATAACAACACACAGAAATACGAGCCTTAGGTCATTAATATGGTCGAATCCGGAAACTATCATCTCGAAAACAAGACGTTTATTCTTTCAGTGAAATACGGACCCATTACGTATTTTATCTAACGGGTGGCATCCATATGTCTAAATATTCCTGTTACATTACACAACCTTCAATGTTATGTCATAATTACGTAACAATTCTGGCAAATTAGGAGACCCAAACTGTTGCATATACACTGACTCTGCGTGCAATGAACGCAAGAGAAATGACACAATTTTACCTGGTGAATATTGCCTGCTAACCTAGATTTCTTTTAGCTAAATATGCAGGTTTAAAAATATATACTTCTGTGTATTGATTTTAAGAAATGCATTGATGTTTATGGTTAGGTACACATTGGAGCAACGACAGTCCTTTTTCGCGAATACGCACTGCATCGATTATATGCAACGCAGGACCCGCTAGATAAACTAATAATATCATCAACCATGTGATTACCTAGTGATTATGATTGATTGATTGTTTTTTATAAGTTTAATGCTAGCTAGCAACTTACCTTGGCTTACTGCATTAGCGTAACAGGCAGACTCCTCGTGGAGTGCAATGTAATCAGGTGGTTAGAGCATTGGACTAGTTAACTGTAAGGTTGCAAGATTGAATCCCCCCGAGCTGACAAGGTAAAAATCTGTCGTTCTGCCCCTGAACGAGGCAGTTAACCCACCGTTCCTAGGCCGTCATTGAAAATAAGAATGTGTTCTTAACCGACTTGCCTAGTAACCTCTCTGGGATATGTGGGACGGTAGCGTCCCACCTGGCAAAAAGCTAGACAAAATGCAGAGCACCAAATTCAAATAAATTACTATAAAAATCAATCTTTCATGAGATCACACATGCAAGATAGCAAATTAAAGCTACACTTGTTGTGAATCCAGCCAACATGTCAGATTTCAAAAAGGCTTTTCGGCTAAAGCAATTGATGCTATTATCTGAGGATAGCACCATAAACAAAGAGAGAAAAGCATATTTCAAACCTTCAGGCGCGACACAAAACGCAGAAATAAAAATATAATTCATGCCTTGCCTTTAACGAGCTTCTTTTGTTGGCACTCCAATATGTCCCATAAACATCACAATGGTCCCTTTGTTCAATTAATTCCGTCGATATATATCCAAAATGTCAACTTATTTGGCGTGTTTGATCCAGAAAAATACTGGTTCTAACTTGCGCAACGTGACTACAAAATATCTCAAAAGTTACCTGTAAACTTTGCCAAAACATTTCAAACTACTTTTGTAATACAACTTTAGGTATTTTTTTAACGTAAATAATCAATAAAATTGAAGACGGGATGATCTGTGTTCAATACAGGAGGAAAACAAACTGCAGCATGCTTTCTGGTCACGTGCCTCTATCTAACAGTACATTTAAAGTTATCCTCATTCAAGATGGCCGTACTTCTTCATTACACAAAGGAAAAACCTCAACCAATTTCTAAAGACGGTTGACATCCAGTGGAAGCGATAGGAACTGCAAGAAGGTCCGTTAGAAATATTGATTCCCAATGAAAACCCATTGAAAAGAGAGTGACCTAAAAAAAAAAGAATCTGAATGGTTTGTCCTCGAGGTTTCGCCTGCTAAATAAGTTCTGTTATACTCACAGACATGATTCAAAGAGTTTTAGAAACTTCAGAGTGTTTTCTATCCAAATCTACTAATAATATGCCTATCTTATCTTCTGGGGATGAGTAGCAGGCATTTGAATTTGGGCATGCATTTAATCCGGACACGAAAATACTGCCGCGTCACCAAGACGTTAAATAAAGATTAAATAAAGAGGTAAAATACCAATTTCTGATTGTTATGAAAACTTGAAATCGGCCCTAATTAATCAGCCATTCCGATTAATCGGTCGACCTCTACTCTGGATAACATAACAGCCTAACCAGCTCTGCTAGGGTGAGCAATGTTAGGTGAGCTGTTCTCTCTCACTTAGATGTCTGGAAGTAGCTAGCAAGTTAGCTTGGGTGCTTGACTGCTCTTAGTACAGAATGCTTGGATCAACCCTTAAAGAGATGGGTGGGGCATAGGCTTAAGAGGGTGTGAACGATGTTGAATGGGTGTAGAAAAAGAAGGGCTCTCCAGTAGTAGTATCAAAATATTCAAAGGCCATTTTCTCAAAAGTGAGTTTACCAAAGTTGATCAACTTTCAAAGCAGGATTACTTTCCCATTGTTCCTCAACTGTAGTGTATTATATACCATTTTGTAGCTCTGAGTCTCTACTTTTATCCAATGTAAAAAAAATGTTAAAAAACATTAAAATGTTGCTACGTAGGACCGGATACAGATGGTGGGTCACATATGGGCACTGTGATTCACGGATGGATAGGCTTCGTATCCTCTGTCAAAATTCATGCCATAACCAACTGTGTTACCGCTAAAACCAGCTTTTGGTTGGTCTTAATATCAGCGCTGCCTGAAATGAGCACTTTGGATCATGTTTTTAAGGACAAACCTCAAACATTTCCACCACACGCATCTCAGCGCAAGCGAGCTAATAGAAGACAGGTAAATTGCCAAACCTGGCTTTAGGGCTGGAAAATGCCAGTGCGCCAGTTTTTACATTACAAAATATCAAACTAACGTGTGTTTGACACGAGCGCCACCTTAAAGCCAGACGAAAATTGAGCCTACAGCCAACCAACCCGAGCACCAACATTCTGGTCAGAGACAACGCACACCTGACTTCTTTGCAAGGTCCATATGTACTTTACATGCCCAGCAAAAACAAAGAGAAGCCAATCGAGGAAAAGACAAAACACACACGCTGGGTAATGTACAGGTTATGAAAAAACAAAGTCAAAAGACACTTTTCTCCTCAGAAGGCACTCCCTGGCATAGCTAGCTCCTCTTTGGCAACCATAGCCCTCCTCCCCCGACCTAACAGAACAGGCTACTCTGTCAATGCAGAGACTGCATATCACACTAATGAGAAAGGAGGGAAAGAAAATGAGAGAGAAGGATGGATGGAGGACAGAGCAGGGTGTGGGTGAGTCCTATCACGAAGCGCAGTCAGCAGCACTTCATCTATGACCTCATGGTTCTGCATTCAATAACGTAGGCTGGGTGAGTGTGTGACTGGGTCATGAACAGAAGGGTTGAGCAGACACACAGACCATTACAGATAGAGACACAAACAATATAGCTAGCTTAGCCGTAAACATTGCATTTGTTCAACCAATGGGAGAAAAAGGATGGCTATGATTATTCTACCAGATTGGTACCTGGAACACACACAGCATAAATTGAGTATACACACAAAGGGCACATAACCCTAGTGGAGTGCTTTAAATTCAGACTACAATACAAAGCACTAGACTTGGGCAGACATGAAAAGACAGTAATTTGTTGAATCAGTAGACTTGAAATACCTCGCCCACAATCAAAATAATGACTAATAAATAATACACTGACTACTTTCAGGTACACCCACAAGAAGAGGACCTGAAAGACACACAGACACATACTTCCTGGCATGTCATAATGCATGCTGCATATTCTACCGATAAATAGCTAGCAGGACAGCAGTACTGTTCGAAAACAAGTGACCATCATTATATGATAGGTGTGGGTGTGAAGGGAACTACCTCCTCATCATCGCTGGACAGTCGCTGGTACTCGGCTGTCTCTCCCATGTTGAGATCAAATGCCGCCTGTCTGACGGTCAATCTGTCTGTCAGCTCTCCAATTGCCTCAGCCTACCCCTCCAGTATGTGTTTACGTCAACCGATACAGATATTCCTGTTTGTAGTACAGTGTAGGGATTCTTGGGAATAGGGATGTCTCTTTAGTACACCTAGTCCGTCTTGGTTTGAGACACATTCACCAATCCAGTGTGTGTTCTCGTGAACAACAGATGAGGCTATTCCTCTTAGCAGCGGCTGGTCAAATATATTCCCTTCTTCCTTTCTGTAGACAGAGGCCAATTCCTGGTTTGGGTCGCAGTCAAAAGAGGATGTTGTGGTCAGACAGTCATAACAAGTGACCAAATTCTTTGGTTAGGTACATTTAGAAGGATAGGAACAAGGTAGGAGTGTCCTCTTCACAATGGACATAGGCCATTCCTCTGGGAATGCATTGGCTGGTTGAGTCAGGTTCTGTGGAGGGGTTTCCTATATGCGAATGCAGCAGGATTCAGCTCTTTTGTTGATTTGTGTTGAAGGTAGCCTTTAAGAGAGTAGGTGTCAAAGGGTGACAGATCCCTGTTAATTTCTGTCTCGCCTAGTGGTAATGACCTTCCAGTTCTGCTCTCTCGCTCCCTCTCCCTTGCACTCCTCCCTCCTCCCTCATCACAGGCTGTCACCGTCTCGCTCACACGCCGCTCCTTCCTTCGTTCTGCGATGCACCTCTCTCTCATTATATTATGGTGGCTTTAGAAAACAAGAGGATGTAGAATGAGTCTTTTACCCAAGGGCTGTTTTTTATTTCACAGTTTTTTTCCTCCATCCCTCTTCCCTTGTTTTTGAACAGCTGTCCACTTCGACCAGCAACTTAGCACACACAGAGAGAGACAGAGAGAGGCAGAGAGGCAGAGAGAGAGAGAGAGAGAGAGAGAGAGAGAGAGAGAGAGAGAGAGAGAGAATCTGGGTGTTTTTTGGTGCCGTTTTCAACGAACTCCCTGATTGCTCCGTTGAAGCCGACAGTTAATCCCTTGTTATTATATTTCCTTCAATCCTTTTTTTCCTCACAATGTTTTGGGGGTCCCAGTTGGTCGGTGATTTGGTGAGTGGTCGCCTCCCCACCACCACGGCAATAACAGAACTCCCCCTTCCTGGTCGTCACAGTGATCTCCAGTCAGCGGTGGTCCTGAGAGCAGCAGCCAATGAGGTGGCAGGAGGCCGACGAGGGCGGCGGCAGGCACTGATGAGGAGCACTAATCCTCCCCGGAGAGGGAGATAAACACAGCCACGATGGGTGGTGTGTGTGTGTGCGTAGAAAGCACCTCTCCACTATGGGAGGGGAGGGAGAGGACATCTGGAGGCTAGCTGAGCAGACATCTGGATGAAGGGGGTAGTAGAGCAAGAACGAACGTGAAAAGAATTAGAACAAGAAGCAGAAACAGCTTCTGCACGCCCACTGATTCTCTCTCCGCAGTGTAAATTTGACGGCAGAGTCATGGTCTCGATGGCACTGACAAATGTATTAGCACTGCGGTTGTTGATCGTCTCTCTCTCCCCTCTCTATGTTTGGCCGGTCCAGTCCAGTCCTGTTCCTGTCCTGGGGCCTGCTATTCGCAGCCTGCTGAGCAGGCTTAATGCTCTCATCCCCTCTCCAGCTCCGTTACTAAATCTGTACCCTCCTGGTCCTGTACAGCGAGCAAATACTGTACACACACGGAGGTAGACACAAACATACTGTACAGGCATCGTCACCTACATAGTTGTGTCCTCTGCTCCTGTGACTTTTCTGGGCGCTGCAATTAATCAAGATATTGGGCAAATGATGTTGATTCATTGACTTCCCTCCCATATAATGGTGCTTGAAGCTTTGTATGTCTAAGAAAATATTTAGTCGAAATTATTGCAAACAACTCACACTACACACAGTTTTACAGATTTGGGACTAGAGGAATGCCCCATTCCAACCCCTTTCCCCTTCATGTATGTTAGGATTTGGGTAGGGTCCAGGAGTCAATTAAGAATTTATTACAATTTCTTTAAATAACAAACAATACTTTCTTCTACAAGTTGCTCGGCAAGGTTAAAACAGAAGGTCCAATCAGTTCCAGAAAAACACACAGATAAGAACGGTAACCTGCCGACTCGTCACCCATGCTCCATCCTCTCCTTCTCTTTCTCTCTCCCAAATGAGAGGCTTTGTTGTCCTGTCCTTGCAATATGCTGTTGTGGGCTCTCCCACCCCCTCTCGCAGCTCAATCCGTAATCACACATTTTCAGTGGGCTTAAACCTCCCTGCCTTGCTTGACTTCTTTCTCATCCCTCTCTCCATCCTCCCTCATTCTTTCTCTATTGAAGCAGGGGCCTCCATAGATCTGTAATTCATAGATAAATTGCTGCTCCTCTCCCCCTCTTTCAGTCTATCCTCATCTACTCCTTTTGATAAAGGTGGCTATCCCATGCTGATGAGTTTCTGTAGTGAGATGTGTTACTGTATTCTGTAATTATGTCCACCATAATCCGTGTGTATATTCAACATAACACAAATAAAACTATGATCTATAAATATAGCAAAACATTTAGTAAAGTAAACCATAATCCGTAAATTAAAAAATATTTCACAAATACTCACCATATATTTAATGACTTTTCATTTATACATTTGTAAATAATTTTTTAAAAACATAAATTCTACTGTGTGTGTAGGCCAGTGAAACAAAATCGAAATGTAATCCATCTGAAATTCAGGCTGTAACAACAAAATGTGAAAAGGGTAAAAGTGTGTGAATACATTCTAAAAAGGCACTGTTGGCCTATTCCTGATCTGACACATCTGCATGTCACATTCAGCATTCAAACGTTTGTAAAATGGTTTGCGCAATATCATTTTTTTTGTGTAAAAGAATATCCTAACAAATGACATTGGTTGTCAATAAGCTACCACCGGAGACAACTCTCATCTGGCTATAGGTAGGCTACATGCTCATCAGGGCTTACATTACATTTTATTTTGAATGTTCAGGTTCGCTATCAGCAGTAGTTTTGGTAGTTTTGCTTGAGAGAAAAAATAAATAATATATGGTCGTTTTTCCATATACAGGGTAAAGTTGATCATTTCATAATGAAGACAGCGATCACTTTAGCTACCTGCACTGCATGGTCGATGCGGGAGAAGAGAAGCTCACTCCCAATCCATCAAAACTTGCAAACGGTCTAAATTATTTGATTATGACACCAGGGTGAAATCCAAAGTTGTGCTATATATTAATATTGATACATTAAAAGTGAACACAAAAATGACAAATTAATTAGTGGGTGAATAGAGATCCACAAGCACTTTTTGAATGCACATTCCACAGTTGTTAATGTCAGGGATTTCTAAACATTTACTCACAAATCATTCTACATTTCATTTGTGAGCCATGTTGAATATACACTACATGACCAAAAGTATGTGGACACCTGCTCGTTGGTGTCCACAATGTTGGTACCCTTTGCTGGCATAACAGCCACCACTCTTCTGCGAAGGCTTTCCACTAGATGTTGGAACATTGCTGCAGGGACTTGCTTCCATTCAGCCACAAGAGCATTAGTGAGTCCGGGCACTGATATTGGGCGAGTGAGGCCTGGCTCGGAATCGGCGTTCCAATTAATCTCAAAAGGTGTTCGATGGGGTTGAGGTCAGGGCTCTGTGCAGGCCAACAAACCCTTTCTGTGTGGACCTCGCTTTGTGCAAGGTGTCCATTGTCATGCTGAACCAGGAAAGGGCCTTCCACAAACTGTTGCCACAAAGTTGGAAGCAGAGTTGTCTATATAATGTCATTGTGTACTGTAGTGTTAAGATTTTCCTTCACTGGAACTAAGGGGCCTAGCCCAAACCATGAAAAAACAGCCCCAAACCATTATTCCTCCACTTCCTCCAAACTTTCCAGTTGGCACTATGCATTGGGGCAGGTAGTGTTCTCCTGGCATCTGCCAAACACGATTTGTACGTCGGACTGCCAGATGGTAAAACATGATTCATCACTCTAAAGAACACGTTTCCACTGCTCCAGAGTCCAAAGGCGGCCAGCTTTACACCACTCCAGCCGACGCTTGGCATTGCACATGGCGATCTTAGGCTTGCGTGTGGCTGCTCGGCCATGGAAACCCATTACATGACGCTCCCGAGGAACAGTTATTGTGCTGACCTTGCGTCCAGAAACAGTTTGGAACTTGGTAATGAGTGTTGCAACCGAGGACAGACGGTTTTTACATGCCACACTCTTCAGCACTCGGCGGTCCCGTTCTGTGATCTTGTGTGACCTACCACTTTGCGGCTGAGCCATTGTTGCTCCTAGATGTTTCCACTTCACAATAGCAGCACTTAGTTGACCGGGGCAGCTCTAGCATTGCAGAAATTTTACAAACTGTCTTGTTGGAAAGGTGGCATCCTTAGCTCCGTTGAAAGTCACTGAGCTCTTCAGTAAGGCCAGTCTACTGCCAATGTTTGTCTATGGAGATTACATGGCTGTGTGCTCGATTTTATACACCTGTCAGCAACGGGTGTGGCTGAAATCGCCAAATCCACTCATTTAAAGGTGTCCACATACTTTTGGATAGTGTATTTAAAGATCATTAGTGAATTTGTGACTTAAGGTGAATATAGGTGAAATATATTTACATATTTACAGATTATGGTTTTATTTATAAAATATTTGTATATATTCACAGATCATAGTTATATTTGTGACTTATGTCAAATGCACACAGAGATTGTGGTAGACATACAGAATAAAGAAACATCTCACTCCATGTGTTTTCCTCAACTCACATTCAATCTGTTATCGCTCTCTCTCTCTCACTTCTGACACATTTCTTTACTCAGTCGCTCATAAACACACACACACACACACACACACACACACACACACACACACACACACACACCAGATGGCTGCAGAATCAACAGCAATGTCATTAAACACCCACCCCCCCAGATCTCTTTACCCTCATTCTCACATCAGCACCAGCACTTATCCCTCCAGGAAGCATACAATACTGAGACAAAAACATAGTGGGGGAGAGAATAAGAGAGAGAAAGAGGTATAAGTGGAGGAGAGTGCGAGAGACCGAGAAAAAAAAGAAAAATAGCGTAGGAGAGAGAGCATAAGGAAGTGGGGAGGCATTGTGTGGGCCAAGGCCGGACCAGGCTGAGCTGAGCCGTGCTGGGTCACTGCCTCACTGATTAAGTTAACACGCTCCATTAATGGCCAAATCAGGTTTAGGGTGTGGGGGTGGGGGGGCTTTCTGGTTCCATTTACCCGCCATTTTGTCTCAAAGTAGACATTTAGCCGAGGCCTGTGAAACATGTAGGCTTACGCCTTTTATTTCCCTATCGCAGACAGGCTGGGAGTGTACGCTACCAATTGTATCATTCCGAACTCCAACATCACAGCTCATTTTGGCGGGAGCCACCCTTAATAAAGACATGGCTCCCAGTCCCACCAGTCTCTTTAAGACACTTAGTGGATAGACCGCAGGCACTACTGGGGTAAGCTTTAAATCAGCACTGCATGATATTCCCATGGTCTACTCTCAAAGCTTAGGGCTCATATAGTGGAAATCTAAAATCAGGGACTTGACTAAGGATGCTGCAGAAAGCCGACCGTGTCGCATGCAGGAAAGTATGTCAACGCTAGAATTTGTTTTACATACATACTTGATGCTAGCAGATGGTGCATCGTTATATTTGGCAGTTTGAGATGACATTTAGGGAAATACGGTTAGGGTGTGAGGGAAGTTCCTGAGGAGCCCCAAGAAGAATCAAAAGTCCTATCATCCTTTGGAGATCGTATCAGCTCTGTCCAGACCAATTCAATTCATACACACCCATGTACACTCACAACTCTGCTATGACAATTAGCCTACATCCTCTCTTAAACAATGAAATAGCCAGAGCGATCACAGTTGGGTGTATAAAGTAAAACACCTCTTTGGAACCACAGGACTCATCGCAGCATTTATAGAATAGACACTTGAGCTTCATTAAGTCATGCGGTAGAATCTGTCAAGCACAGTTAGTGGCTGTGTGGCGTCTCATAGGTCAGGAAGACGACCAATATGCTGGTCGCCATGAGATGAACAGCAATACAGAATCCGAGATTATCACGCCCGCAGGCATCTGGGGAACTTTGTGAGTTTGGGAAACCGTGACCCAGATCTTAAGATGGCGCCACTATCCCATTTCCCTCGGAACTAACGTCTAGCCTTTAGGCGAGCATGTTAATGCAGAACAGCATTACTATCACGCTAGTGCACACCAGGAATACAGGAAGAGCCATTCAAGAACAACAGATCTACACGATTACAGTAACCACTGATCAGTGGCGACAAGTTAACTGCAAATGCCATGTGTGTGCGTGTGTGCCAACTTTTCCAGTGTAAGATCAACTGCTGTTGAATTAGTAGATGAATTCATCCTTGAGGGTGAAACCTCCAGACATGCTACTGTATGAATCCCATTTTAAAGAAGAGGTAGTAATGATTGCAATACTGTCCTACTAATGTTAGATTTCCTGATTAAAGGAAATGAACTTCAAAAATGATACTGTCAAGGTGTTATACTTATGTGACCCACTGGATAGCAATATGGCGATAGCCCCAAATTCTTTTGATTGCGGAACAATTATGGCTACAGTAAGACAGCCTTGAATTATAAACTATATAGGTTACGATGACAGGTGGATGTATAACAGCCAAGGATGTAGGCCTAATATTTCTGAAACAAAATTATACTTCTTTATCACAACAAATAATGACTGGTCATATCATATGACAGTTTATATTGTGAGCTTGGGGTAAAGATTGTTGATTTCTACTGCAGAGAATTATTTAGCTGGGTAGCTTTTCCATTTGATTACTGCTTTAGGCTAAAAGCTATAGCTTGCCAGTGGCAGGTCACTGGTAAAGCCAGACTCCCAGGCTATGTGCTAGCGGTCATATCTGAAAACAAATGTCCTTTTCTCCTCTTATATCCCCAGTCCACACTATGTGTTGCAAGGCGGGAGACCGAAAGACAAGATAAATACTCTTGACATTAAGACGTGTTTCTCTGTAGGATCAAGAACAGGGGGTGATGTAGAAGCTTTGCAACAACTCAAAACGGCATTGGTGCCTAAACTTACTTTGAGGAAATAGTGTGTCAGTAGAAGCTACACAGCAAAACATCTAGGTGCTAGTTCTGTATAACAAGGATCCAGGCCTATGCGCTAACTCAGTGGTTACCAGTCGCTCTCCAAGGCATTCCTAGTTGATAATTTCTGTTAAAAAAAATATATATTTTTTTTGTATTCGTTTCGCGCTGTTGGCGGTAGGTGCACTTGATTCAGCAGCCCTAGTGCCAGGAAGGCAAACTGTTCCCATTTTGAACCACTTCATGTGTGTGATGATAGAACTCCGCCTACCCAGCAGGCCCAGAGAGCAAATCAAGCCTACCTCTGGCCAATCAGGTAGCTCAGATCACCATGTCTGCACAGTTTCCTTCAAGCTGTAGACTGTAAAAAGAAGCCTTGAAGTTCAAATGCACAGCAAAGTTGATACTGTGAGATTTCAAAATGTTTAAAACCATGACTAGAGAGACTCAACGAATACAGCAAAGAGCTGCCGTTTGTGTAATTCGTGTTTAAGTTGTTATTCAGCACTGTCAACACTTTGTTCAACACCTTTATAAGCCATAAAATGTGCTTTCTTCCTACTTCCACACGCTGCAACCAGCACTGCAGTTGCAATGAAGGGGTATAGCAAAGTGTTCCGATAAGCTTGCGTTGTTATTATTAGTGTTTCTCTTTTTTAATATTGAGGAATATTTCACTTTTTCTGTTGATAGGAGTAACATGAATTGGTGCATGAGGGAGAAATAATTCAGTGCAACTTCAGTTTTGCCATCAGCTGGAAGACTGTGTCCCCTTTTCTCAGCGGAAGGAAGAAGGGCGGAGGGATGGTCAGAGACAGCCACTATGATGCCCCCTTCCCCTCAGACTGACCAGATGCAGGCCGTCAGTCCAGTTCAAAAATAAAAATAAATGTAACATAACAATTGATCTATATCCAGAGTGATCATATATACTATATTTTTTAAATATAATTTCCAAAGAACAACATTGGCAGGGCAATTCAAGCATAGCCAATATGCAGTGATAATGCAATGGGCCTGTAGCCTACTTCACAAACTTAATTGCTACAGAAATGTTTTTAATAATATGTTTACATTTTTTAAAGTCATGCTTTAGCATGAAAAGGTTGGTTACCACTGCTGTAACTGTACTGAACAGATCGAGTGCATTTCAAAGCATTTCAAGGTTCAAGTAAGTGCAACCAGCAGAAGTTATAGGGGAAAAATACCCACGGTGCAGTGATGGTACAAACCACCACAAACCATCAGTGCAGAAGAGTTCTGTGAACTATGGTTCCTCCCTCATTTACCCTCTGAGGGCTACTGGGTTTCGTGGAGAGCTGACTGTATCATACTGAACGCAGCACTTGGCTGGACAGGGCGGGGGAGTCACCAGATCCAGATCCAAACACGAACACAACAAAGCCCTTTCATCATTCCTTTTCCTAGAAAAGCTTTTCCGCTTTGCAACAAAAGGAGGATGGGCTTCGGCATGGTGACTGTGAGAAAATCCCCAGGAAATACAAATGTTCATGAGAGTCAGTGTGTGCATGTGTGGTTTCGTACCATATAGGCCTAATCCTTGCTCGCTTGCACCTTTCTAGGAAAGTGGGGTGACACGTTATGTTCGGAGGTCTTTCCAGGGCTCTGGGTGGACGTGAGTGAAGCAGTGAGAGGATTAGGAGGACAGTAGAGGGCGGGAGGCCAGGGCCCAGGCTGAACTCAAGGTCACAGTCTGAGGTATGGCCCAGTTGAACCTTTATTTAAATCAGGCAAGTCAGTTTAGAACAAATGTTTATTTACACTGACGGCCTACCACTCCTGCTGGGATTAAACATGTTAAATAAAATAAATATATAGGACAACACACACATCACGACAAGAGAGACACCACAACACTACATAAAGAGAGACCTAATACAACAACATAGCATGGCAGCAACACATGACAACACAACATGGCAGAAGCACAACATGGCAGCAGCACAGAGCATGGTACAAACACTATTGGGCACAGACAACAGCACAAGAAGGTAGAGACAACAATACATCACACAAAGCAGCCACAACTGTCAGTAAGAGTCTCCATGATTGAGTCTTTGAATGAAGATATAAAATGGTATAGTTTGAGCGTTTTTTGCAGCTCGTTCCAGTCACGAGCTGCAGCGAACTGAAAAGAAGAGCGACCTGGGGATGTGTGCGCTTTGGGGACCTTTAACAGAATGTGACTGGCAGAACGGGTGTTGTATGTGGAGGATGAGGGCTGCAGTAGGTATCTCAGAATAGGGGGGTGTGAGGCCTAAGAGGATTTTATAAATAAGCATCAACCAGTGGGTCTTGCGATGGGTACACAGAGATGACCAGTTTACAAAGTGCAGTGATGTGTCCTATAAGGAGCATTGGTGGCAAATCAGAAGGCCGAATGGTAAAGAACATCTAGCCGCTCGAGAGCACCCTTACCTGCTGATCTATATATTACGTCTAAGTAGTCTAGCATGGGCAGGATGGTCATCTGAATCAGGATTAGTTTGTCAGCTGGGGTGATAGAGGAGCGATTACGATAGAGGAAACCAAGTATAGATTTATCATTAGCCTGCAGCTTTAATATGTGCTGAGAGAAGGACAGTGTACCGTCTAGCCATACTCCCAGGTACTTGTATGAGGCAACTACCTCAAGCTCTAAACCCTCATAGGTAGTAATAACACCTGTGGGGAGAGGGGCATTCTTCTTACTAAACCAGGAGCTACAAGCTGCCAGCCAGCTATGTGGCCTATCCCTGCACAGAGCAAGGAGCTTAGTGAGGAGGAAGAGAAAGGTTCAAAGTCAGGTCATAACACCAACCCCACAAAACTGGTGCTTCCAAATAATCATTGCCTCAGTTCTCCAGTCTATCATTGACATCCCATAAAAAAACATAATCAAAAATAACTAAAACGCTAATAGGCTACTAGGCCTGTTCGTATGAAACGAATTAGAGGGCTGATAGCTGATAGTTTCTTTTAACGGCCTCACCAGTATAAATCCAATTTTTAGAGCTGAAAGACAATGTCCAGAACTTCCCATATTAAAGTAAATAAGTAATCGTTTTAGTGAAAATATGATATACAGTGCATTCCGAAAGTTCAGACCACTTGACATTTTTCACATTTTGTTATGTAGCAGCCTTATTCTTCAATTGCTTGTTTTCCTCATCAAACTACACACAATACCCCATAATGACAAAGCAAAAACAGGTATAGAAATTGTTGCAAATGTACTTTAAAAAAAAGAGAGGAGATCTGCAGATCCTCTCAAGCTCTGTCAGGTTGGATGGGGGAGCGTCACTGCACACCTATTTTCAGGTCTCTCCAGAGATGTTTGATCAGGTTCAAGTCCAGGCTCTGGCTGGGTCACTCAAAGACATTCAGAGACTTGTTCCGAAGCCACTCCCACAGCATAATGCTGCCACCACCGTGCATTCCCTAGGGATGGTGTCAGGTTTCCTCCAGATGTGGCTCTTGGCATTCAGGACAAAAAGTTCAATCTTGGTTTCATTAGACCAGAGAACCTTGTTTCCCGTGGTCTGAGATGTCCGTTAAGTGCCTTTTGACAAACTCCAAGCAGGCCTTCATGTGCCTTTTACTAACTAAGAAGTGGCTTCCGTCTGGCCACTACCATAAAGGCCTGATTGGTGGAGTGCTGCAAAAATGGTTGTCCTTCTGGAAGGTTTCACCATCTCCACAGACAAACTCTGGAGCTCTGTCAGAGTGACCATTGGGTTCTTGGTCACGGGCCCTTCTCCCCTTTCGCTTAGTTGAGTGGGAGGCCCCGGTGCACCTCTTTCTATTCTGGTTAGGGAGAGTGTTCTGTGAAGGGAGTAGCACACAGCATTGTACAAAATGTCCCATTTCTTGGCAATTTCTCGCATGGAATAGCCTTAATTTCTCAGACTGACAAGTTTCAGAAGAAAGGTTTTTGTTTCTGGCCATTTTGAGCCTGTAATCGAACCCACAAATGCTGATGCTCCGGATACTCAACTAGTCTAAATGCCAGTTTTATTGCTTCTTTAATCAGGACAACAGTTTTCAGCTGTGCTTACATAATTGCAAAAGGGTTTCCTAATGATCAATTAGCCTTTTAAAATTATAAACTTGGATTAGCTAACACAACATGCTATTGGAACAGGAGTGATGGTTGCTGACAATGGGCCTCTGTACGCCTATGTAGATATTCCATTAAACAATCTGCCGTTTCCAGCTACAATAGTCATTTACAACATTAACAATGTCTATACTGTATTTCTGATCAATTTGATGTTATTTTAATAGACAGAAAAATAGCCTTTCTTTAAAAAAAAAAGGACATTTCTAAGTGACCTCAAACTTTTGAATGATAGTGTATATTATTATTTTTCAGCGGGTAATTTGACAATTTTCACTTATTTTGAGCTGGTCTGTATTAAAAATATATGCACTGAGTGTACAAAACATTAAGGACACCTGCTGTTTCCATGACAGACTGACTAGATGAATCCAGGTGAAAGCTATGATCCCTTATTGATGTCACTTTATAAAAACACTTCAAATCAGTGGAGATGAAGGGGAGGAGACGGGTTAAAGAAGGACTTTTTAGCTTTGAGACATGGATTGTACATGTGTGCCACTCAGAGGGTGAATGAGAAAGATAAAATATTGAAGTGCCTTTGAAAGGGGTATGGTAGTAAGTGCAAGGCGTACCAGTTTCTGTCAAGAACTGCAACACTCCTGGGTTTTTCACACTCAACAGTTTCACGTGTGTATTAAGAATGGTCCACCACCCAAAGGACATCCAGGCAATTTGACACAACTGTGGGAAGCATTGGAGTCAACATGGGGCAACATTCCTGTGGAATGCTTGATACCTTGTAGAGTCCATGCCCTGACGAATCAACGCTGTTTAGGGCAAAAGAGGGGGGCGCAACTCAATATTAGGAAGGTGTTCTTAATGTTTTGTACTCTCAGTGTATATAATGACCATTTTATAAAATGGTATAATTGTGTGATATGATAGCATTTTGCAAACCTGCTCCATCGTCACCCCAAGATGAATGGTTTTGACCACTAAAGTTTTGCTTCACTACAGGCTCCACTGCTTTGATTGGTGTAACAACGTTAGCTAGAAACCATGAGTTTCTTTCCATATAATGAAAAGGCACCTGCAAAAGAAAATTCAAGAAACTTAGTTACATGTCATTTGCGGCATGCATGATCATGAGCAAAGTCATTGTAGCCTATAATTTAACTTATCCTGCGAGAACCATGAGCTCGAACCTGACTTGGCTTTGCTGTACGACAGCCAAAGACTGCCAGCAGCCAACCAAACTTTGCACCTTGTCCATTACAATGTAGAAAAACGCATTTCAGCCAACTTTCAATACGTATCAATATTACCAGAGCTTACTCTTATTCTTCCTAACTATTTAATGGCAGATTCGCAGCCGCAAGTTATGGAAAATGCCCAAACTTGAGATAACAATAGATGGTGAAGTCAAAGATTTTCTGGTGACGTTTTCCATCTGTGGTGACGTTTTCCCTAAATCAATGCTTATAACAAATCTAGTTCTAGTACCAGCAATAGAGTCAGCTGGCTAATCTTTTGAATATGGTATAGTTTTTTAAAAAATCCAGCAACAATAGATAACATAAAGCTAGCTAAATAAGGTTAGCTACACAGAGCGGTCAGTGCACTATTTGTTGATGTTCATCAACTCCACGTGGAAATACCCACACCCATGAATATGGTTAAGTAGCCTTTGTCATTCCTTGGAGGTGGAACCTAAACATGCATTTCATCTCACTTTACGCTGAAGGAATTAAAAGAACAATAGCTTTGACTGAGTTGGAACTTGTTTTGTTCCATAGGCTATAACATGAAAATGACAAAGATAGGGGCCAAAAAATCCCCCAGAGATTTGCATGATTTCCCGAGCAAATGTCCCAAAGCTGCTGGGGTTTGATGGCATATCATGGATTCAGTTTCTCTAGCAGCTAAAAACTGCTGCACGGGCACACACAGCTTCACACACAGCTTGACCTTCAGCCTGACACATTTGTTTGGCTTATTCTGCTGCCACCACTGTCCCTCCAGCTCACCTCAGTCCCACCCCTTATCATACCATCACATCAACAACAAATAACCTACGTTAACCTCAATATGTGCAGCCACTTCTGTTGAATTCAGTAGGATGCACCGTCACTTGTGACTTGTCTTTCAGGGATTAGTCTACTTTCAAAATTGAATAACAATAATTCTAGAGGGTTAAAAGCTTTTTGCTTTGAGACATGTAGGCAGGTAGAGGTGGTGGATTAGGGCAGTATTTTCTCAGACTCATGCACTCTATGACCTGGGAGAGGTAAGTAAAGTAAGTAATATAATGCTCTAGATTAACAATAGATGAATCTTCTAATAAGAACGTGATTTGAAACAGGGAGTACAGTAGAGTACAACGTTATGGAGTTTTCAGATATATAGATATTGTGTAGAGAACAGTCCTCACTGACATGTATTTATTTTATTTAACTTTTAACTAAGTAAGTCAGTTAAGAATAAATTCTTATTTACAATGACTGCCTACACCGGCCAAACCCGGACAACACTGAGCCAGTTGTGCGCCGCCCTATGGGACTCCCAATCAAGGCTGGTTGTGATACATCCTGGATTTTAACCAGGGACTGTAGTGACACCTCTTGCACTGAGATGCAGTGACATAGACCGCTGCACCACCCGGGAGCCCTAAAGATGTGCCAAGCTTGTAGCGTCATACCCAAGAAGACTCGAGGCTGCTTTGTCATTATGGGGCAGTGTGTAGATTGATAATCCATTTTAGAATAAGGCTGTAACGTATCAAAATGTAGAAAAGGCAAAGGGTCTGAATACTCTCCCAATTCACTATCTAGCCTTATTTTACTTGTTGATCTATTTCAGATCTGTGCTGCTGAGTTGGATGAAGGACGGGAGACGATCAAAAGAAGCCATTTTGGACTATCAAGAACCAACACCAGAAAGGTGCAAACATTTACGAGTGCCTCGTTGGCATGTTGAAGTTCTTTGCACGTTAATAGTTCCCTGTCTGTAGAACTTGCCTGAGGCATTTGTTCTATTTATAGAGAATCAAGGCATCATTTGACTGTCTGTTTCCATCTCTCAACTCTGTTGTCCACTGACATACTCCTGATGTGCACAGTGCTCATATGGGATGAACTAAGAACAGGCACAGTGGCACACTGTTTTTCATGATAGGTTGGTTGTGGACACGCGTAGGAGTAATCACACGTATGTGTGGGTGTTGCTGATGTGCTCTTTCAGAGATCGCATTGAATCACACCTGCAGTGAGTGGGCTAGACTACACTGCCAATCTGGTCAATGTGCTACCTGCTCTTCCGGTGTTTTCCCGAGTTAAATAAAAAGGAAAAGATAAGAGAAGCAGCACATAACAGCCTGATGAACCAGAGAGTGAGAGGAAGGAAAGAGAAGAAAGAAAATAGAAACTTTAAGAGAGGTGTGCCGAAGCAAGAAATGTACCCAAGACATGGAGATTGTGAGATGGAAAGATGAAGAGACTCTAGAGGTGGCAACACATGGAGAGGGAGAGAGTCTAGAAATAAGGGGCATCTTAGAGAGGAGAGAAAAAAATAGATTACACGAGATTGAGATGAATGCAGTCTCCCACATACTACAGGGCTGTCTGTGTTACTATTAAGACAGACAATCTAAGTGAGTGAGTCGTACGTACGCTTATCAGACGCTCCATCTCTAGCACGTCCTTGATATGGTTCCGGTTGCCGTGAATCACGAGTATATGGGCAAGGTTAGTAACTAGTGGTGTTACAGCCTTCTGATAGCTTGTCTGACTGCATGCCAACGTGTGACAACGAGCTTAGAGCAGTTCAGCCCTCCCAGGAGGTCCTGGGGAACACATGTCACTGTCCAACTGACAAGAACTGTATTGAAGCCTGCAGATTTTTCCTAAAGCATACTATAGCAGACAACACATGGTGTGCGTTTGCCCGGTTATTGGCAAAAGATCTGATCTGACTGGTGAAAAATATCAGAATTCAGCTGCCTGTGTGTGGGCAGAGTAGAGTAGGATACATGAAAACATCTGTATATGTGTTGGGGTAATTTATCTCTTTAAGAACACCACACCACTGGGCCCCACACACTGTACTGAAAAACAAGTGGGCTATTATTCTTAACAGTATTTCATACCAACAAAAAAAATGTTGTTGAAAATGTAACCAATGTCCCACAAACACACACAGTCCATAGGGGAGGAGGAACATTGAAAATGAGACAGCACCACCAACCTATAACTGGAGAACGCAAACAGCCTGCCCCGTTAAAAGGGCCACATGAACACGCTTTCGGACACGTTACTGACACACCTGACATATATCCGGAATAGGCACACCGCATGTCCTTGACTGTGGTAAGGCGAGAACTGTGTGTGCTTATGTGGGAGAGAGAGGAGACAGTTGGTAGAGCATGGCACTTGCAACGGCATGATAGTGGGTTCCATTCCCAGGACCACCCATATGTAAAAATGAATGCATGCATGACTAAATCACTTTGGATAAAAGCATCTGCTAAAATGGCATATATTATTACAGTGAGAACAAAAACACTGAATATGAGCTCAAATGGGGAAGGATGAAGGGAGAGGTGTGTGCAGAAAGAGAGCAAGAAGGAACAGAAAAGTAGAGAATTTAAGAGAGAAAATAGTGTGAGGGACAGAGAGCGAGAGGGTTGGTTGGTTGGGGGGGAACGTGGCACCCAGATTAAAATAACACTCCCCCTGCCACCACCCACAAGGGCTCCTTCCTCTTACTTCTCTGCCGTCAGTCTGGGCCCCCCAGGCCCTCTCAACATTGAGAGACACTTCACAAGAAGCACACTCGCTGCTATTCTTGGCCGGCCTCACACTCCTCCCCCCATTTACCCAAAGACTGTTGGTCTATCAGAGAAAAGAAGATCATAGCTGCTAAGTAGGGAGCGTTCACAAATTTCCTGTACACACCTCTCAGGCAGTCCTCTTTAAACAGCAACAGTGAGCAGCAGACACCTGTTTGGGTGCATGGCTGGCCTGTATCTCATCTGAGTGGGAGCAAGGAACAGAGGAGCTCTTGTGTAGCCAAGCAGAGCTTGAGGGACTGACTCTTACCTCATCAGCTGAGCTGGCTCTGGAAACGCCACTGTCATGCAGACATTTCTGCCAAAGAGAGAACAAACCCGCTGCTCTCAGATATGCTTCGCTTTTGCGTGGGCAACACGCCTGTTTTCGCAGGAAATGGCCAACCAATCAACATCGCTTTGTCTGTTTGCGTGTGTAGGAGTATGTGGTTGGGTGGTTGTGTACACACAGTACAAAGTGCAATGTGTGTGTGCAACTATGTTTTGGTCTTAGTGCTACAAAGCCACAAAAGCTAAAACACCACCATGTATAAAAAAAATTGCACCAGCAGTCTCAGTCAGAGAACACTGGACAACCTGTGACCCCGAATGACATCCTCCTTGGCTAACCCTATTAAAGTGAATAAATACCCTCCATTGAAAACAGGATCTCACTTGCACATTCCTTCCATCAAGCAAAGCAAGTCAGACTGATTTCATTTCCTGTCTGCATTGCTGAGATGCTTTGGACATAAGAATTTGGACTGGAAACAGAATGAACACGGCTTTGACAGCAAGGGTGAATCTCAATGGTCATCTTTGCATCGTTCCTTTATCTGAATTTGCAGACTAAGAAAACTTAGCCCAGACTCTAGATTCAGACTACATTTGACAGAAGAACAACTTTCTTGCAACACACACACGTCCTAACTAACAAAGATTTGCACCAAGCACTCATAATGTACACACATCCAATGTCTTACCTCCTAGGTGATGGTAGGCTGAAGGCCGAAAGTAGAAGTTGTCCCTCCGTCTATCCGTAGACCCCCTCTCTCTCTCTGGGGACGAGCCTACCCTCAGGGACAGTAGGGTGTACGGATGGGTAGGAAGGTCAGAGGTCACTCACGGACTGATGGCGGCAGGCCCCGTCCGGGCGAGGCGCAGCCCCGGCTAAGAGTCCATTATGTTGCTGTGGGATGGTGCGGAAAGGTCAGCGGGTTACATGGTCTCGCACGTCCCCGTCCATTGGAAACCACACACACCCAAGGAGTCTATTTCAGGAAACTGCCTGAGAGAAAAAAGCACACCCTCAGAATCAATACCATTGCATAACAATTAGTGTAAATATATGGTCATATTTACTGGAAGTTGTAATCAAGGTTGGTCCTACTTGACGAAGAACACATCGATGCGGTATTAGTCCTACTATCAAATTTGGTAGCGTGGGTTGCGGAGACAGTGCAACATCTACACTTTTTTCCTCTCCCCCTCTCTAACTCACCGACTGTAAACATAACCCTCTGTTCTTGGGACACATACAAACACTGTGAACATGACACCCTGATGAGTGATGGGGTCAGAGTGAGAAAGCAGAGGTGGCCTAAGCTGAGTGCTCAGCAGGGGGCCAACTGCCTCCCAGGGCCCTTATCTCCAACAAGCATTAATATCTAATGAGGTAAAACATTGGGGAGTGGTACTTGGTCTCTGATGTTACTTTATCTCTGCATGAGATTCAGAGTAGCTAGAAATATGATAGCCTCTGTGTGAAAGGAAGTGTTGACGACATCGTCAGAGACGGCGCTTTGAAAGTTAGTAGGAATTTGTGATAGTTGGTGGGCTTAAGAACGTCCTCAAGTGCAGTCCACGTACAGTCCATGTTAAATGCTATTATTGCACATACAGTAGAGTGAGCCCATGCAACTTATTATTTGACTTGTTAAGCACATTTTTAGTTACAGTCTTGTCCCATCGCTGCATCTCCCATATGGACCCATACGGGAGAGGTGAAGGTCGAGAGCCATGCGTCCTTCGAAACACAACCCGCCAATCCGCACTGCTTCTTGACACACTGCTCTCTTAACCCGGAAGCCAGCCGCACCTTTGTGTCGGAGGAAACACTGTACAGCTGGCGACCTGAAGTCAGCGTGCATGCGCCCGGCCGCCACGAGGAGTTGCTAGAGCGCAATGGGATGGGATAAGGGCATCCCAGCCGACCAAACCCTCCCCTAACCCAAACAACGTGCACTCTCTCATGTGTCTCTCGGTCTGCTGCGACACAGCCCAGGATCGAACCCTGATCTCTAGCACTGCGGTGCAATGCCTTAGACCGCTGCAACACTCCGGAGGCCCGGGGTTGAATTTCTAAAAACATAATTCCACTTCGACATTATGGGATTATTGTGTGCAGGCCAGTGACACAAAATCTAAAAATAATACATTTTCAATTCAGGCTGTAACAACAAAATGTGGAAAAAGTCAAGGGGTGTGAATACTCTCTGAAGGCACCGTACATACCCCAACCAGAAGCCATGGATAACAGGTAACATCCACATTTAAGGAGCGGGAAACTAATTTGGACGCTTATAAGAAATCACGCTACGACCCCCTAGCCATTACACAGGCAAACCGTCAATACAGGACTAAGATCGAATCCTACTATGCTTGCTATGACGAATGTGGCAGGGCTTGCAAACTATCATGGATTACAAAGGGAAACCCAGCCCAGAGCTGCCCAGCAACAAGAGCCTGCCTGGTGAGTGCTGCTTCTGAAGCAAGCAACACTAAACCATGCATGAGAGCACCAGCTGTTCCGGACGACTGTATGATCTTGCTCTCCGTAGCCGATGTGAGTTCAACACATTTAACACAAGAACCTTCCCTGACTTTTCCTAAATGTTTTTATTTTACATTGCTCATTTCTCAGAAATATGAAAATCACAAAACAGAAAAGTAGAGCCTTTTTACCGTTTTTTCCCTCATACTTTTACCAAACTTAACTCGCCAAAACAACGCACAGTAGGACGTTGGTACCCAGACAGACGCTAATGCTTCTCTCTCTCTCTCCTCACTGAATGACTGGCCGTTAATTTAAAAAATAATATTATAAGAATTAGAATTTGTAATTAAGAATTTGTTCTCAACTGACTTGCCTAGCTAAATTAAGGTAAAAAAATATATAATAATATTATTATTAATAATAATTCAATTTGGCCTAAATTAATGATTTAATGATTTGATTTAATTTTAAAAAGATTGTGTTATGCCAATTTATCAGCAGCAAATAATTTGACCAGGTGGCCTTGCGGGTTTATATCATTCACTTTTACTTTATAAAAATAATTTGTTATGGGACTGTTTTATTTACTATAACTATTACTAATCAAATTTATTGTAAGGGAAACAAAAACATGCTGTGTGTTGCAGTAGGCCTTTAGAATAATGCAAAACATATGATTGACTCTATACAAGCTGATGAGTGGGAAACAAACATGTCAGTCAGCCTGCACAGCCTAAACTATACTGTCTATAAACTATAGCCAAGAATTAATTGACAATAATCTGATGTGTCAAATCAAAATCAAATTGTATTTGTCACATGCACAGAATACAAACAGGTGTAGATCTTACAGTGAAATGCTTACTTACAAGCCCTTAAACAACAATGCAGTTTTAAGAAAATACTTTTTTGGGGGGGGGGGGGGGGGGGGGGGGGGGGGTAAGAGAGAAGAAACAAATGAGAACAATAGCGGGGCTATTTACAAACGGCACCAGTACAGAGTCAATTTGCGGGGGCATTGGTGTCGAGGTAATTGAGGTAATATGTACATGTAGGTAGAGTTATTAAAGTGACTATGCATAGATAATAACAGAGGGGGGGCAATGTAAATAGTCTGGGTAGCCATTTGATTAGCTGTTCAGAAGTCTTATGGCTTGGGGGTAGAAGCTATTTAGGAGCCACTTGGACTTAGACTTGCCGCTCCGTTATCGCTTGCCGTGCAGTAGCAGAGAGAACGTCTATGACTAGGGTGGCTGGAGTCTGACAATTTTTAGGGCCTTCCTCTGACACCGTCTGGTATAGAGGTCCTGGATGGCAAGAGGTATAGAGGTATAGAGGTCCTTCCAGACCCATATCAAACATCTCCAATCCAAAGTTAAATCTAGAATTGGCTTCCTATTTCGCAACAAAGCATCCTTCACTCATGCTGCCAAACATACCCTTGTAAAACTGACCATCCTACCAATCCTCGACTTTGGCGATGTCATTTACAAAATAGCCTCCAATACCCTACTCAACAAATTGGATGCAGTCTATCACAGTGCAATCCGTTTTGTCACCAAAGCCCCATTTACTACCCACCATTGCGACCTGTACGCTCTCGTTGGCTGGCCCTCGCTTCATACTCGTCGCCAAACCCACTGGCTCCATGTCATCTACAAGACCCTGCTAGGTAAAGTCCCCCCTTATCTCAGCTCGCTGGTCACCATAGCATCTCCCACCTGTAGCACACGCTCCAGCAGGTATATCTCTCTAGTCACCCCCAAAACCAATTCTTTCTTTGGCCGCCTCTCTTTCCAGTTCTCTGCTGCCAATGACTGGAACGAGCTACAAAAATCTCTGAAACTGGAAACACTTATCTCCCTCACTAGCTTTAAGCACCAACTGTCAGAGCAGCTCACAGATTACTGCACCTGTACATAGCCCACCTGTAATTTAGCCCAAACAACTACCTCTTTCCCAACTGTATTTAATTTATTTATTTATTTTGCTCCTTTGCACCCCATTATTTTTATTTCTACTTTGCACATTCTTCCATTGCAAAACTACCATTCCAGTGTTTTACTTGCTATATTGTATTTACCTTGCCACCATGGCCTTTTTTGCCTTTACCTCCCTCATTTGCTCACATTGTATATAGACTTGTTTATACTGTATTATTGACTATGTTTGTTTTACTCCATGTGTAACTCTGTGTCGTTGTATCTGTCGAACTGCTTTGCTTTATCTTGGCCAGGTCGCAATTGTAAATGAGAACTTGTTCTCAACTTGCCTACCTGGTTAAATAAAGGTAAAATAAAAAAAAAAGAATAAATAAAGAAGCTTGGCCCCGGTGACGTACTGGGCCCTATGCACTACCCTCTGTAATGCCTTGCGGTCGGAGGCCGAGCAGTTGCCATACCAGGCAGGGATGCAACCGGTCAGGATGCTCTCAATGGTGCAGCTGAAGAACCTTTTGAGGATCTGAGGACCCATGCCAAATCTTTTCATTCTCCTGAGGGGAAATAGGTATTTTCGTGCCCTTGTCACAACTGTCTTGGTGTGTTTGGACCATGTTAGTTTATTGGTAATGTGGACACCAACAAACTTGAAGCACTCAACCTGCTCCACTACAGCCCCGTCAATGAGAAATGGGGGCGTGCTTAGTCCTCCTTTTCCTGTAGTCCACAGTCATCTCCTTTGTCTTGATCACGTTGAGGAAGAGGTTGTTGTCCTTGCACCAGACGGTCAGGTCTCTGACCTCCTCCCTATAGGCTGTATCATCACTGTCGGTGATCTGGCCTACCACTGTTGTGTCATCAGCAAACTTAATGAGGGTGTTGGAGTCATGCTTGGCCGTGCAGTCATGAGTGAACAGGGAGTACAGGAAGGGACTGAGCACGCAACCCTGAGGGGCCCCCGTGTTGTGGATCAGCGTGGGGGATGTGTTGTTACCTACCCTTACCACCTGGGATCAGCCAGTCAGGAAGTCCCAGGGTCCTTAGCTTAGAGATTAACTTTGAGGGCACTATTGTGTTGAACGTTGAGCTGTAGTCAATGAATAGCATTCTCACATAGGTGTTCCTTTTGTCCGGGTGTGAAAGGGCAGTGTGGAGTGCAATAGAGATTGCATTATCGGTGGATCCGTTGGTGCGGTATGGAAATTGGAATGGGACTAGGGTTTCTGGGATAATGGGATTGATGTGAGCCATGGCCAGCCATCCAAAGCATTCTATGGCTACAGATGTGAGTGATACCGGTCGGTAGTCATTTAGGCAGGTCACCTTAGTGTTCTTGGGCACAGGGATTATGGTGGTCTGCTTGGAACATGTTGGTATTACAGACTCAGACATGGAGAGGTTGAAAAATGTCAGTGAAGACACTTGCGAGTTGGTCAGAGCATGCTACGAGTATACGTCCTGGTAATCCGTCTGGCCCTGCGGCCTTGTGAATGTTGACCTTTTTAAAGGTCTTACATCGGCTGCAGAGAGTGTGATCACACAGTCGTCCGGAACAGCTGATGCTCTCATGCATGTTTCAGTGTTACTTGCCTCGATGCGAGCATAGAAGTTATTTAGCTCGTCTGATAGGCTCGTGTCACGTGGTAGCTCTCAGCTGTGCTTCCCTTTGTAGTCTGTAATAGTTTGCAAGCCCTGCCACGTAAAACGAGCATCGGAGCTGGTGTAGTATGTTTCAATCTTAGTCCTGTATTGATGCTTTGTCGGAGGGCATAGAGTGATTTCTTAAGCTTCCGGGTTAGAGTCCCGCTCCTTGAAAGTGGCAGCTTTATCCTTTAGCTAAGTGCGAATGTCCATGGCTTCTGGTATGTGCGTACGGTCACAGTGGGGACGATGTCCTCGATGCACTTATTGATAAAGCCAGTGACTGATGTGATGTACTCCTCAATGCCATCGGAAGAATCCCGGAACATATTCCAGGCTGTGCTAGCAAAACAGTCCTGTAGTTTAGCATCTGCTTCATCTGACCACTTTTTTTATAGACCGAGTCACTGGTGCTTCCTGCTTTAATTTTAGCTTGTAAGCAGGCATCAGGAGGATAGAATTATGGTCAGATTTGCCAAATGGAGGGTGAGGGAGAGCTTTGTATGCGTCTCAGTGTGTGGAGTAAAGGTGGTCCTCTGGTTGCACATTTAATATGCTGATAGAAATTAGGTTAAACTGATTTAAGTTTCCCTGTATTCAAGTCCCCGGCCACTAGGAGCGCCGCCTCTGGATGAGCATTTTCCTGTTTGCTTATGGCGGAATACAGCTCCACTGAGTGCGGTTTTAGTGCCAGCGTCGGTCTGTGGTGGTATGCAGACAGCTAAGAAAAATACAGATGAAAACTCTCTAGGTAGATAATGTGGTCTACAGCTGAGATACTCTACCTCAGGTGAGCAAAACCTTGAATTTTCCTTAGATATCGTGCACCAGCTGCTGTTTACATAATACATAGGCCCCCGCCCTGTGGCTTACCAGAGGCTGCTCTTGTCCTGCCGATAAATTGTATAACCCACCAGCTGTATGATCTTAAGGTCATTGTTCTGCCATGACACGGTGAAACATAAGATACAGTTTTTAATGTCCCGTTGGTAGGATAAATGTGCTTTCAGTTCGTCCCATTTATTTTCCAGCGATTGAACGTTAGCTAGCAGGACGGAAGTCAAGGGCAGATTAGCCCCTCGTCTCCTGATTACAAGGCACCCTGATCTCTTTCCGCGAAATCACTGTTCCTTCTCTAGCGAATAACGTTGATCTGGACCTGGTCAGGTGTCTGTATTATATCTGACTCATTGAAGAAAAACTCTTCGTCCAGTTTGAGGTGAGCAATCGCAGTTCTGATGTCCAGAAGCTCTTTTTGGTCATAAGAGATGTTAGCAGCAACATTATGTGTAACATTAAGTTACGCACAACGCAACAAAAAAAAAATAGAATGGTTGGTAAGAGCCTTCCCCTCCGGTGCCATCTTCACTAATAATATATTAGTTGTCAAATTGTACATAAGGAGATGGGCACATCTTGTAATTGACAGATGTGGGGAATGGAGCATCACTTTATCAAACCCTCTTTCAGTGTCAAATGCAGGTAAAACATTTTGATTTCTATAGTAACAGAAAGAACATATTCTGCAGTTTCTACTTGCCTTTGTCAAATAACTCAAAATTCAAGAGGTGCAGCTCTATTTCCAAATTTCACTTTTACCAAGAATGTCTGTGCTGTCCATCCATTCAGCACATGGCTACTAAGCTAAAATTAGTAACATAATATTGAATTCTAAATGGGTGATAGTAACTGATCACGGTGCAAAAGAATGATGAGGAGGGTGAAGAGGAGGATTGAATTTGGAACAGTGTAATCAAGAATTGTTGGCAGTCTAATATTTTTATTATAAAAGGCTGGAAATTGTATATAATATACCCTCAGAGTCAAATCAGACACTGAGTATAAAATACGTGTAATTCACAAATGGCAAGCCAAACAAAGCAAATGGACGCACAGACAGCACTGCAAATTAGAGTCGGATGGAGGTTTGGATATTGAGCTTGAAATCAACGTTGCTGATGTTGATTTTGAGCCTCCGCCACTGATGTCGGCGCTTCACCGCTCTGTTCTGAACTGAACAGAGCCAACAGATAGTGATCCCAACTGCCACGGTGAGCTGGGAATATGGGAGAGATGGCACGGTTTGGGTAGAAAAGAGTGACGACAGTGCAAAAAGAAGGCGGCCTTCCCAGAATATTCTCAGAGAGAGCAGGCCCTACACCTCATGCAAAGAGCCAAATTGCCAGCGCTCTCAACAGTTCTTTGTTTAAGTGACACGCAGATGTTGCAGCGCATCAGAGATTGTACTGTCGCACATGCACACAGAAAAAGGAACGAGTATGTGGGACATGTCAAGGTATGAACGCAAATAATTTATTGCACTCTTGTATGTCCGCAGGGCATACGGTGGAAAGATCATGGATGTGGAGTAATTTTGGTCTGATAGGTATGGGGTGGACCTTTTCCGAGAGACCATGCCACACAATCGCTTCAGAGAGCTTATGTAACACCTGCGTTTTGATGATGAGACAAGACCAACACAATTGAAGTCGGAAGTTTACATACATCTTAGCCAAATACATATAAACTTTTTCACAATTTCTGACATTTAATCAGAGTAAAGATTCCCTGTCTTAGATCAGTTAGGATCACCACTTTATTTTAAGAATGTGAAATGTCAGAATAATAATAGAGAGAATGATTTATTCATTTCATCACATTCCCAGTGGGTCAGAAGTGTACATACACTCAATTAGTATTTGGTAGCATTGCCTTTAAAATTGTTTAACTTGGGGTCAAACGTTTTGGGTAGCCTTCCACAAGCTTCCCACAATAAGTTGAGTGAATTTTGGCACATTCCTCCTGACAGAGCTGGTGTAACTGAGTCAGGTTTGTAGGCCTCCTTGCTCGCACACACTTTTTCAGTTCTGCCCACACATTTTCTATAGGATTGGGATCAGGATTGAGATCATCACCTTGACTTCGTTGTCCATAAGCCATTTTGCCACAACTTTGGCAGTATACGTGGGTTCATTGTCCATTTGGAAGACCCATTTGCGACTAAGCTTTAACTTCCTGACTGATGTCTTGAGATGTTGCTTCAATATATCCACATAATTTCTCTACCTAATGATGCCATCTATTTTGTGAAGTGCACCAGTCCTTTCTGCAGCAAAGCACCCCCACAACATGATGCTGCCACCCCCATGCTTCATGGTTGGGATGGTGTTCTTTGGCTTGCAAGACTCCCCCCTTTTTCCTCCAACCATAATGATGGTCATTATGGCCAAACAGTTCCATTTTTGTTTCATCAGACCAGAGGACATTTCACCAAAAAGTACAATCTTTGTCCCTATGTGCAGTTGCAAACCATAGTCTGGCTTTTTTATGGCGGTTTTGGAGCAGTGGCTTCTTCCTTGCTGAGCGGCCGTTCAGATTATGTCGATATTGGACTTGTTTTACTGTGGATATAGATACTTTATACCTATGCTGGATACCTGTTTACTCCAGCATCTTCACAAGGTCCTTTGCTGTTCTGGGATTGATTTGCACTTTTTGCACCATCTCTAGGAGACAGAAAGCATCTCCTTCCTGAGCGGTATGACGGCTGTGTGGTCCCATGGCATTTATACTTGAGTATTATTGTTTGTACAGACGAACGTGGAACCTTTAGGCGTTTGGAAATTGCTCCCAAATATGAACCAGACTTGTGGAGGTCTAAAATTGTTTTTCTGAGGACTTGGCTAATTTCTTCTGATTTTCCCATGATGTCAAGCAAAGAGGCACTGAGTTCAAAGGTAGCCCTTGAAATACATCCACAGGTACACCTCCAATTGACTCAAATCATGTCAATTAGCCTATCAGAAGCTTCTAAAGCCATGACAATTTTCTGGAATTTTCCAAGCTGTTTACTGGCACAGTCAACTTAGCCATTTAAACTTCTGAGCCACTGAAATTGTGATGCAGTGAATTGTAAGTGAAATAATCTGTCTGTAAACAATTGTTGGAAAAATGACTTGTGTCATGCACAAGTAGATGTCCTAACCGATTTGCCAAAACTATAGTTTGTTAACAAGAAATTTGTGGAGTGGTTGAAAAAACAGTTAATGACTCCAACCTAAGTGTATGTAAACTTCTGACTTCAACTGTATCTGTGCAGACAGACAAGTTAGTCTGTTCTCGGTTGCAACACTCACTACCTTGTTCCACTCAAGCGTCGGCTGGAGTGGTGTAAAGCTCACCGCCATTTTACTCTGGAGCAGTGGAAACGCGTTTTCTGGAGTGACGAATCACGCTTCGGCAGTCCGATGGACGAATCTGGGTTTGGCGGATGCCAGGAGAACATTATCTGCCTGAATGCATAGTGCCGACTGTAAAGTTTGGTGGAGGATGAATCCTGGTCTGGAGCTGTTTTTTTCATGTTTGGGCTAAGCCCCTTAGTTCCAGTGAAGGGAAACCTTAACGCTACAGCATACAATGACATTTTAGATAACTCAATGCCTTTTATGGCATCGGTTTGGGGAAGACCCTTTCTTGATTCACAATGACATAGCCCCCGTGCACAAAGTGAGGTTCATACATAAATTGTTTGTTTCAACCCCATTGAACACATTTGGGATGAATTGGAAAGCTGACTGCTAACCAGGCCTAATTGCCCAACATCAGTGCCCAACCTCACTAATGCTCGTGGCTGAATGGAAGCAAGTCCCGACAGCAATGTTCCAACATCTAGTGGAAAGCCTTCCCAGAAGAGTGGAGGCTGTTATAGAAGCAAAGGGGGAACAACTCTATATCAACGAACATAGTATTGGAATGAGATGTTCGACGAGCAACATACTTTTGGCCATGTAGTGAATACAGTCGTGGCCAAAAACTTTGAGAATGACACAAATATTAATTTTCAGAGTCTGCTGCCTCAGTTTGTATGATGGCAATTTGCATTTACTCCAGAATGTTATGAAGAGTGATCAGATGAATTGCAAAGTCCCTCTTTGCCATGCAAACTGAATCCCATAGAAAAAAAATCCACTGCATTTGAGCCCTGTCACAAAAGGACCAGCTGACATCATGCCAGTGATTCTCTCGTTAACACAGGTGTGAGTGTTGACGAGGACAGGGCTGGAGATCACTCTGTCATGCTGATTGAGTTCGAATAACAGACTTCAAGTTTCAAAAGGAGGTTAGTGCTTGCAATCATTGTTCTTCCTCTGTCAAACATGGTTACCTGCAAGGAAACACGTGCCGTCAATATTGCTTGCACAAAAAGGGCTTCACAGGCAAGGATATTGCTGCCAGTAAGATTGCACCTAAATCAACCATTTATCGGATCATCAAGAACTTCAAGGAGAGCGGTTCAATTGTTGTGAAGAAGGCTTCAGGGCACCCAAGAAAGTCCAGCAAGCGCCAGGACCATCTCCTAAAGTTGATTCAGCTGTGGAATCGGGGCACCATCAGTACAGAGCTTGCTCAGGAATGGCAGCAGGCAGGTGTGAGTGCATCTGCACGCACAGTGAAGCAAAGACTTTTGGAGGATGGCCTGGTGTCAAGAAGGGCAGCAAAGAAACCACTTCTCTCCAGGAAAAACATCAGGGACAGACTGATATTCTGCAAAAGGTACAGGGATTGGACTGCTGAGGACTGGGGTAAAGTCATTTTCTCTGATGAATCCCCTTTCCGATTTTTTGGGCATCCGGAAAAAAAGCTTGTCCAGAGAAGACAAGGTGAGCGCTACCATCAGTCCTGTGTCATGCCAACAGTAAAGCATCCTGAGACCCTCCTGAGACCAACACAGCCATGAATAAAGAATGGTACCAACACATCCTCCGAGAGCAACTTCTCCCAACCATCCAGGAACAGTTTGGTGACGAGCAATGCCTTTCCAGCACCTTTCCATAAGGCAAAAATTATAACTAAGTGGCTCGGGGAACAAAACATCAATATTTTGGGTCAATGGCCAGGAAACTCCCCAGACCCCAGACCTTCCCATTGAGAACTTGTGGTCAATCCTCAAGAGGCAGGTGGACAAACAAAACCCCACAAATTCTGACAAACTCCAAGCATTGATTATGCAAGAATGGGCTGCCATCAGTCAGGATGTAGCCCAGATGTTAATTGACAGCGTGCCAGGGCGGATTCAAATCAAATCAAATGTATTTATATAGCCCTTTGTACATCAGCTGATATCTCAAAGTGCTGTACAGAAACCCAGCCTAAAACCCCAAACAGCAAGCAATGCAGGTGTAGAAGCACGGTGGCTAGGAAAAACTCCCTAGAAAGGCCAAAACCTAGGAAGAAACCTAAGAGGAACCAGGCTATGTGGGGTGGCTAGTCCTCTTCTGGCTGTGCCGGGTGGAGATTATAACAGAACATGGTCAAGATGTTCAAATGTTCATAAATGACCAGCGTGGTCGAATAATAATAAGGCAGAACAGTTGAAACTGGAGCAGCAGCACAGTCAGGTGGACTGGGGACAGCAAGGAGTCATCATGTCAGGTATTCCTGGGGCATGGTCCTAGGGCTCAGGTCCTCCGAGAGAGAGAGAGGGGGGGCAACCCAGACAGGATGACCACATCAGTGACTCAACCCACTCAGGTGACGCACCCCCTCCAGGGACGGCATGAGAGAGCCCCAGTAAGCCAGTGACTCAGCCCCTGTAATAGGGTTAGAGGCAGAGAATCCCAGTGGAAAGAGGGGAACCGGCCAGGCAGAGACAGCAAGGGCGGTTCGTTGCTCCAGAGCCTTTCCGTTCACCCTCCCACTCCTGGGCCAGAATACACTCAATCATATGACCCACTGAAGAGATGAGTCTTCAGTAGAGACTTAAAGGTTGAGACCGAGTTTGCGTCTCTGACATGGGTAGGCAGACCGTTCCATAAATTGCAGAGGTCTTGAAAAAGAAGGGTCAACACTGCAAATATTAATTTAATGTAATTGTCAATAAAAATCTTTGACACTTATGAAATGCTTATAATTATACTTCAGTATTCCATAGTAACATCTGACAAAAATATCTAAAGACACTGAAGCAGCAAACTTTGTGGAAATTAATATTTGTGTCATTCTCAAAAAACTTTGGCCACGAATGTACATCTGCCATATACGGATAGCCTTTCCATCTGCCAAACACTAAATATTACAATTTATTATATTAATATTACTCTATATAATTCTAACCTTTTCTATTATATTTTATACAATAGGTTGGTGTGGATGCACTCGACCAGATGTCAATTCTGTGCTCTGTAAAAGGAGGTACTCGGCGCTGGCCTGTTTCGGTGTGCGTTGATGTTGTACAAGCAATGCCTTGACAAGACGGTCAACAGGAGCGATTTCATCATGATCTGGCATGTGAACTTCGTGAGAACCACATGAACGCCAAGAAAGCAGCTACAGCCGCCAAGGCAGCAGCGAGTCCTGCTCTCCCTCTTCCCCAAGCACTACAGCTCCCACTCAGGAAAAAGAAGACACAATGCCAAGTCAGCAGGTGCACATGAAACAAGGCCCATGAAAACTGTGTGGAGTGCAACCAATTTGTTTCTGGGGCTTGCTCACACAAAGCCCCGAAGCTGTACGCTGACTGTGGACCCAAAGCCTAAAGACGAGATGGATTAACGCATAAAGGGCACAGGTATAAAGGCACAATAAAGTGTCCGACACAATCCACAAATTACTTTCATATCTTGTCATGAATACATTTCCACAAATATTTCTTTATGCAATTAATTCTTTACAATTGTTCATGCACTGGTGCTTTGGTTTAGGAATAGGTCAAACAATTTCACCTGTGCACCTGGCTGGTTATTTAAGTAATAATGCCCGATTAGACAGTGTTGAGGATACAATGCATTCAGACCCCTTGACTTTTTCATTAGAGCCTTATTCTAAAATAGATTTTTTTAATCCCTCAATCTACACACAATACCCATAATGACAAAGCAAAATCATGTTATCGAAATGTTTGCACATTTTTTTTTTTAACTATACGTATTTAGACCTTTCACTAAGTATTTTGTTGAAGAACCTTTGTCAGAAATTACAGCCTAGAGTATTCTTGGGTATGATGCTACAAGCTTGGCACACCTGTATTTGGAGAGTTTCTCCCATTCTTCTCTGCAGATCCTCTCAAGCTCTGTCAGGTTGGATGGGGAGCATCGCTGCACAGCTATTTTAAGGTCTCTCCAGAGATGTTTGATCAGGTTCAAGTCCGGGCTCTGGCTGGGCCAGTTAAAGAAGAAGTTACAGGTCTGTGAGAGCCCGAAATCTTGCTTGTTTGTAGGTGACCAAATACTTATTTTCCACCATAATTTGCAAATAAATTCATTAAAAATCCTACAATGTGATTTTCTGGATTTTTTTTCTCATTTTTTCTGTCATAGTTGAAGTGTACCTATGATGAAAATTACAGGCCTATCTCATCTTTTTAAGTGGGAGAACTTGCACAATTGGTGGCTGACTAAATACTTTTTTGCCCCACTGTATATAGTAATAGTGACACAAGGAATAAATACACAATGAATAACAATAACAAGTAAAAATAACATGCGTATAAATAGGGAGTACCAGTACTGAGTCGATGTGCATGGGTATGAGGTAATTGCAGTAGCTACAGTACATTCGGAAAGTATTCAGACCCCTTCCATGCCGTCCCAGCCTCATTCTAAAATTGCTTAAATGAAACATTTTCCTCATCAACCTACACACAATACCCCATAATGACATATATTTTTTATACATTTGCAAAAATGTAAAACAGATACCTTATTTACATAACTATTCAGACCCTTTGCTATGAGATTCTAAATTGAGCTCAGTTGCGTCCTGTTTCCATTAATCATCCTTGAGATGTTTATCCAACTTGTTTTGAGTCCACCTGTGGATTGGCCATGATTCGGAAAGGCACACACTGGTCTATATAAAGTCCCACAGTTGACAGTGTATGTCAGAGCAAAAACCAAGCCATGAGGTCAAAGGAATTTCCCGTAGAGCTCCGAGACAGGATTGTGTCGAGGCACAGATCTGAGGAAGGGTACCGAAACATTTCTGCAGCATTGAAGGTCCAAGAGCACAGACATTTGGAACCACCAAGACTCTTCCTAGAGCTGACCGCCTAGCCAAACTGAGCAGAGCCTTGGTCAGGGAGGTCACCAAGGAGCTGATGGTGACTCTGACAGAGCTCTAGAGTTCCTCCATGGAGATGGGAGAACCTTCCAGAAGTACAACCATCTCTGCAGCATTCCACCAATCAGGCCTTTATGGTAGAGTGGGCCAGACGAAAGCCAGCTCTCATTAAAAGGCACATGATAAACAAGATTCTCTGGTCTGATGAAACCGAGATGAACTCTTTGGCTTGAATGCCAGGCGTCACATCTGGAGGAAACCTGTCACCATCCCTACGCTTAAGTATGGTGGTGGCAGCATCATGTTGTGGGGATGTTTTTCAGCGGCAGGGACTGGGAGACTAGTCCGGATTGAGGGAAAGATGAATGGAGCAAAGTACAGAGAGATCCTTGATTAAAACCTGCTCAGGACCTCAGACTGGGGCGAAGGTTCAATCCCCAACAGGACAAGACCCTAAGCACACAGCCAAGACAGCATGAGTGGCTTTGGGACAAGTCTCTGAATGTCCTTAAACCTCTTGGAACTACCCATTCTGGATCCGGGAGAATTGTCAGCAACTACCCTAATTAGCATAGCGCAACAGTCAAATAATCTTCCTAGAAAATATTCATAAAATCACAAGTGAAATATAGCGAAACACAGCTTAGCCTTTTTTTAATCACCCTGTCGTCTCAGATTTTGAAATTATGCTTTACAGCGATAGCAAGACAAGCGTTTGTGTAAATTTATTGATAGCCTAGCATAGCATTATGTCCAGCTAGCAGCAGGAAGCTTGGTCACAAATCAGAAAAGCAATCAAATTAACCGTTTACCATTGATGATCTTCGGATATTTTCACTGACGAGACTCCCAGTTTGTAACGGTTTTCTTCCGTTGAAGGAGAGGAGGACCAAAATGCAGCGTGGTTAGAGTTCAACATGTTTAATAAAGACAATAAAAGTGAACACTACAAAATACAAAACAACAAATGTGAAAAACCGAAACAGTCCTATCTGGTGCATAGACACAAAGACAGAAGACAAACACCCACAAAGTACCCACAGAATATGGCTGCCTAAATATGGTTCCCAATCAGGGACAATGATAGACAGCTGCCTCTAATTGAGAACCAATCCAGGCAACCATAGACCTACAAACTACCTAGAAAGGGAACAGCCGCATAAACATACAAAAAACCCTAGACCAGACAAAACACATAAATCCCCCATGTCACACCCTGACCTAACCACAATAATAAAGAAAACAATGATAACTAAGGCCAGGGTGTGACAGTACACCACCCCCCCCCCCCCCCCCCCCCTCTGGCGGCTCTGGACAGGCGGGAGACTCTGGCGGCTCTGGACAGGCGGGAGACTCTGGCGGCTCTGGACAGGCTTGTGCGTGTAGGTGGCACTGGATAGACCTGACCTGACAGGTGCACTGGCGCTCTTGAGCACCGAGTCTGCCCAACCTTACCTGGCTCGATGCCCACTCTAGCCCGGCCGATACGAGGAGCTGGTATGTACCGCACCGGGCTATGCACCCGCACTGGAGACACCGTGCACTCCACAGCATAACACAGTGCCTGTCCGGTCCCTCTCACTCTCCGGTAAGCACAGGAAGTTGGTGTGGGTTCTCCTACCTGGCTTCGCCATACTCCCTGTGTGCCTCCCCCAATAAATTTTTGGGGCTGACTCTCGGGCTTCCTACCGCGCCGCCATCCTCGTTTCTCCAACTCCATTCTCCTGTAACCCTCCTCGCACTGCTCCAGCGAATCCCAGGCGGGCTCAGGCACTCTCCCAGGGTCAACCGCCCACCTGTCTATCTCTTCCCAAGTTGTATAGTCCAGATTCTGCTCCCATGTCCAGAAATCCTGACATCGCTGCCTCTCCTGCTCCTGTCCGTTACAACGCTGCTTGGTCCTGTTGTGGTGGGTTTTTCTGTAATGGTTTTCCTTCCGTTGAAGGAGAGGAGGACCAAAATGCAGCGTGGTTAGAGTTAAACATGTTTAATAAGACCATAAAACGTGAACCCTACAAAATACAAAACAACAAATGTGAAAAACCGAAACAGTCCTATCTGGTGCATAGACACAAAGACAGAAGACAAACACCCACAAAGTACCCACAGAATATGGCTGCCTAAATATAGTTCCCTATCAGGGACAACGATAGACAGCTGCCTCTAATTGAGAACCAATCCAGGCAACCATAGACCTACAAACTACCTAGAAAGGAAACAGCCCCATAAACATACAAAAACCCCTAGAACAGACAAAACACATAAATCCCACATGTCACACCCTGACCTAACCAAAATAATAAAGAAAACAAAGATAAATAAGGCCAGGGCGTGACACAGCTAGACAGCAAATGTTCCTTTTGTTCCATAAAGACGATTTTTATACCCAAAATACCTCTGTCACGTTATGTGCAGAAATCCACCGGAAATAGCAGTCATGACAACGCCGGAAAAAATTCCAAATTATATCCATAATATCGACAGAAACATGGCAAGCGTTTTTTATAATCAATCCAAGGTGTTTTTCAAATATCTATTCGATAATATATCAACCGGGACAATTGGCTTTTCAGTAGGACCGGGAGGAAAAATGGCTACCTCTCTCTTTTACGCAAGAATCACTCAGAGCCATCAGCTGGCCACTTACGCAATGTGCTCGTTTACGCTCATTCTTCAACATAAAGGCGTGAAACTACGTCTAAAGGCTGTAGACACCTTATGGAAGACGTAGAAAAAGGAATATGGTTGATATCCCTTTAAATGGAGGATAGGAATGCAAAGGAATAGAAGGGTTTCAAAATAAGAGGCACTCCCTGATTGGATTTTCCTCAGAGTTTCGCCTGCAATATCAGTTATGTTATACTCAAAGACAATATTTTTACAGTTTTGGAATCTTTAGAGTGTTTTCTATCCTAAGCTGTCAATTACATGCATATTCTAGCATCTGGTCCTGAGAAATAGGCCGTTTACTTTGGGAACGTTATTTTTACAAAAATAAAAATAGTGCCCCCTAGCTTCAAGAGGTTATTAAGAGGCTCCTCTGTCCTCCACTCGTTACCTGTATTAATGGCACCTGTTTGAACTTGTTATCAGTATAAAATACACCTGTCCACAACCTCAAACAGTCACACTCCAAACTCCACTATGGCCAAGACCAAAGAGCTGTCAAAGGACACCAGAAACAAAATTGTAGACCTGCACCAGGCTGGGAAGACTGAATCTGCAATAGGTAAGCAGCTTGGTTTGAAGAAATCAACTGTGGGAGCAATTATTAGGAAATGGAAGACATACAAGACCACTGATAATCTCCCTCGATCTGGGGCTCCACGCAAGATCTCAACACGTGGGGTCAAAATGATCACAAGAACGTTGAGCAAAAATCCCAGAACCACACGGGGGGACCTAGTGAATGACCTGCAGAGAGCTGGGACCAAAGTAACAAAGCCTACCATCAGTAACACACTACGCCGCCAGGGACTCATATCCTGCAGTGCCAGACGTGTCCCCCTGCTTAAGCCAGTACATGTCCAGACCCGTCTGAAGTTTGCTAGAGAGCATTTGGATGATCCAGAAGAAGATTGGGAGAATGTCATATGGTCAGATGAAACCAAAATAGAACTTTTTGGTAAAAACTAAACTCGTCGTGTTTGGAGGACAAAGAATACTGAGTTGCATCCAAAGAACACCATACCTACTGTGGGGTGGAAACATCATGCTTTGGGGCTGTTTTTCTGCAATGGGACCAGGACGACTGATCCATGTAAAGGAAAGAATGAATGGGGCCATGTATCGTGAGATTTTGAGTGAAAACCTCCTTCCATCAGCAAGGGCATTGAAGATGAAACGTGGCTGGGTCTTTCAGCATGACAATGATCCCAAACACACCGCCCGGGCAATGAAGGAGTGGTTCGTAAGAAGCATTTCAAGGTCCTGGAGTGGCCTAGCCAGTCTCCAGATCTCAACCCCATAGAAAATCTTTGGAGGGAGTTGAAAGTCTGTGTTGCCCAGCAACAGCCCCAAAACATCACTGCTCTAGAGGAGATCTGCATGGAGGAATGGGCCAAAATACCAGCAACAGTGTGTGAAAACCTTGTGAAGACTTACAGAAAACGTTTGACCTCTGTTTAATACCCTTTGTTGGCAATGACAAAGTATTGAGATAAACTTTTGTTATTGACCAAATACTTATTTTCCACCATAATTTGCAAATAAATTAATTAAAAACCCTACAGTGTGATTTTCTGATTTTTTTTTCCGCATTTCGTCTGTCATAGTTGAAGTGTACCTATGATGAAAATTACAGGCCTCTCATCTTTTTAAGTGGGAGAACTTGCACAATTGGTGGCTGACTAAATACTTATTTGCTCCACTGTATGTACCTAGATGTTTAATATCCATCATTTTATGATTATTTATTTGAATTGCGCACCCTCCTGTTTCACCAGAAGTTAGTGGGACGCCTAGCCCTAGGAAAGAAGTTTGAACATGCACCTGTGGAACGGTCGTTAAGACACTAACAAATTACAGACCATAGGCAATTAAGGTCACAGTTCTGAAAACTTAGGACGTTAAAAGAGGCCTTTCTTCTGACTCTTAAAAACATCAAAAGAAAGATTCCTGCTCATCTGTATGAATGTGCCTTAGGTATGCTGCAAGGAAGCATGAGGACCGCGCTGAGGTCTATTCAACGCTGGTCCGACCAATCTGATTCCACACTCCAAGACTGCTTCCATCACGTGGACTGGGATATGTTTCGTATTGCATCAAACAACAACATTGCCGAATATGCTGATTCAGTGAGCGAGTTCATTAGAACGTGCGTTGAAGATGTCGTTCCCATAGCAACGATTAAAACATTCCCAAACCAGAAACCGTGGATTGATGGCAGCATTCGCGTGAAACTGAAAGCGCGAACCACTGCTTTTAATCAGGGCAAGGTGACCGGAAACATGACCGAATACAAACAGTGTAGCTATTCCCTCCGCAAGGCAATCAAACTAGCTAAGCGTCAGTATAGAGACAAAGTAGAATCTCAATTCAACGGCTCAGACACAAGAGGTATGTGGCAGGGTCTACAGTCAATCACGGATTACAAAAAGAAAACCAGCCCCGTCACGCTCCCAGGCACACTAAATAACTTTTTTGTCCGCTTTGAGGACAATACAGTGCCACTGACACGGCCAGCAACCAAAACATGCAGACTCTCCTTCACTGCAGCCGACGTGAGGAAAACATTTAAACGTGTTAACCCTCGCAAGGCTGCAGGCCCAGACGGAATCCCCAGCCGCGCCCTCAGAGCATGCGCAGACCAGCTGGCTGGTGTGTTTACGGACATATTCAATCAATCCCTATCCCAGTCTGTTGTTCCCACATGCTTCAAGAGGGCCACCATTGTTCCTGTTCCCAAGAAAGCTAAGGTAACTGAGCTAAATGACTAGCACTCACTTCCGTCATCATGAAGTGCTTTGAGAGACTAGTCAAGGACCATATCACCTCCAGCCTACCTGACACCCTAGACCCACTCCAATTTGCTTACCGCCCAAATAGGTCCACAGACAATGCAATCTCACCCACACTGCCCTAACCCATCTGGACAAGAGGAATACCTATGTGAGAATGCTGTTCATCGACTACAGCTCGGCATTTAACACCATAGTACCCTCAAAGCTCGTCATCAAGCTCGAGACCCTGGGTCTCGACCCCACCCTGTACATCACTCCACTGTAAGAAAAACAAGGGCACATTAACATCTGCTAACCATGTGTATGTGACAAATAAATGTTGATTTGATTTGATTTTGACTGCAGATGTGGCCAGGGCAATAAATTGAATAAAATAAATTGAATAAAATAAACAGCTGATCATCCTCGCAATAGCAGACCATGTGTAACAACACCTGCACAGGATCGGTACATCCGAACACCACACCTGCGGGACATGTACAGGATGGCCACAACAACTACCCGAGTTACACCAGGAACGCATAATCCCTTCATCAGTGCTCAGACTGTCATCAGTAGGCTGAGAGAGGCTAACAACATCACCTATGGTTACAAACCCACCGTCGCTGGACCAGACAGGACTGGCAAAAAGTGCTCTTCACTGACGAGTCGCGGTTTTGTTTCACTAGGGGTGATGGTCGGATTCGTGTTTATCGTCAAAGGAATGAGCGTTACACCGAGGCCTGTTCTCTCGGAGCGGGATCCGAGACTACAGTGTAGAAAATAGTAAAAAATAAAGAAAAACCCCGGAATGAGTAGTTGTGTGCAAACTTTTGACTGGTACTGTATATAAAAAGAATCTCTGCATTGTTACAAAAGGACCCGTAAGTAAGCATTTCACTGTTAATCTACACCTGTTGTTTACAAAGCATGTGGCAAATAACATTTTATTTGATTATTTATTTGTGATCAGAGAAAATATGAATGATCAAATTTGGTTTATATTCAAACTTCGGGTGGCTAGGCTACCTTGACCTTATCAATCCAAAATGATTGACTGGAATTCAATCAATCAATCAACACAATAGTGATGACAATGTACTGTGTGAGTAACTTTTTAAGGAAATATGCAAATAACTACACAATGTAATCCCGCATAAAGAAAGCTCAGCCCTGTTAGTTCCATTATCCAATCGCAGTTCTGTATTTTTTTTTTTACCATACGAACTGATGAGAGAGAACTGGTCCCATCACAGCCCATATAAAACCATTTGACAACTAGGGTCCAGAGTTACCCGTTTAGGTTAGCCTACCAGATCAGGGGGGGAAAAAACACTCCTGTGGTTCAGTGTTAATTTTATCACTTTTTTTTAATGTAGTCTAGTCTTATTCATTTGGACTAAATTGACTTGCATATGTCAAAATGTTGTATTATCAAAATGTATATATTTTTGGGGGTGATGACCCCAAGTGAGTACCAAAAAATAAATAATAATAAGGGGCCCCCAGGGGGTTCAATGAATCAAACCGATTCACAGACAGGACTGACTGTACACCCACCTAGTGTAGTGTTAGAACCGGAGAGAAACACTCCATTCTTCACCATGCCCTCACAAATGATTCCTTTGTCCTTAGAAAATACACACTTCAGACTTTCTGGGATATAAACCACCAAGAGATATGCATGAAGAGGTACGCACACTTATACTATACACACGCTACTATACATAGCTAAAAAGCCATACGACCCTAGCTTGCATTTATTTGATCATTGTAGATTTTATTTACATACTGCCACCCCCCCCCCCCCACCCCCCAAACCCAGGGAGGACAGTCATTGATACACACCAGTTCTTTCACCTAGGCCTAATGTAGATGGTCAATGTTGTAAGGTTCATTACCGTATCTGAATTGTCATTAAAAACAGGCGATTTTCCATGGTACAACATTGCGTCAGAATTGCACCATGGCTGTGATATGACTGTGATCCATTAATTGGGTGAACTTTTCTGAACAACAAACTGCAGAGAAAATTCGAAAACATAATGTTAACTTTCACTGCTATGCGGATGACACACAGCTGTACATTTCAATGATACATGGTGAAGCCCCAAAATTGCCCTCGCTAGAAGCCTGTGTTTCAGAAGTGGATGGCGCAAACCTTCTACTTTTAAACTCGGACAAAACAGAGATGCTTGTTCTAGGTCCCAAGAAACAAAGAGATCTTCTGTTGAATCTGACAATTAATCTTGGTGGTTGTACAGTCGTCTCAAATAAAACTGAAGGACCTCGATATCAAGTGTTTCAAGACTGTTTCAAGGACAGCTTTTTTCCATCTACGTAACATTGCAAAAATCAGAAACTTTCTGTCCAAAAATGATGCAGAAAAATTAATCCATGCTTTTGTTACTTCTATGTTAGACTACTGCGATGCTCTACTTTCCGGCTACCTGAATAAAGCACTAAATAAACTTCAGTTAGTGCTAAATACGGCTGCTAGAATCCTGACTAGAACCTTCAAAAATTATCATATTACTCCAGTGCTAGCCTCCCTACACTGGCTTCCTGTTAAGGCAAGGGCAAGGGCTGATTTCAAGGTTTTACTGCTAACCTACAAAGCATTACATGGGCTTGCTCCTACCCATCTTTCCGATTTGGACCTGCCGTACATACCTCACAAGACGCAGGCCTCTTAATTGTCCCTAGAATTTCTAAGCAAACAGCTGGAGGCAGGGCTTTCTCCTATAGAGCTCCATTTTTATGGAATGGTCTGCCTACCCATGTGAGAGACGCAGACTCTGTCTCAACCTTGAAGTCTTTACTGAAGACTCATCTCTTCAGTAGGTCATATGATTGAGTGTAGTCTGGCCCAGTACTGTGAAGGTGAACGGAAAGGCTCTGGAGCAGCGAACTGCCCTTGCTGTCTCTGCCTGGCCGGTTCCCCTCTCTCCACTGGGATTCTCTGCCTCTAACCCTATTACAGGGGCTGAGTCACTGGCTTACTGGTGCTTTTCCATGCCGTCCCTAGGAGGGGTGCGTCATTTGAGTGGGTTGAGTCACTGACGTGATATTCCTGTCTGGGCTATTTGACCATGCGGGTAATTTATGAACATTTGAACATCTTGGCCATGTTTTGTTATAATCTCCACCCGGTACAGCCAGAAGAGGACTGGCCACCCCTCATAGCCTGGTTCCTCTCTAGGTTTCTTCCTAGGTTTTGGCCTTTCTAGGGAGTTTTTCCTAGCCACCGTGCTTCTACACCTGCATTGCTTGCCGTTTGGGGATTTAGTCTGGGTTTCTGTACAGCACTTTGAGATATCAGCTGATGTAAGAAGGGCTATATAAATACATTTTATTTGAAAATGGAAGTGGTCCAGTTCACCCAGTCGAGTAATTGCTGATTCATGCGCCAACAGTACAGCGAGGTCTTTCACTCATAATGAAGTCATCACTCCACTGTAAGAAAAACATGGGCGATTGAATGGGGAATCTTTATTAATCATGAGCACTTGAACACAGACAACTGGCATTGTTTCTTTGCGCAATTGTTCCACGTGTCCGGACAAAACCCACTAAGAGGTGACGTTTAAGGGCAGTACTATTGGTACTGACTAAGGCTTTGCTTTAAGTGTTGTAACATGCAATGCTGTTTGTCTTGATCTCCCGTTATTTGAATCTTGTAAGTAGCCTACTCGACAAATATATTTTGAAAAGGCCCTGCGTGTAGTAAAAAATATAGGCCTAATTAGATCCTACTGATTGAACATTCACAAACTATTATTTGTATCACTAACCTTAACTTGTAGTAAAAACTGGTTTGCATGAAATTGTGAACCTACTTTCATCCACAACATACTGTATTTCAATAGAAGATACTAAATAATATTCCTTCACAGTTGGTAACTGGTAACCCTCTAAGGAACAATGAGACAGCGCAGTGAATCCTGTTCTCACACTCATTCACACAGCCTGACCCTCATTTACACAGCCTGACCCAGATTAAGAAATTTAAATGGTGGCTTGATTGCACAGAAGCGGCACATCTGCCTCAGGTAGAAACTGAGGATGTGCACGGTTATTTCAATATCCGAATGGACGTTAGTATTCGAGTACTTGTGTGGGTATTAATTTTTGCAGCAAAATAATGTTTAGTTCTATTTTAACCCTGAAAAGGCAAAACAAAAAACTTTTCAATGCAGTTTATGACATGCAGCCCATAAAAAGAGACTGGTTGCTGTCCGGTATCCTTCATGAGTGCAGCTTGTTATTTACATTGGCCAATCAAAGTGGCAAAGAGGCTCAATGTGTAGCGAGTGTAGTGGGAGTTCACTAATGCAATGCAAGATGGCATAAATGTACGGAATACAAAATGAGAAGCAGTAGCTAGGCTAGAACAAACATGTATAGTTGGTTTGAGGTTAAATATGTAACTTTTTGGGTGACTCGACCAAATTCACACAAATTTTAGTTATATATCTGTCACTCATTGAAAGAAAAGTATAAGAAGCAGTAGATTGGTTGTAAGTGCACCATTTATACGCTTCCTTTTGCTTAAGTTTCGTTTTAGCGTATTTTACTTTTGGTTTTGTACACCAGCTTCAAACAGCTGAAAATATAATATTTTTGGTAATGGAAAACATATTTCACAGCGGTTTAGATTGTACAATGATTCTCTAAAATATAATTGCTTGTTTTGGCACAAACTGAAATTAGGCGAACTTTTCTAATTTTTGCAACCAGGAAATGGCCTTAATAATAGTGCTAATTGCTTACTTATTTGGAAATCATCATCCAATTGTCACCCCAGCACTACAGCTACTGGATTCTGAAGGGTGTTCCAGCTGGCATCAGAAGGAGTTGGTGAAGAAAATGCATCATAGCTGTTTGGTGAGGCAATTAATTAAAGGAGATTGACAAATATATTGTCACATATATCATGTGTCACGTATTGTTATCATGACAAAAAAGTTGACTATTTGACAATCCATTAAAGGTGAAAAATACAACGAAGAAAATGGTTTAGCCTATATATTGGGTCAGTAAAAGACAAGTCATATCCTGTTTGATTAGCAAACACAAGATTATAAAACATATTTTTGCACTCAAAATGCGTGGCCTTCTATGGCTCCATATAGACAATTAGGCATTACTCATGGCATAACATGCTATTGTTTTGATAACGAGCACTTGTTAGTGCCAGAAAAGGCATTGATCCTCTCATGCAGTCAATGAGATATCAGCACCCTAAGCAGTCAGATATTGACTGAGTCCAAAATGCACTCAGGACTCACTGAGGCATGGGGGAGCCAGTCGTTCAGCTTCTTTGAAGAGATTACTGCACTTAATTTAACAACTCCACTTTGCACTGATCAAATAAACTTCCTGATTAGGCCATTGTCACCATTCCCTGTGAGGTTTGTTGAGTGATTAATTATCTAAATTTAAAACACTGAGGGGAGAAGCTTGCCATATAGTATATGAGAGTGAGTGAAAGTTTGGTGCCTAGTGAATAAGACTCATGTGGTGGTCAGTGAGTAGCCTAAATAGTCCATTCAAACACAGTAAAATAAAAATAAAATAGGGGGGAAACCCACATGGGACTTTATGCTGTTGGTCACAATCGGTGATTTCAGTTCTACTATTAGCGAAGAGCCATTAACCTTAATTGCTCCAGTAAGATGTGTGTAAATTGGTTACGTAATGACAGGTATAAAACCATAACCACCGTTGCTATCAGATCCCCATATAATGGCACCAGTCTATGCTAATGAGTAGCTAATGTGCATGTCTACAAAAGACAAATGATCAAATGTAAATGTACATGTAAATAATTCCATTAGCAATAGATTATTTTTGCATTATACAGGTAGTCAGATTCTTTGAATGATCCCTACCTTGGTTAAGGCACTGAGATTCTCCCACTTATATGGCTTACATGTGCAATAACATCATTTGTTGACTAAAAACAGTCCAAGTCAATTATTACTTTGTCTATTCATACTTGTAAGCCATTACCACAGTATCGACAGTATTACCATTGTAAGTGGTAGGATTTTGTCATTATTAGTATAATCCCTGTGAATCTGTACCTTCTGGTTTCTGTATGGGAGTTCTTTGACAGTCTCTGTGGTTTGGCTGTGTTGGGCAGGGCTGGGCTGGGGTGAGGCAGGGCACAGTGCGTAGGAGGTAGAGAGCCGTGTTCAGTCAGTAGACCTAACTGCTGCCCTCAGGCCCCGTATCTGACACCAGGTGTGTGATAAGACACTGCGTGTGAAGGCAGAGTGGAGCTACACGTTTACTCTCCTTTTCTCCTGCAGGTTCACCTATCTTCTTTTCTGGTGGTTTTCTAACGCTGTTAAACTTGCTTCGTATTGCTAGGGAAGTCTGAATGTGATGCAAAGTACAGCAAACACAAATAATTGACAATGTACAATGAATTTAGATTCTCACACCAGCCATTTCCCCCCCCCCCCCCCCCCAGTCAGTCAAATATTATTAATCTCTTCTCAGCAGTGGTATGATCTGTGAGAATGAGTTTACCAATCCGTGACTACAGTGCATTCTGAAAGTATTCAGACCCGTTTACTTTTTCCACATTTTGTTACGTTACAGGCTTAATCTAAAATGGCTAAAAAATATATATTAATCTCAGTCTACACACTCATACACACAATACCTCATAATGACAAAGCAAAAACAGGTTTAGAAATTTGGGGAATTTGTTAAATTTAAAAACTGAAAATATCAAATTTACATAAGGTTTCAGATCCTATACTCAGTACTTTGTAGAAGCACCTTGGGCAGCGCTTACAGCCTCAGGTCTTCTTCAGTACAGTGGTTTGTCCTTTAAAAGTTGCAGCGTACTACGGCGCAGCTTGCATGGTGCCGCAGAACTCTATGGCACATTATTTAAGTGTGAACCATTGGTACCATTAATGCTAGTTAGTGCTAGTTTGACCACAAAAGGGCATCTTTGAGAAGCTTTCCCAGCCTTCAATAGTGCCTGTACTAGAGAATTTAAAACCTTTTTGTAATAACAAGATTAAGAAATTTTGCTAAATTAACTTGATTAATAATATGGGGTTTCTATTCCAAGAAAAACGAAAAACCCTCTGGGTTTCAGTTAGGATGGAACAAAAAAATATGGCGTTGTACAACGTGATGGTCGAGAGTAGGCTACAGTACTGGGCTATTTAGCAAAGTCTTCTTGGGTATGATGCTACAAGCTTGGCACACCTGTATTTGGGGAGTTTACATTCTTCTCTGCAGATCCTCTCAAGCTCTGTCAGGTTGGATGGGGAGCATTGCTGCACAGCTATTTTCAAATCTCTCCAGAGATTTTAGATAGGGTTCAAGTTCGGGCTCTGGCTGGGCCACTCAAGGACATTCAGAGACTGCGTTGTCTTGGCTGTGTGCTTAGGGTCGTTGTCCTGTTGGAAGGTGAATCGTCGCCCCAGTCTGAGGTCCTCAGTGCTCTGGAGCAGGCTTTTCATCAAGGAACTCTCTCTGTACTTTGCTCCGTTCATCTTTCCCTCGATCCTGACTAGTTTCCCAGTCCCTGAATAACATTGCCACAGCATGATGCTGCCACCACCATGCTTCACCATAAGGATGGTGTCAAGTTTCCTCCAGATGTGATGCTTGGCATTCAGGCCAAAGAGTTCAATCTTGGTTTTCATCAGGCCATCTATTTTCTCATGGTCGCAGAGTCCTTTAGGCAAACTCCAAGCGGACTGTCATGCCTTTTACTGAGGAGCGGCTTCCATCTGGCCACTCTACCATAAAGGCCTGATTGGTGGAGTGCTGCAGAGATGGGTGTCCTTCTGGAAGGTTCTCCCATCCCCACAAAGGAACTCTGGAGCTCTGGCAGTGTGACCATTAGGTTATTGGTCACCTCCCTGACCAAGGCTCTCCTCCCCCTCGATTGCTCAGTTTGGCCGGGTTGTGGTGGTTCCAAACTTCTGTACTTGGGGACCTTCAATGTTATATAAATGTTTTGGTAACCTTCCCCAGATCTGTGCCTTGACCCAATCCTGTCTCAGAGCTCTACGTACAATTCCTTCGACCTCATGGTTTGGTTTTTGCTCTGACATGCACTGTTAACTGTGGGATCTTATATAGACAGGTGTGTGTCTTTACAAATCATGTCCAATCAATAGAATTTACCTGTGTCCATTGATCATCAATAGATTCCAAATGGTTTGAGCTACAAACTATTAAAAGTTATGAAAACAACACGCACATGTACAGTTGAAGTCGGAAGAACACATACACATAGGTTGGAGTTACTAAAACTCATTTTTCAACCATTCCACAAATTTCTTGTTAACAAACTATAGTTTTGGCAAGTCGGTTAGGACATCTACTTTGTGCATGACACAAGTAATTTCACCTACAATTGTTTACAGGCAGATTATTTCACTGTATTACAATTCCAGTGGGCCAGAAGTTAACATACACTAAGTTGACTGTGCCTTTATACAGCTTGGAAAATTCCAGAAAATGATGTCATAGCTTTAGAAGCTTCTGATAGGCTAATTGACATAATTTGAGTCAACTGGAGGTGTACCTGTGGATGTTTTTCAAGTCCTATATCGACATAACCTGAACGGCTGCTCAGCAAGGAAGAAGCCATAAACCGCCATATAAAAAAGCCTGACTACGGTTTGCAACTGCACATAGGGACAGAGATTGTACTTTTTGGAGAAATGTCCTCTGGTCTGATGAAACAAAAATGGAACTGTTTGGCCATAATGACCATCATTATGTTTGGAGGAAAAATCTGGAGGCTTGCAAGCCGAAGAACACCATCCCAACCATGAAGCACGTGGGTGACAGCATCATGTTATGGGGGTGCTTTGCTGCAGGAGGGACTGGTACACTTCACAAAATAGACGACATCATGAGGAGGAAAATTATGTGGATATATTGAAGCAACATCTCAAGACACCAGTTAAAGCTTGGTCACAAATGGGTCTTCCAAATGAATAGTGACCCCAAACGTACTTCCAAAGTTGTGGCAAAATGGCTTAAGGACAACAAAGTCAAGGTATTGGAGCGGCCATCACAAAGCCCTGACCTCAAACCTGTATAAAATGTGTGGGCATAACTGAAAAAGCGTGTGCGAGCAAGGAGGCCTACAAACCTGACTCAGTTACATTAGCTCTGTCGGGAGGAATGGGACAACATTCACCCAACTTATTGTGGGAAGCTTGTGGAAGGCTACCCAAAACGTTTGAACCAAGTTAAACAATTTAAAGGCAATGCTACCAAATACTAATTGAGTGTATGTAAACTTCTGACCCACTGGGAATGTGACGAAAGAAATAAAAGGTGAAATAAATCCTTCTTTCTACTTTTATTCAGACATTTCAATTTCTAAAAAATAAAATGGTGATCCAAACTGACTTAAGGCAGGGAATGTTTACTTGGATTAAATGTCAGGAATTGTGAAAAACGGAGTTAATGTATTTGGCTAAGGTGTATGTAAACTTCCGACTTCAACTGTAACATGTTTTGCGCTGTCACTCATAAGCCAGCAGCATACCACCCTGTATCCTCCTGCTGTCTTGCTTCTGAAGCTAAGCAGGGTTGGTCTTGGTCAGTCCCTGGATGGGAGACCAGATGCTGCTGGAAGCAGTAGGTCTAAAAAAAATATCCAAGGGCAGTGATTGGGGACATTTCCCTGTGTAGGGTGCTGTTTTTCAGGTGGGACATTAAACAGGTGTCCTGACTCTCTGTGGTCACTAAAGGTCCCATGGCACTTATCATACGAGTGGCTAAAATCTCAATCTGTCCTTCATACCATCATGGCCACCTAATCATCCCCAGCTTACAATTGGCTCATTCATCCCCTCTCCCCTGTAACTATTCCCCATGTTGTTGCTGTAAATGAGAATGTGTTCTCAGTCAACTTACCTGGTAAAATAAGGGGAAAATAAATAAATAATTGCTACACAAGAGTAGTTAGAAGTTAAGAGGTTATTCTTCATATGAAATAGTGTCTATAATAAGCTCACAATGTTGCCGTCACAAACACTGAACTCCACACAGTTGTCATTGACTAATTGGGTATTAATTTCCCAGTGAGCAAAAAATTGCAATCATTTATATCAGCTTTAGCTGATAATATATTAACATTTGTCAATAAAAAAAAACGAATGAATGCAACTGTTTGGTCAAATGTGTTTGTTCTACTTGTTGTCCTGAAACGAAAATGGTAAAACACTTCATTGTGAGGCTAAATATAAGGGCTGGACATGGAGATAAATTAAAGTCAGATAAATTGAAAGCCAATTTTTGCTGGGGTCTCAGGACTGATTGAGTTAAACACTTCTTTGGGATAGGGGGCAGCATTTTCACTTTTGGATGAAAAGCATGCTCAGAGTAAACTGCCTCAAACTACTCAGTCCCAGATGCTAATATATGCATATTATTATTAGTATTGGATAGAAAACACTCTGGAGTTTCTAAAACTGTTTGAATGATGTCTGTGAGTATAACATAACTCATATGGCAGGCAAAAACCTAAGAACAAAATCCAAACAGGAAGTGGGTAATCTGAAGTTTGTAGTTTTTGAACTCAGCCCCTATCAAATACACAGTGGGATATGGGTCATTTTGCACTTCCTAAGGCTTCCACTAGATGACAACTGTCTTTAGAATGTTGTTTCAGGCTTCTACTGTGAAGGAGGGCCGAATGAGAGCTGATTGAGTCAAAGGTCTGGCAGCAGCCTTGATCTCAGTCATGCGCATTTCACATGTGAGGTAGCTCTCGTTCCATTTCTTTTCTACAGACAATGGAATTCTCCGGTTGGAACATTATTAAAAAATGTATGGAACTACTGAACATAACACGGCAATGTAAAATGAGATTTTTGGATATAAATATGAACTTTGCCGAACAAATGTATTGTGTAACATGAAGTCCTATGAGTGTCATCTGATGAAGATCATCAAAGGTTAGGGATTAATCTTCTCTATTTGTGCTTTTTGTGACTCTTCTCTTTGGCTGGAAAAATGGCTGGGTTTTTCTGTGACTTGGTGGTGACCTAACATAATCGTTTGTGGAGCTTTCGCTGTAAATCATTTTTTAAATCAGCCACTGTGGCTGGATTAACGAGAATGTTATCTTTAAAATGGTGCCTAATATTGTATGTTTGAGAAATTTCATTCATGAGATTTCTGTTGATTTGTATTTGGCGCCCTGCAATTTCATTGGCGAGGGCCCAGACAGGTTAAAGGTCTAAAAATGGCCACTCATCAGGATATTCTCAAAAATGGTTTGTGTTCCCAATTAAGTGTTTATGTGAGAATTGCCAGAACAATCAGATGCCAAAAGTATTATGTTCCCTGTCAGGGAACTGAAGAATTAGCTCCACTGGCCTGGCTGACGTTCAAGCCCTAGCATCCATTAACTTATCTGCACATGATAGACAGGCATTGCCAGAGCTCCAAATTGAAGAGACTGGACATGGTTAGTGAGCTTGACTTGCAGTTGACAAATGTCCCATTGCCATACCACACCTATACCTTAATCAATATAGCATACCGAAGTTCACAAAGTTGTCACGTGTAGTAGCCGGGTATCTGTTCTTTAATTAACCAGGCAGCAAATATTATTATTATAGAAAAAGGCTAACATTGACATCCTGCACCCGAGAACAGTGAACAAACTACCAGGTCTCTGGGTATTCTGCTCCATGAATTGTGGTGTTGTTGGACTAGCTAGCGAACTAGCCCTAGATCATGACTCTCAGTTCCATTTATTACTTGCACAGAAGTCATTGAACAATGGCGACTTCTGTACAGATGAGTTTTGTGAAGAGCCCCACATCTCGGTCTAAACCGCTAAGGCGGTTTTGGAAGCTTGACAAGGACCTTATCTTTCATATCAACAAGAAATCATTTTCAGAAAATTAAAGGTTAAATTGATAGTACACCTTTATAGGGTTGGCTATATGTCCATGTCACAGCGCTTGTTTACGGAAAAGAGAAGATAGTGTGGACTACCTGTGCTATTAGCCATCCATCCGCGAACACCTGTGTGTAAACAGAAGACCGACGCCACAAACGTGGTGTTACTTAAAACTGTTGGTTGCAACTATTTTGCATTGTGAAATCATTTGGGATGTGCTATGGAAGTAGAGGTATTTATGTTTCTAGAACCGTACCTTAATTGAGAATCGATTCACGTTTAGATTGAGTATTTGGCTGTTTTGGCTTCCAGAGCCAATTTGCCTTTATGAAAAACATAGCAAAGTTCCTTGGACTATACTGTTAGGCTACTTTAATCCATTATTGGGTTAGCGAGCTACATATTCTCTTTCCGCCTTAACTATATGTTCACAATTATGAAATGGGCATGGTGTCAATTGTTAGACTAACAAAGTGTAGCTACAATTAATTAAATGGAGGGGGAAAAAAATGTAGCGAGTATTTTTCTCAAAGGCATTTTCATTATGAGCCCACTGTCACAGCCTACCTGCCGATCTCTGCTCCTTTCTCTCACCGCGTTGCTCCCTCGCGAGGCTTGTTTAGATGCCTGTTTCTCTAACAAACAAGTAAATTACTTTAAGACATGACTTGACATTTTCTAAACTCTTCAGTTCCTTCTGAAAACTTAAACATGGATAACTTATTTCAACTATTCTATTCTCAATTGGCTGTATTTTATGCTTGCTTGCATCTGCTCGAGACAAACTGGGTATTGCATTGCTGGCGTCAACACTCAATGGGCCAGTTCATTTTGCAAGGCCTGGTGCCCCGGTTGAGTCGAGATTTAGTTTATGGACCAATGGAATGGTGTAACATTTTTATACCCCGCAACCCATTGCACCGGGACATGCAAAAAGAACTCGCCCAATTCTTTGCTTTCTCTGTACACGCTCAACTCTGTCAACCCACTCTTAAAGGCACTTGTCCCTGTTTTGACACAATTTATGACTACTCATAAAATACAGAACTTTCTGAACGTTAATAATAGTGCCTATATGTACACCTACACTATTTAAAATACATTTGACTGCAATTTCACGTATACACACAAAATAATGCTAAATGCAATTATTAAATGTTTCTTTGCTGACTGACTTTGCTGTCATGAACAGCCAGTGTTTTTTATATTCACATATACTTCATCTTAAGCTGTAAAGCTGTAAGTGGTTTCACATAATTGTAATACTGTAAATAAAAAGTGTAGGAAGAGCATGTGCTGGTTAACTGCTCCATTCACTTCATATGGCAATCATATTTTGAAGAAATACTGTATCTCCATTGACTGTAATGTATGCAATGATGTATATAAACCCTTGATAGATAATGCTATGTTTTGGCCATGGAGGGGATTGAAGCCACCGGTCAGCCATATTGGCACTTCTCAGAAAAGCAGTCCTGCTAGGAATACCATAGGAATTAATGTAATTCTGCATTTAAAATAAATGTAATTTATTTATGTATTTTTGTTGTTGTAGTGGGGACAGTAAAATTATACTTTAAGGAAAACGTTTTATATAATTTTCATGGTGGGTTCCCGAGTGGCAAAGCGGTGTAAGGCACTGCAGCTCAGTGCTAGAGGCATCACTACAGACCCTGGTTCAATTCCAGGCTGTATCACAACCAGCTGTGATTGGGAGTCCCATAGGGGACAATTGGCCCAGCGGCGTCTGGGTTAGGGTTTGGCCAGGGTAGGCCATCATTGTAAATAAGAATTTGTTCTTAACTGACTTGCCTAGTTAAATAAAGGTTAAATAAAAAAATTAATTATGTTTAGCTCACATAATATAATGTAGAAGTATGCATTAAGGTGTCTGTAATAGAATACACTTGGCAAAAACACATTAGTAAATTTATTTCTATAACTTCCTAAATATTTTTTACAATGTTGGGGAATGCCAAAATGGAGGTGCGGTGCTTGACACAGTATCCTTTGAGTCAACTTGTGTATATGTAAATCATTGAGTTTGTCACTGGATTTCTGCATGTAGAAAGTTTCCCTGGTAGGTTGTTATCATTGTCCTCTGTCGTCATCAAGTGGTGATATAATAAAACTACATGGCCAGATTAACACCCATGTGTGCGTTCATGCGTCCATCACTCAATGTGTGCTAGAGGCCGTCATTACTCAATCTCACATTTATTTAATTTAATTTATGTAATCATATAATAAGCAATGTATTATCAAGCTTATACCTACCATGTAGTGCAGGCACTACAATTTATAGTCAAATAGGAAGCATATCTCTACAACCAACAACCCCAGAATGGCCTCCAGTTGCTCCATCTCATCAGGCAAGGGGATATATAACGGGTTCTACAAACTGGTGGAGACAGGGTTTGTGTGCATAGATTTACGATATCCTTTGTTATAGGGTGGTTCGGGTTTAGTCCCACATGGGCTGGATTAGTAATTCTCTATTGGTCTTTCTGTAGAGCAGCGGGTGTACCTGCTGCTTTCTCCCTACATTGAGTAGACAGTTGAACTATAACTCAGTAAAATCTTTGAAATTGCTGCATTTATATTTTTGTTCAGTGTATATGGGCAAAAATCCTCCATGACACACCAAGGTGAAAAGCAACATTGAACTGAAAATGTCTACCCTACCCTGAAATGTATTTTAATACTCCTGCAATAGTCTACACATATTGCCTTTCAGACATGTGTTACATGTGTTACATTGTTGACATTAGACAAAAGACAAAAACACCATGATTTATTGCAGCAAAGACAGGAGACAGGCAGTTTTGCCTGCTGTCCTAAACCCCCAAAAACATTTTTGAAACATCCGATAAGTAGTCTTTTCAAAATATGCTACCCATAGTTTTTCAATCTGTAAAAAAATATAATTTAAATGCCCCCAAAGGGATTTGAAAGCCATGTTATCCAGTCCTAAAAAAATAAAACATTTTGTGACTTGTGAAATGACAACTCCATCTACCTGTAGAGCAGATGTGTGTCGGACGGTCAAATACTCAGTCAACAAGTCTCCCATAAACAAATAAACAACACATTTAAGAACAATACTTTTAGTGACTGCTGTGCAAGTTAGGAAGTTGTTCTTTAGAACTTTCATGTTATTTTCCATCAGTAATACTCCGTTCTAAATTCATAACTTCTGGCTTTTTGTGTGAGCATAATTGGATAGGGTAGACTTCTCAAAAACAATGTCTCCTTGGGCTTACACTAACAAATGACAGGTTCTCATACACATCCAAATTATACTCAAACATCTTAAAATCAATAACTATGTCACAACTTCCGCCAAAGTCGGCCCTTCTCCTTGTTCGGGTGGTGTTCAGCGGTCGACGTCATCGGCTTTCTAGTCACCACCGATCCATGTTTCAGTTTCGTTTTGTTTTGTCTGTATTACACACACCTGGTTTCAATTCCCATATCATGTTCCTTATTTAACCCTCTGGCATACATTTCTGTTCTGTCCGTGATTGTTGGTGTCTTAAGTGGTTGTTGTATGTGCTAGTGTGTATGTATATTCCAATTTGGAATTTTTTCTTGACTTTTTGAGTAAACTCCATTGTGTTGCTCAAAACCTGTGTCCTGTGCCTGACTCCGCTACATCTCTGCACCCAATCGCTGACAGAATCACGGACAGTTCAAATGGAGTCAGCAGGTGCAGCCAGCCCTTCTCTCCGAGTACAGGAGTGCATCCAGCAACACGCGACCATGTTACACAGTCTAGGGACAGCCATGGATCGCAAGCTGCAAACAATGGACAGATGGGAGAGAGGAGGCTTTCCTGTAAATACTACATCATCACCTCCGCCCGCACCTCAACCTACACCGATGTCCACCCCTCTGTTGTCAGGACCCAGTGGGATTCGGTTCTCGCTCCCGAGAGCGTATGACGGAACAGCTGCCGGGTGCCAGGGGTTCCTACTCCAGCTGGAGCTCTACCTGGCAGCTGTTCAGCCGGCCCCTTCGGGACACGAGAGAGTGAGCCCCCTCATCTCCTGCCTGACTGGAAAAGCCCTGGAGTGGGCCACCGCCATCTGGGGAAGGGAAGGCCCGACTCTGGATGACTACGAGGACTTCTCCCGCCGCTTCCGGGCAGTTTTTGATCATCCACTTGAAGGGAGAGTGGCGGGAGAGCGATTGTTCCATCTGAGACAGGGGATGAGGAACGCTCAAGAGTTTGCACTGGACTTCAGAACTCTGGCAGCTGGTGCGGGATGGAATGAGCGGGCCCTGATCGATCACTAAAGGTGTAGTTTACGAGAGGACGTTCGTAGGTAGCTATCCTGCAGGGACACCACTCTCAACCTGGACCAGCTGGTGGACTTGCCTATCCGGCGGGATAACCTGTTGGCCTCCCACGGACGTCTGGATCAGGGTCCACCCGTTCCATTTCCCAGCACCTTGGATCCAACACCGATGGAGTTGGGAGGGACTGCTATGAGGGGGACCGGAGGGGGGACCATTCCCTGCACCAGCTGTGGCCGCAGAGGGCACACTCCGTTGTGTTGCTCAAAACCTGTGTCCTGCGCCTGACTCCGCAACATCTCTGCACCCAATCGCTGACAAACTACAATGATTGCAAAGAAGTGTCGATAAAAAAAAACAATATACACCACAGAAAACTGGATTTCTTTACATTACCATTCGCAAAATAACAAGGCGCAGATAGATTACCTAAACCCCAAAGAAAACAGAATGTACAGCAACAACTGCTTACACTTTACTCAACCTGCAGGTATAATGCAATTATAATGCACTGTAAGACTTGTCAGAAGCATTTATGACCCCCTATAATGTTTTATCTCGTAACGATCCGGACTAAATAAACAGCCACTGAGTCAGTTAAACATTACTTACATACTTTAGTCATATTTTATTACCAGCGTTTTTTTTTAAACTTGTGCATAAGGCATATGTTTTGTCCATTTGCAATACGATTTCATAGGAAGTCAAAAGTCAAAATCAAAAGTCACTTTTTTTGGGCCAAATGCCATAAGAAATGTCCAAATGCAATATGAAACATTTGAAAATGCCAAATCAGGACGTTATGTCCATTTGCCATGTACCATCACAAATTTGACATCCTCAAAAATACTGCAGAAATGCAAAATTGACTGGCCTGATGAACTCAGGATGGCCGGGCAGTGATAGTGGTTCCTCTCCATCGCTCGTTGTGTTGATTTCATCATGTCCAATTGGTGATGTTCTTTCACTGTTGAATCATATTGCAAATGCACGTGCATTTGCAATATGTTTCAATGGGCATTTACCATCATGAATTTGTCATGCTCAAAAATCCTGCAGAAATGCAAAATTGACTGGCCAGATGAACTCGGGATGGCTGGGCAGTGATTCTGGTTCCTCTCCATCGCTCGTTGGGGTTGATTCCAAAATGTCACTTTGGTGATGGTACCTCACTGTTTAAACATACAGTGGGGCAAAAAAGTATTTAGTCAGCCACCAATTGTGCAAATTCTCCCACTTAAAAAGATGAGAGAAGCCTGTAATTTTCATCATAGGTACACTTCAACTATGACAGACAAAATTAGAAAAACAATTCAGAAAATCACATTGTAGGATTTTTAATTAATTTATTTGCCAATTATGGTGGAAAATAAGTATTTGGTCAATAACAAAAGTTTATCTCAATACTTTGTTATATACCCTTTGTTGGCAATGACAGAGGTCAAATGTTTTCTGTAAGTCTTCACAAGGTTTTCACACACTATTGCTGGTATTTTGGCCCATTCCTCCATGCAGATCTCCTCTAGAGCAGTGATGTTTTGGGGCTGTTGCTGGGCAACACAGACTTTCAACTCCCTCCAAAGATTTTCTATGGGGTTGAGATCTGGAGACTGGCTAGGCCACTCCAGGACCTTGAAATGCTTCTTACGAAGCCACTCCTTCATTGCCCGGGCGGTGTGTTTGGGATCATTGTCATGCTGAAAGACCCAGCCACGTTTCATCTTCAATGCCCTTGCTGATGGAAATAGGTTTTCACTCAAAATCCCACGATACATGGCCCCATTCATTCTTTCCTTTACACTGATCAGTCGTCCTGGTACCTTTGCAGAAAAACAGCCCCAAAGCATGATGTTTCCACCCCCATGCTTCACAGTAGGTATGGTGTTCTTTGGATGCAACTCAGCATTCTTTGTCCTCCAAACACGACGAGTTGAGTTTTTACCAAAAAGTAATATTTTGGTTTCATCTGACCATATGACATTCTCCCAATCTTCTTCTGGATCATCCAAATGCTCTCTAGCAAACTTCAGACGGGCCTGGAAATATACTGGCTTAAGCAGGGGGACACGTCTGGCACTGCAGGATTTGAGTCCCTAGCGGTGTAGTGTGTTACTGATGGTAGGCTTTGATACTTTGGTCCCATGTCTCTGCAGGTCATCCACTAGGTCCCCCCGTGTGGTTCTGGGATTTTTGCTCACCGTTCTTGTGATCATTTTGACCCCACAGAGTGAGATCTTGCGTGGAGCCCCAGATCGAGGAAGATTATCAGTGGTCTTGTATGTCTTCCATTTCCTAATAATTGCTCCCACAGTTGATTTCTTCAAACCAAGATGCTTACATATTGCAGATTCAGTCTTCCCAGCCTGGTGCAGGTCTACAATTTTGTTTCTGGTGTCCTTTGACAGCTCTTTGGTCTTGGCCATAGTGGAGTTTGGAGTGTGAGTGTTTGAGGTTGTGGACAGGTGTCCTTTAAACTGATAACAAGTTCAAACAGGTGCCATTAATACAGGTAACGAGTGGAGGACAGAGGAGCCTCTTAAAGAAGAAGTTACAGGTCTGTGAGAGCCAGAAATCTTGTTTGTTTGTAGGTGACCAAATACTTATTTTCCACCATAATTTGCAAATAAATTCATAAAAAATCCTACAATGTGATTTTCTGGATTTGTTTTCTTCTCATTTTGTCTGTCATAGTTGAAGTGTACCTATGATGAAAATTACAGGCCTCTCTCATATTTTTAAGTGGGAGAACATGCACAATTGGTGGCTGACTAAATACTTTTTTGCCCCACTGTAGTTACCTGAAAACTTGATCCAAACATTTCAAACAACTTTCCTAATCCAACTTTACGTATTTTTAAACGTAAATAATCACTAAAATTTAAGACGGGATAAACTGTGTTCAATACCGGACGAAAACAAAGTGGAGCCAGCTTTCAGGTCGCGCGCCCCAACCACAACAGTACACTAGACTCGACCCTCGTTCTGAACAGCCATACTTATTCATTTCTCAAAGGAAAAACATCAACCAATTTCGAAAGACTGTTGACATCGAGTGGAAGCGAAAGGAACTGCAAGCAAGTGCCTTAGAAACCTAGATCCCCAAAGAAAAACAATTGAAAAGAGAGTGAACTCAAAAAATTATTTTCCTGGATGGTTTGTCCTCGTGGTTTCACCTGCCAAATAAGTTATGTTATACTCACAGACATAATTGTAACAGTTTTAGAAATTTTAGAGTGTTTTCTATCCAAATCCAAATCCAGTTTACATTGGGCACACTTTTCATTCGGACGTGAAAATAGTGCCCCCTAGCTTTAAGAAGTTTTAAAACAAGTCAAAATAAATATATATTTAATCCTCAAGTACCCTAAAAATTATTTATTAAACAATAATATTTCATATGGAAAGAAGAATTCAATAGGAAAGCAAAATTAGCAGGTGCACCCGCACATACTGATTTCCAACTCTGACCCCCAGTACTAAAACTCTAAATTCTTCCTCGTTTGGGCAGAAACAAGCCTGAAATCTTGAACAAACACTGTTGACATCTAGTGTAAGCCATAGGAATTGCAATCTGGGAGCTGGATTTGGATATGACCCTATACGTTCCATTGGAAGAGCATTGTCAGGTTGGTTTTTCTTTGGATTTTCTTCTACCATATCTATTGTGTTATAGTCTCATGCATTATTTTATCATTTCTATAAACGTCAAAGTGTTTTCTATCCAATGGTACCAATTATATACATATGCTGAGTAACAGACAGTTTACTATGGGCATGTCAGTCAGACAGGAAGTGGAGAAAAGTAGACCCTAGCCTGAAGAAGATTTATTATTATTATTATTATACCTTTATTTCAACAAGGAACACAGGCTGAGACCAAGGTCTCTTTTACAGCTGGGCCCTGCGTATACATGTTTACACATACAGTTTAGGTACAATGACTAAAAAAACTAAACAAGACAAACAAAACGATCACAGATAATACAAAAGAATATGAATATAAAAATTTAAAAAATACAGCAACAGATTTAATTTACACATAGGTTATTCTACTAACAGCACAAGAACTTGCATTACCCGAAACAGTTACAAGCAATACAAAAATAAAAATGCTCCAATAAATATTTAAAATGAGCAAGGGGGACAAGAGTCTCAAGTTTAAGTTTAGTCTGCAGGCTATTCCATAGGCAAGGAGTGTAACAGGAAAAGGCAGCCATACCCAACTCTGTGGAAATTGCATGGGCCTCAAGTGTAATCCATGCTTGAGACCTGGCTTTAGTAATTTTAATTCTAATATTGATGAGTGATGATAAATAAGAAGGTAGCTTATTCAGAAGTGCTTTATAGACAAACACGAGATCATGGTGTTCTCGTCTCACGGACAGCGAAGTCCTACCCACACGATGATATAAAATACAGTGGTGAGTTCTGTAGCTAACACCCGTAATAAACCTAAGTGCGCAATGATAAGTAGCATCCAGCGATTTAAGTGTTGATGCCGTAGCATGCATGTAAATAATATCCCCATAATCTATAACAGACTTAAAAGTAGCTTGCACAATTTGTCTTCTATCTGTAGAGGAGAAGCATGTCCTGTTTCTATAGAGGGCCTAGCTTGATTTTTAGCCGTTTACAAAGTTCATCAATATGCATTTTATAACGAGTTACTGTCTTAAAATATTGTAATATTATTACAGTTACCTTTTAACCTGTATATTACTTTCAGAAGTGTAGGCTCGGCTCTAATGTACTGTACAGTATGTGCCCTCAGACACCTGGAGTTGCATGAAAAATGGTCCAGGAACACCAGGAAAGATCAAAGGACAATGCCCAAGGATTAGTCATCCCTTCCCTCTCTGAGGGGCCAAAATGTATCTCTCTCTTACAGTATCTAGAGGACTGACTATTGAAAAAGTGATAGAATAATACTATGTTATCCATGTTTGGTATCTATCTGAAACTTGTTCACTGAGGATAACTCTGATGCTAACTATACGGATTAATTATCTCTGTGGTTACTTGTATCTGTACAGGGTGGACTGTGAATTACTCTATGCAAAGAGGTTTTATTGTCTCGGGAATTATTTACATTGGGCACAAGCCGTTAAATGCTGTGACACCTTGTGGAGATTGGGCCTGGGGATGTTACTGTAAACTTGGTATTGTTTGATTGGTCAATGGGGTTTGGTTTTGGGTTGAGAAGTTTACACCTTCAGATGTTATAATTGGAATAAAATGTCTTTGTTCTCTCTCTTATCCTGTTTCCAGTCCAATGGAGGAAGGTTGTATGATCAATTCTCATTTCCTAGGCTTGTAGGCATAGTAGGGATTTATTTGTTCATGCTTTGTCTTGGAAGTTAACCTTAGGTTCTCTATGCCTGGAATAATGCTTTGTTAATGTCAGTATTGCCTTGTAACAATATGTATGCCTTGTATTTGAAATCTTTAATTTTACAATGTTAATTAAATATCTGCCTTTGATATAGACAATTCTCAGGCCAGTTCTTGCCAGTCGAAGTCAACTTATTGCCTAATGCTTGCTTGTATATTTTAATAATCTTTATGGCACATGTCAAATATCAAATATCTTTATGACGTGAAATATTACTGCCCACTACATAAGCATAGCTCTACTGGCGTGTTATGTCTCTTTTTTAATTTTAACAGAATTTCCAGATAATCAATCGAAATGTCTGATAAATGCAATTCAAAACGCCAATAATATATATTGCTATATAGAGTAGGGTGACTACCTTTGAAGGTCTCAAACCCAGGCTCCAGCACCAATGATGAACCCCCTAATCACTGTCCCAATAAGGGATATATCTCTAGATCTTGTGCTTATAGACCCTGTCCAGAAGAAACCATAACCCCTCTTTCATAGGCACTAGTGTAAATCTGAAACAACTTTATTGGTGTAACTGTAACCCTTGTTATTCGGGTGCTTTGAGAGATACAGTCCGTATCCTTCCACCCCCTCTCTGACCTCTGATAGTTATGCATCTAGGTCCTAGGTTATGCAAATTAGCTGTGCAAGTGTTTTAGGCATGCTGCTAAAACACAGCAGCTGTGTTCCAATTTGCATACTTGCATTCCACTTTCTCCTGTTCTTTCAAGGGTGATCTTCTTAGAACAGCTGAGAGAGCATACCCTCTCTAATGGGAGAACGCAGAGCGATTAAAATCTGCTAAATTTGAAACGTACTTTGACGTGACTTCTAACCTAAACAGGAAATTGCCCTTATCATGCATATGGTGTCAACAAAGCTAGCTTTTATGCTAGCTAGCTAGGTCTGTTTACATTGTAGCCATTGCAGCAGCGTGAGCAACTAGTGCTAGCAATTCAGTGAACAACTATCCCAAGAATAGAAATAGTTAACATGAATAACAAGTAATCAAGTAACATAATCAATTTTCTCAGTTCCTGTTAGTGAATTAATAAACTGGCACCAACCAGAATAATTGTACGTGGTGTCCTCCTCTCACAAATTGCTTGGTCTGCTGCCACATCGTGGACATATGACAGGTAAGCTTTGTACAGAGGCTGAAGCAAAAAAAAATATATAGTGAATAAGCTATTTGCTTACTGTTTAAGAATGATAAATAGCCAGAATAGTTGTGTTTCACTGTGAAGCTTATATTGCATTGCATTAGTACTGCTGGTGTTTTATTTCCAAAGAGGAAGGCCTGCATTATGAAAAATTCATACAACTATAACACTCCATGCATATTATTAAATTACTCTGAGGACTGCTGGTGTTTTATTTCCAATGAGCAGGCTTGCATTGTGATAAATTCCTACAAAACACAACCATGTCATAGTTCCACCTGTCACCAGAGGATGGGAGAGACCGTCCTAGAGACATTAACGACACTCAGGTGTGTCCTATTTACTCATTATGATTTCCCTTGTGTTATCTCCTGAGTGAGTTTTCGAGACTTAGTGTTTGTTGTTTTCCCAGTGTCACTGTGATCCTTCCATTACCGTTTCTCAGTAAAGTATTATGTGTATCCTTAAACACTGATTCCTCTTCTGGTCTCTTCTCTGCACCTGGGTCCAACCTCACCATGCTACAGCAAGCGTCAGCCTACAACATGGACCCAGCAGAGATCACCCAGACCAAGAAGGTTGTAACCCACCAAGGAGCACTGCTGGGGTGGCAGCAAGAACAACTCTTCCAGATATCAGAAACCCTCTAGGCACATACCGAATCCCTCTATCCACAGTCCAAACCCAGGAGGAGTCAACGCCCAAGTCTCATCACCCATTGCTAAAGGCATTGCTGTAGTTCCTCCAGGGAATCTGCACCGGGAACCCGAGATCCTAAAGCAGGAAGTACCAGTGACTCTCTCAATACGGAAGTAGTCAGATGATGCGGATGCTACACTACAGGTCTGTTTTGCTAACACAGACTGGAATATGTTCCGGGATTCATCCAATGTCATTGAGGAGTACACCACCTCAGTCATTTGCTTCATCAGATTGACATCGACGACGTCATCCCCGCAGTGACTGTACATACATATCCCAACCAGAAGCCATGGATTACAGGCAACATCCGCATCGAGCTAAAGGCTAGAGCTGCCGCATTCAAGGAGTGGACACTTATAAGAAATCCCGCTATGCCCTCAGATGAACCATCACACAAGCAAAGCGTCAATACAGGATTAAGATTGAATCCTATTACACAAGCTCTGACGAGCTGCCTAGTGACACGAGCCTATCAGATTAACTAAATGCCTTATGCTCGCTTCGAGGCAAGCAACACTGAAGCATGCAAGAGTGCACCAGCTGTTCTGGATGACTGTGTGATAATGCTTGCGATAGCCGATGTGAACAAAACCTTTAAACAGATCAACATTGACAAAGCCGCTGGGTCAGACCGATTACCAGGACGTGTACTCAGAGCATGCGCAGACCAACTGTCAAGTGTTTTCACAGACCTTTTCAACCTCTCACTGACAAAGTCTGTAATACCTTTCAAGCAGACCACCATAGTCCCTGTGCCCAAGGAAGCGAAGGTAACCTGCCTAAATTATTACCACCCCGTGGTACTCACGTGGGTAGCCATGAAGTGCATTGAAAGGCTGGTCATGGCTCACATCAACAGCATCTTCCCGGACACTCTAGACCCACTCCAATTCACATACCGCCCCAACAGATCCACAGATGATGCAATCTCAATCTCACTCCACACCGCCCTTTCTCATCTGGACAAAAGTAACAACTATGTGAGAATGCTGTTAGCTGACTACAGCTCAGCGTTCAACACCATAGTGCCCACGAAGCTCATCACTAAGCTAATGACTCTGGGACTAAACACCTCCCTCTGCAACTGGATCCTGGACTTCCTGATGGGCCGCCCCCAGGTGGTAAGAGTAGGCAACAACACGTCTGCCACACTGATCCTTAACACCGGGGCCCCTCAGGGGTGTGTACTTAGTCCCCTCCTATATTCCCTGTTCAACCACGACTGCATGGCCAAACATGACTCCAATACCATCATTAAGTTTGCTGACGACACAACAGTGGTAGGCCTGATCACCGACAACAATGAGACAGCCTATAGGGAGGAGGTCAGAGAACTGGCAGTGTGGTGCCAGGACAACAACCTCTCCCTCAATGTGAGCAAGACAAAAGAGCTGATCGTGAACTACAGGAAATGGCGGGCCGAACAGGCCCCCATTAACATTGATGGGGCTGTAGTGGAGTGGGTCGAGAGTTTCAAGTTCCTTGGTGTCCACATTACCAACGAACCTACATGGTCCAAACATACCTTTACATTTCACTGTAAAGTCTACACTTGTATTCGGCGCATGTGACAAATAAAGTTTGATTTGATTTTGATCCCAGCCCCCGAGCGGTAAAACGGCCACCCGGAAGGAGCTACAGTCCTCCTCGTTCCACACCGATCGGGCCATGATTGCCTAAATCCCCTCTCTACTCTCGGGCAAGGCCCTGGCGTGGGCAACGGCTGTGTGGGAACAGCAGCCACAATCCTGCAGCTCCAAATTAGCCTTCACTGCCGAGCTACACCAAGTCCACCCAGTCGGTGGACGAGAATGACTTTGGCACTTAGGGGGATCCAACGAGGCCTGGCTTTTCTAGTTAATTGGATTAGACTGGTGGCTATTGGTAGGTCTACTCCTCGAGGCCCTGGTATTCTACTGTTAAGTATGCATACTGTCATTTTGAGGATGAAATACTCAGATCTGTTGGGGTATTTAATCATATTTATCTAAAAGTACTGCTACACACGTACACATATTTAAGAAAAGTCAGGGACAAGTGGGTTCAAGGTTTTTATTGATTTTAAGTTATTGAAATTACAACATTTTAAAAAGTCGGATTGACTGTCTTGGCAGTTCTAGTGTTAACATGTCTAGAATATTAATATCTTATTTTCTGAGAACATGACAACCATGTTTTGTGTATTTGTTGGGATGTTGATGGAATATTCTCCTACGACGCTAGGCTGTATCACAACCAGCCGAGATCGGGAGTCCCATAGGTAGGCACAATTGGCCCAGCATTGTCCGGGTTAGGAGAGGGTTTGGCCGGGGTAGGCCGTCATTGTAAATAATAATTTGTTCTTAACTGACTTAAAAACAACCCACAGAAAACTGGACACCTGATTGAAACGTGTCTCGAACATTAATATATTATATTCTGAGAACATAGCAAACATGTTCTGTGTATGTTTGATGGGACGTTGATGGAATATTCTCCTAACCCACAGAACTGGACAGATGAATGTTCCTACAACGTTCCCATGAAATGTGTCAAAAAAAAGTTCTGAGAAAATGGTAACCACATTCTGGGTAACTTCTATTTGACAATAACATTTTGACATTACATTCTTTGCACATCACGGGACCGTTCCTATGAAAACTTTTGTTGATTACTTTTTAATGGAACATTCTCTAAAGTTGGGAACATTTGTTGTTAGCTGCGTAAGTCCGCCCCTGCTTGTCAGTAACAGCTTATCTTGGGCAAATTTGAGATGGCTAGAAATGTTGGAGCCAGCCAGGCAGGAGGCTGATTGGTTGTCTGGTGTTATGAACATTATTTAACTTTTGTGTTCCTTTCCTTTTCCTCTCTTCGCATTTGCATTTTTTTCCCCAACGGCATCCAGACACAAGCATTTCTGGCGCTAAGTCCATCAATGGGGAAATGTAGTCTGTTAAGCGATGCAATGTTTTTGCAAACTCTGTTAGGAAGAGAAGGCCATCTTTTTCTGCTCTGATGAGAGGTAGAAAATGTTATGAACAACGGTGTTTTGGTTAAGGTCAGAAAGTACAGACTAGAGTACACGAGGAAACAAAACATAGATTGCAGAAGGAATGTGTGGTATAGACTAGGGGTGTGTTGACATGGCCATACGCCATTCGCAATCCTATCCGTAAATTGACAGTTAATTGTCGGATCGGATGATACTCTGAAAAAATTGAGGTGTTTTATTATGCCAAAATAGATGTTGGCAAAATATCTCGGTGCACATTCGCACTGCAACAAACCTGCACATTAGGAGCAGTGAGCGGAGGAGTGGGTCCTCAACTTGCAATGGACAGCGTTTCATATTTTTTCCCCTACCCTTACCCTGCTTGTTAGATATTATGCACATTGAGAGCTTGATAGCAAGCGTCCTCACCATGTGATTTATTATAGTAGCAGGCAGCCGCAATCTAAATGATCAGACCAAAAACATGTCAGGAAAAGTGATCGGGTGACAGACATTATGAAGAGAGTGGTCAGAGAAATACAGCTTCACTCTATCCAATCAGAACAGCAGGATCAACGTACAACCAGCCCTTATCTTTACAGTCAGGCAAACTGGCCAGTTGAGTTATTTAGACCACATAGAATCTCGCAAATGACTGACTCAAAGACAATGGTTTAAAAATGTTGTTACTTACTGACAAGAGAAAGATGCTTGCTGCCACCTGAAAATAGCATTTATTCTGATCACAGATAATTACAAAAAAATACTTTGGTCATAACCGTATACCGAAAATTGCCCATATCCGTTACGATTCTACTCAAGACTTTTCTATCAAGCTTGCTTTTTAGATCAGGGATACACTTGATCTGGGTCTGGGAAACCAGCACATAGAGAAATATGGGAAATGCCGAGGAAGCGAGCTCTGGGGACATCCCTGAGAACCTCTGTCAAACATTCAGGGAACTTTTCGAAAACGTTATTTTATCCTTCTCAGAACATCCCTACTTACGTTCTGGGGATGCCGTAAATGATGGGAATTTCATGTGTGGTCCCAAAGCCTCAGCAAGCTGACAGCCAAACTGCCCCGTTTATGCCCCATAGGGGTTGTCCTGAGATGGGCCACTCCATGGCATTAGTGCACGAGCACCACAGAGGGTCCTTACCATGTGGACAGAGCATTTCATTAATGAAGCTCCAAAAAGCTCCATGGGAACCAATAACCAGCTGACCACAAATGGTAACATACAAACAAACACATGTGCAGACTCTCTCTTTCTCCCACACTGTGATCTCCAAACCTGACTAAATATATAATAAAACGGCTACAGTAACACAATATTATTAATATCTCTCCCTCTGTGAGTAAAAAAAACATCCTGTCACTCATCTTAAATCAACAACTGTCATCTGTATCTATGACTGTCAATCTGTACATTTCACACATTCCTATATCAGCCCCACTGTTTTGATGTCTGATATTAAAGAACAAATCCCTCTGACTCGGCCGCTAATTTAGTCCATTGTTACAGATTATCTATGCAATACAAGACAGGGATTAGTGTAAATGAAGTGACAATTTGAATAAAGGATGCTTATTGCAAAGCTCCAGAGATGGAGAGAGATATAGAGAAAAAGCAAGAGAGAGAGCTATAGGGAAAGAGAAGAAGAGAGATATCTACTGCCAGTGTCAACAAATGAACTGTTGTATGCTATACATTTTAATGAAATTACATACTAAGTCAGACCATAATAGGCTGAGAGAAGTGTCGGTTGGTCATCATGTCATTGCTAATGTAATTCACCATTGACAACCTCTTTAAAATCAACCCTGTGTTACAGATAACTGCTAACACACATAACACTGTTAAGGAATTGACAAGGGCAGTGGTTCCATGATACACCATTGTACCTATTATGGCTTAAGATGTGAAAACAAGCGTACATTGTCTATATGTGTTTCAATTGGACTGGTTGGTATATGTGAAAAAAATACAACTTACACAAGCAACTTTATGATATAGGGCTAAACATAGTTTAATTATAGATGGTCTGGTAACACATGATTTACGTTTTAGCCATCTCCAGAGCAAGTAAAGTTAAGTGACTTGCGCAAGGGTACATCGTCAGATGTTTTACTTAGTCCGATCAAGAATTCAAACCAGCAACGTTACGGTTACTGGCCCAATGCGCTTAACCATGATGCCATCATTAGGCCCACTGATAAACAATTTATACTTAACAGCACTCCTACTCTGAGACACATTGTGGATATGGGCCGAGGTCTCAAGAAGAGCCTGTTAGTATTCTCACATACACCATGCTACAGCATTTCCCCTCTCTCAAAATGTCATAGCTTTCACACCAAGCCTCAAATGCCACAAGTACTCGTTCCTACAAAGGCCACCCCACCACTGATACCAAATACATTTTCAGGGTACATTTTATTATGGTAATGGCGAGTCTTTCTCTCTAATTAGGACTGCTTCAGACATGGGAAACCAGAGTTGTGTCCAATAGGGAGACAATGTTTCGAAACCGGGAGGTACAACCTGGACTTGTTCAATATTTTAGTTTTCCCCAAAAATGTGTTTAAAAAATATTGCTACAGTGTGCCCTACATTTACATTTTAGCAGATGCTCTTATCCAGAGGGACCCACAGTTTTTTAGTTGTTTGTTTGTTTTTTCACCTTTATTTAACCAGGTAGGCTAGTTGAGAACACGTTCTCATTTGCAACTGCGACCTGGCCAAGATAAAGCGTAGCAATTCGACACATACAACAACACAGAGTTACACATGGAATAAACAAAACATACAGTCAATAATACAGTAGAACAAAAGAAAACAAAAAGTCTATATACAGTGAGTGCAAATGAGGTCAGTTAAGGAAATAAATAGAACATGGTGGCGAAGTAATTACAATATAGCAAATAAACACTGGAATGGTAGATCGGCAGAAGATGAATGTGCAGGTAGAGATACTGGGGTGCAAAGGAGCAAAATAAATAAATAAATACCAGTATGGGGATGAGGTAGGTAGATGGGCTGTTTACAGATAGGCTAAGTACAGGTGCAGTGATCTGTAAACTGCTCAGACAGCTGGTGCTTAAAGCTAGTGAGGGAGATGTGAGTCTCCAGCTTCAGAGATTTTTGTAATTCTTCCAGTCATGGGCAGCAGAGAACTGAAAGGAAAGACGACCAAAGGAGGAATTGGCTTTGGGGGTGACCAGTGAGATATACCTGCTGGAGCGCGTGCTACGAGTGGGTGCTGCTATGGTGACCAGTGAGCTGAGATAAGGCGGGGCTTTACCTAGCAGAGAGTTGTAGATAACCTGTAGCCAGTGGGTTTGGCGACGAATATGAAGCGAGGGCCAACCAACGAGAGCGTACAGGTCGCAATGGTGGGTAGTGTATGGGGCTTTGGTGACAAAACGGATGGCACTGTGATAGACTGCATCCAGTTTGTTGAGTAGAGTGTTGGAGGCTATTTTATAGATGACATCAACGAAGTCGAGGATCGGTAGGATGGTCAGTTTTACAAGGGTATGTTTGGCAGCATGAGTGAAGGATGCTTTGTTGCGATATAGGAAGCCGATTCTATATTTAATTTTGGATTGGAGATGCTTAATGTGAGTCTGGAAGGAGAGTTCACAGTCTAACCAGACACCCAGGTATTTGTAGTTGTCCACGTATTCTAAGTCAGAGCCATCCAGAGTAGTGATGTTGGACAGGCGAGCAGTTGCGGGCAGCGATCGATTGAAAAGCATGCATTTAGTTTTCAGAACATTGGCTATCTGGATTTGGTTAAATGAGAAATGGTGGGGGCTATGGCGGGTTGCTGTGGAGGGTGCCGGGCAGTTGACCGGGGTAGGGGTAGCCATGTGGAAAGCATGGCCAGCCGTAGAGAAATGCTTATTGAAATTCTCCATTATAGTGGATTTATCGGTGGTGACAATGTTTCCTAGCCTCAGAGCAGTGGGCAGCTGGGAGAAGGTGCTCTTATTCTCCATGGACTTTACAGTGTCCCAGAACTTTTTTGAGTTAGTACTACAGGATGCACATTTCTGTTTGAAAAAGCTTGCCTTAGCTTTCCTAACTGCCTGTGTATATTTGTTCCTAACTTCCCTGAAAAGTTGCATATCACAGGGGCTATTCGATGCTAATGCAGAACGCCACAGGATGTTTTTGTGCTGGTCAAGGGCAGACAGGTCTGGAGGGAACCAAGGACTATATCTATTCCTAGTTCTACATTTTTTGAGAGGGGCATGCTTATTTAAGATGGTGAGGGAGGCACTTTTAAAGAATAGCCAGGCATCATCTACTGACGGGATGAGGTCAATGTCATTCCAGGATACCCCGGCCAGGTCGATTAGAAAGGCCTGCTCGCAGAAGTGTTTCAGGCAGCGTTTGACAGTGATGAGGGCTGGTTGTTTGGTCGCAGACCCATTACGGATGCAATTGAAAACAGCAGAGGTGTATTTGGAGGGCGAATTAGTTAGGATGACATCTATGAGGGTGCCCGTGTTTACTGATTTGGTGTTGTACCTGGTAAATTCATTGGTAATTTGTGTGAGATTGAGGGCATCAAGCTTAGATTGTAGGATGGCCGGGGTGTTAAGCATGTCCCAGTTTAGGTCACCTAGTAGCACGAGCTCAGAAGATAGATGGGGGGGGCAATCAGTTCACATATAGTATCGAGGGCACAGCTGGGGGCAGAGGGAGGTCTATAGCAAGCAGCAACAGTGAGAGACTTGTTTCTGGAAAGGTGAATTTTTAGAAGTAGAAGCTCAAATTGTTTGGGTACAGACTTAGAAAGTAATACAGAACTCTGCAGGCTATCTTTGCAGTAGATTGCAACACCGCCCCCTTTGGCAGTTCTATCTTGCCGGAAATTGTTATAGTTAGCAATGGAGATTTCAGGGTTTTTGGTGGTTTTCCTAAGCCAGGATTCAGACACGGCTAAAACATCTGGGTTGGCAGAGTGTGCTAAAGCAGTGAGTAAAACAAACTTAGTGAGTAGGCTTCTAATGTTAACATGCATGAAACCAAGGCTTTTACGTTTACAGAAGTCAACAAATGAGAGCACCTGGGGGGTGGGAGTGGAGCTAGGCACTGCAGGACCTGGATTAACCTCCACATCACCAGAGGAACAGAGGAGAAGTAGGATAAGGGTACGGCTAAAGACTATACAAGAGAGAAGAAGAGATGAAGAGAGAGATATAGTCTCTAGAGATGTTTAAACCAGGTGATGTCATCGCATATGTAGGAGGTGGAACAACATGGTTGGTTAAGGCATATTGAGCAGGGCTAGAGGCTATACAGTGAAATAAGACAGTAATCACTAACCAGGACAGTAATGGACAAGGCATATTGATATTAGAGAGAGGCATGTGTAGCCAAGTGAACATATGGGTCCAGTGAGTGGTTGGGCTGGCTGGGGACACGGCGATTCAGACAGTTAGCAGGCTAACAAGCTAGCAGTTAGCAGACCGGGTTAGCAAGCAAGCAGTTAGCAAGGGCTAGCAGTTAGCAGACCGGGCAGGCAAGCTAGCAGTTAGTAGACCTAGTGAGCAAGCAAGCAGTTAGCAAGGGCTAGCAGTTAGCAGACCAGGGCCCGGCAGTTTAGCAGTTAGCAGACCGGGTTAGCAATCAAGCAGATAGCAGGGGCTAGAAAGTTAGCCTTTGGGGGGGACGTCGTGATGGGGCTAAGTCTGTTTTTGCCTCTTCATGCGGTGACGTTGATATACCAGTCATGGAATTAGTAGGGTTCCAAGTAGCTCTACGTAGCTAGCAGGCCGATATTGTAGCCCAGGAGTATGCTTCGGTGGTAGCACAGGAGCCCTGGCCGGGCTAGCTTCAAGCTAAATTGGTGCTTGCTCTGGGATGGAAACGCTAGACAGGAGTAGTCATCCGGGATTGCGGTTAGCTAGTTGTGAAGATCCAGATGAAAATGTTCAGTTTGCGTTAGGAATCCGGGGATAAAAATAACAGGTCCGCTATGCTCTGGTTAGAGTCACGTTGTTCGAACTGGCGAGAGCTTTCCGAGCTGAAGGTTAGCTGATGACCGCCCCCAATGGTTTGCTGACTGATATCTGGTAGTTAGCTGGCTAGCTTCAGTTGAGGGATTCCAGATCCGAAGTAAATATAAATACTTTAGGGGAAAAAAGCAGATCCACGCCACATTGGTTGAGGCGGGTTGCAGGAGAGTATTTAGATGATGAGGTTTAGCAAAATATTTTGAAGGATATGCGACAAAAAATATTTAAAACAATATATACAAGTGACACAACATTTTCTTGTCCTGGTCTCCCATGGGAATCAAACCCACAACCTTGGCGTTGCAAGCACTATGCTTTACCAACTGAACCACACAACCCTACTGACCACTGCCCAGGTGAGTAAGTTTTGTATGGCCAATACATGACATTAAATGACCAATTAACAACAATGGAAAGACAAAACCCATTCCAGCATTGGTCCTCAAGGGCAGAAATTCAACATGAATCAATGTACACTTACTGTTTTAATAACTGTTTTCATCCAGTAAAGTGCTCTATTACCATGGAACTTCAATTTCCATGGCTTCCTCACGTTCCAGACATTAGTAACGTGAGACTAATGTTACCATGTAACCATTTAACGTATGGATTTCAATGTGAGGATGAAACAGGCTCACTAATGGTAAGCGTGTGTGTGTGTGTGTGTGTGTGTGTGTGTGTGTGTGTGTGTGTGTGTGTGTGTGTGTGTGTGTGTGTGTGTCTGTGTGTGTGTGTGTGTGTGTGTGAGAGAGAGAGATTCTAGCTAGCTGTGCTGTGTGGTGTGTGTGGCGTTGTGTTTCAGCCTGCTCTAAAGACTGTAGCTGCCAAAACCCAGATTTATGCCAAGATTAAAAATGAGCATGTTGTCCAGATAGGGATGAAAAAAACATGACATCTGTAGTAATCATATTATGGTGTCAAAAAATTGATAGCTGTTCTGAATATTAAACTGTACACATATAGAGAATGATGCAGTGTGATGGGAAATTCCTATGGTGATGGAATAGAGATATGGAAGACTCGGAGAACTATTTCATTCTGTGTGCTTTCAATGTAAACCAGGTGTGCATATTCTAAATACAATGGCATTTTGAAAGTGGTAAACTAACTAAATAATAACACAGAATACACATAAACACTACATGAGAGAAAAGTCCCTAGTGGACTGACAAGATATGACGTCTTGTTACACAATGGAGAGAGGGTGGGGAAAGAGAGATAGAGAAAGGGGCATTTATCGTAGATACATTCTATAACTATTCTCACATTAATCATATACCTTGCACTGGGTAAGAAATGTAATGTATTTACGTGTAGATGTCTTTGTTTGTCGTCTCTCTGTTGCAACCAATCAATCCATCCATGGGAAGGGCTCGATGGGTGGAAGGATCTGGTTGTCCACCAGCGGTCACAATGACCTTCGTAGTTATCTGTGGCTTCAATGATTCACCAGTGATTGTCTGAGTTGAGCTTCTTGCCTCTTTTCTCGGGTAGATAGCCAACGTTCTTGATCCCTTTACATGCACAACTGCAGACTGTCAAATGTTCTGGTCAAGTCTTTATCTTCTTCACCTCGTGTGGAGCGTCAAGATTTTCAGCTAAGTGGCCACAGCTACACATTTTCTGGTTTTAGAGGTTCAACCATTTGTAACGTTTAGCTCACTCTTCACGTTTGCTGGTCTGCATGTTCATTCTTAGCGAGACCTTTTAAGCACTCTGGTCAAAAAGGGCGGTTCCATCACACTGACACGCTCTTCTGTCCTCATTCTTAGTTAAAGTGCAAGGGACATGAAAACTATGTTCTCGTTAGAAAACTAAAATCTCATTCCTGTCTTAACAAAAATCGTTTCAACGTTCTTCATATTTCCTACACAATGTAAAGGATGTAAACCTGACATACACCGTGTGAAAGCTCTACAAGCTACAGTATTTTCCTATTTTCGTTATACCGTTTATAAGATTCTTTAGATCCCCACTGACCATTTAACATTCCTATCTTAGAAATATTGTTTCAAACTTCCCTCTTTGGATGTTAGAGTTTTTGGGCGGCAAAATGTCTCTGTAACAAAGACATTCCAGTCTTGATACTAGAGACCAAAAGGAGTAGTCTGCTGCATACAATGTATGATTGATGTGGGAGAGAGGGGGGACTGGCTATCTGTCAGCCATTTGCCAAGCTGATCTGAGGCCTTGGATCCTCAAACAGGAGTCATGACAGCAATATATAGATCAATGTTTTTTCTGTGATCTAATCAACTTATATCAGACCCTATTCAATGCAACAAACCAAAACAAAACAAATCTTCGTAAGATTGAGTCTGTGATTTTGTTGTAGGCAGAGTCAGAGAGTAAAGGAGTATAATTCCCGTGAGTCAATGAGCTTTTCAGATCAGTTCAGATTAGAGCCGCCAGTGTTAACATTTGCTGATATTCTTTGCTAGTTAGTGAGTTATTAGCCCAGTTATAGATAAGTGTAGGTCAGCAATGGGGAGTTACTGCTTCCTACAAGAGCACAAAACATATAGGCTACATTTCAAGCAGTCTTTGAAAATCATTTCAGGTAAAAAGCTTGTGTCTTAATTAAAGGGGCAGTGTTGTATTTTTGAGACAGGCTTGAATATGCAAATAAGCCTATAGGCAGAGGAGTACCCTACTTTGTCTAATTCTCTGCATGGTAATAATAATGAATTGTATTTTGTAAAGTGGTTTGTGCATCATACAACACAATGCAAAGCAATTTACAGTCACCTATTTGGCCCATGTTGTTACAGACTATGTAAAAAAGTCCTTCATAAATGTAAAAATGTTTTAAAAAGTCTCATGCAATGTAGGCCTGCACTGAACACCACATATTCCATGTGATGGGATTTGATACGTTGGTTTTGTTGGTAGTCCTACATTATACTCAAATAACCACAATAGCCTATTAGCAACTGTCTAAAACGGTAAGGGTACAGTCTGTGTTCACTGTAAACGCGAGCTGGAAGTTGCACAAAATTCTCACAACGTCCAAGTTTCCGCTCATAAGACCTACAATTTTCTCAATGCCCCAAGAAATTAGAGGGAACATTGCTCACAATGATCCGTGCTTCAGGCTGAAATACTTTAACGATAGTGTGATTGATGGAGCACTGCATAACAGAGGCCTGCATTTATATACTTTTACACCGAGGCAGACTCAGTGAAGGTCATTCATAAAATATTAAATCAAATCAAATGTATTTATATAGCCCTTCGTACATCAGCTGATATCTCAAAGTGCTGTACAGAAACCCAATATGACTATATAAAAATAAAACCCTATTTTACTAGAACTGCTTTTTAATCTGGGCCAGGGCTTGAATTGTTTGCATCTGTTCATGACAGAGACCTGAGGTAAAGGACTCCTGGTTGTGCATTGAATATGTGCAACTGGACATATTAATATAGAGGGATAGAACAGCTGTAATGTTGGGTAATGTTGGGTGTTCTTGTCAGAGCTCAAAACTCAGCACACACCCTAACCACCAGTGGCAGTCAGTGCCGTTTAAGATGAGGGAGGACAACAACAAAAAATGATGAGCATGGCCTTATTTCTATTATAGCGTATTGGATGTCTCTTATTCATATTCCATTCACCCAGTTCAACGTAACAGCGACAGGTTTAGGCTACTACCTAATACTTATATTTTCCTATGCCCATCATGAGGTTGCTACAACCTAGCCTATGAATGAAAGTTTACAACATAGGTGCGCACAGGTCGAGAAACAAACATAGGTGACAGACATTCAATACTGCCTGCCTTGCACACTCTTGCCTCCATCTAGGTGATATAAGGTGTAATCATTAGTCCAACAGTTGCAAATGGGAGTTTCTATTGGACAAATTCAAATATGTTGATCCCTGTTTTGTTCTGTTTGCTTCCGCATAAGAAACGTTTTTCAACGGAATGGGCAGAATGAATACACCCCTGATCACGAAAACACAATTCGCTTTTATAATAGCCATGTTGCATTCTTTCTCGCATCCATGCACTCTTCTCCTCTCACCTTTTCCCTTGGGACTTCCCTTGTGGACTCACATCAGCTGTATGTGACCAGGCAAAAAACAAAACTTTCCAAGCCAAACCACTACACAACAGCCTACATCGCTGTAACAATATTAGCTAAAGTAACGTCATAGTCAACATAGCTAATAGAACTAACGCGTTAGTAAACCCGCTACAATCATGCAATAACGTTATAGTGTATAGTCAGTAAGCATTTACACCGGCGGGCCACGGTGGCAATAAATTAGTCATCTCAAAAGATTACCTTGATTTGGAACAGTTCCAGTGTTGTGTTGGAAAGCCATAGCCAGCTAGCTAACATAGCATTCTTCTGTGTTTCAGTAGGCTAAACCAACTAGCTGCATTTGCTAGCTAAGAAAGTGAAACAGAAAGTAAAAAAAAAAAAGAAGTAAAATCTCTCTTTCTCTCTATTTCTCTCTCGCTTCTCCATTTTGGAATAGAATAATTTGTTAACTGTTCAACTATTGTCTTTCTCTCGCTTTGAGTCAATTACTCACAACATTTTATATATTGCATTGTTAGCTAGCTGTAGCTTATGCATTCAGTACTAGATTAATTATCTGATCCTTTGATTCGGTAGACAACATGTCAGTTCATGCTGCAAGAGCTCTGAGGCTGGAGGATGTCCTCTGGAAGCGGTCATAATTACTGTGTAAGTCTATGGAAGGGGGTAAGTACCACCTAGGTTTTGTATTTAAGTGAATGTACCCAGAGGAGGATGGAAGCTAGCTGTCCTCTGGCTACACCATGGTGCTACCCTACAGAGTGCTGTTGAGGCTACTGTAGACCTTCTTTGCAAATTAGTGTTTTTTAATCAGTTATTTGGTGACGTGATTATATATAGTATAGTTAATCTAAAAAGGATACTTTTTTATGTTTTACAATTAAAATGTTTATGAGATACACTGAGAAGGGTGGTCCTCCCCTTCATCCTCTGAGGAGCCTCCACTGCTAGCCACATCACTGGTGACAGTACAGTGGACAAGTTCGGCAGTGTGTTATGAGCATTCTCCGCCCAGACAAGGAACTTGCTCCAGTTGCTGGCCTGAATGGAGATGAAGTTTGTCCATTCGACTGAGGGAGGAACCCCGAGGAAAGACGAACTGGGGCCCACGATCTGAAATAATGTCCTGAGGAAGTCTGTGTAGTTGAAAGACATGGATAATCATGATCACACCACATCTCGTTAATCATAAGGCATACACCCCTGCCCTTCTTCTTACCAGAAAGATGCTTGTTTCTGTCGGCGCGATGCGTGAAGAAACCAGCTGGCTGTACCGACTCCGATAGCGTGTCTCGAGTGAGCCATGTTTCAGTGAAACAAAGAACGTTACAGTCTCTGAATTCTCTCTGGAAGGCTACCCTTGTACGGATTTCATCAACCTTGTTGTCAAGAGACTAGACATTGACGAGTAGTATGCTCGGGAGCGGTGCGCAATGTGCCCGTCTACGGAGCCTGACCAGAAGACCGATCCGTCTGCCCCTTCTAGGGCGTCGTTGTTTTGGGTATGTACACGTAGGTAGAGGTAAAGTGACTATGCATGGATAATAAACAGAGAGTACCAGCAATGTAAAAATGTGTGGTGTGGTGGGGACAATGCAAATAGTCTGGGTAGCCATTTGATCAACCTGTTACGGCTGCAATCCCCCTATCGAGATTTGTGTCATCAACAACCGCTGAATAGCATAGCGCTACATGCAATAAATATTACTATAAATATTTATATTCATGAAATCACAAGTGCAATATAGGAAAACACAGTTTAGCCTTTTGTTAATCCACCAGTCGTGTCAGATTTTGAAATGATGCTTTTCAGCGAAAGCAATCCAAGCGTTTGTGTAAATTTATCGATAGCATAACATAACATTATGTACACTTAGCATCAAGAAGCTTGGTCACGGAAATCAGAAAAGCAATCAAATTAATAGTTTACCTTTGATGATCTTCGGATATTTTCACTCACGAGACTCCCAGTTACACAACAAATGTTCAGTTTGTTCCATAAAGATGATTTTTATATCCAAAATACCTCCGTTTGTTTGTCGCGTTATGTTCAGGAATCCACAGGAAAGAGCGGTCACAACAACGCAGATGAAAATTCCAAATAGTTTCCATAATGTCCACAGAAACATGTCAAACGTTTTTTATAATCAATAGTCAGGTTGTTTTTAAAATATATAATCGATAATATATCAACCGCAAATGTCTTTCACAGTAGGAGAGGGAAAAGCAATACCTATCCAAATTCTGTTGCGCGAGCAAAAGTAATGTGACCTTTTGACGTGATGTTATCGTTCTGGCTCATTTTTCAAAATAAAAGCCTGAAACTATGTCTGAAGACGGTTGACACCTTGAGGAAGTGATAGGAAAAGGAATCTGGTTCATATCCCTTTAAATCCAGCAAAGGGAGGCTATGGAACATGGAGTTGTCAAAATAGAAGCTACTTCCCGTTTTGATTTTCCTCAGGGTTTGCCTGCAAAATCAGTTCTGTTAAACTCACAGACAATATTTTGACAGTTTTGGAAACTTTTGAATGTTTTCTATCCACTACTATCCATATATTAGCAACTGAGACTGAGGAGCTGGCCGTTTACAATGGGCACCTTTTCATCCAAGCTACTCAATACTGCCCCTGCAGCCATAAAAAGTTAACTAATTTGAATAATATTATGGTGTTTCTTTTCCAAGAAAAACAAACAACCCTCTGGGTTTCTGTTAGGATAGAAAGGAAAATATGGCGCTGTACAAGATGATGGTCGGGAGTAGGCTACAGTACTGGGCTATTTAGCTAAAGAATCCTTGTGTTGTGCAGGCACGCGAGAGACCGGGGTTCAATTCCTTGACGGGAAGGAAGGAGTAGGCTGTCCTTGTAAATAAGAATTTGTTCTTAACTGACTTGCCTAATTAAATACAGGTTACACTAAGAGCATAACATTTCTACATCCTAATTGCAGTCTAACCAATACCCAAATAGAGATTCAGTGAAAATAAAAAATCTAATTGATTTATCAAGACCTGTCCCCATTCTTGTCTCAGAACAGCGTGAAACGGTGCTAAATTAGTTGTAGGCTATTGCTTCAAATCCTATTGCTTCTAACTTCAATATGCTCTTTAAATAAATAAGACCAACACCATTTTTAACCGCATATTACTCAACACTAGTGAGACTCATGTCGCCTATGGCCTACCTAGGCCTAGGCCTACAGTATATCGAAAAATGTTTTTGTTCAATGACATGACCGCAAATAATTACATATGGGTCGGTATCGAACTTGTGTGTCGGTATCGAACTTGCATCTGTAACAACGCATTTTGCATTGTGATGCAGTGTCTTTGATTGCTGTGCCAATCGGGAGGGCTATTATAATATTGCACATGATGTCCAGGTTAGGATAACCGAAACATTTCCTTTCCTTTCCTTCCTAAAAAGACTACCAGAAAGAATGTTGATACTTGTTTATTTTGATCCAAAGCCATGAATGAGTGAGTACCTCAGCTGAATGTAGGTGCCAAGCTATATGACTGTGCCATCAACTTGATAATATATAATGATATTTTGGAAGTTATTTAGTTAAAAAAACAAAAAGTGAGCAAAAACAAAAGTGAGCGATTGTAATCTGAATAAAGGCCAAAATAATATTTGTAAAGGCCAAAACATTTCTTTATGTTTTTTAGAGGGAGAGAAACCAAAAACCTACAGTCATCTCATGGGTCTCCCAGTCGAGGCTGGCATGGGTATTGAACCAGCATCTGTAGCAGCACAACTTGCACTGAGATACAGTGTTTTAGATCACTGAGCCATAGAGACACTGTACAACGTGGCTGGTCAGGAGTAGGCTACAGTACTACAGAGACACAGTAGCGCCTTGGGACCCAAAAGCACAAATCAGTGCAAAAAACTCCCCCTTGCGCTGGTCTGGAGCAATGAAGTACCGACGCAGGGTACCGTACTAAACAACAACGTACCTCTAAGTCCCGCAGCGTAACCGCAAAACTTTTAGTGGACCAACCACTGTACCCTTACCACCTGGGGGAGGCCCATCAGGAAGTCCAGGATCCAGTTGCAGAGGGAGTTGTTTAGTCCCAGGGTCCTTTGCTTAGTGAACAGCTTTGAGGGCACTATGGTGTTGAATGCTGATCTGCAGTCAATGAATAGCATTCTCACATAGGTGTTCCTTTTGTCCAAGTGTGAAAGGGCAGTGTGGAGTGTAATAGAGATTGCATCATCTGTGGATCTGTTGGTGCGGTATGCAAATTTAAGTGGGTCTAGGGTTTCTGGGATAATGATGTTGATGTGAGCCATGACCAGCCTTTCAAAGCATTTCATGGCTACAGACGTGAGTGCTACGGGTCGGTAGTCATTTAGGCAGGTTACCTTAGTGTTCTTGGGCACAGGAACTATGGTGGTCTGCTTAAAACATGTTGGTATTACAGATACAGACAGGGAGAGGTTGAAAATGTCAGTGAATACACTTGCCAGTTGTTTTGCGCATGCTCGGAGTACACGTCCTTGTAATCCGTCTGGTCCTGCGGCCTTGTGAATGTTGACCTGTTTAAAGGTCTTACTCACATCTGCTGCGGAGAACGTGATCACACAGTCGTCTGGAACAGCTGATGCTCTCATGCATGTTTCAGTGATACTTGCTTCGAAGTGAGCATAGAAGTTATTTAGCTCGTCTGATAGGCTCGTGTCACTGCGCAGCTCTCGGCTGTGCTTCCATTTGTAGTGTGTAATAGTTTGCAGGCCCGGCCACGAATGTGGTTTTCCAACAACAAGGCTCAGATCACCATGGCGGTTTTGCCATTGTTTATACAAGTTTTTCTTTGTAATGTCAAAATAAACATGTTTCCAAGCCCCATATCACACACTCACAGACTGAAATCATATGTGTGTAGGCCAGGGATGGGCAACTTTGATGGGGATGGGGGCCACAAGAAATCTGATCTCATCATGAGGGGTGGCAGTTTCTCGCGGCCACACATTGCGAGGAAAGCATTTTAGTGGCCCCCCTCTTGACAGCGGAGATAAATGTTAACATTTTTAGAGTTAATTTTGTGCAATTCTACACATTTTGCCATGGGTTGAGAAAACAATGTTGCAGTTTTAAAGTAAGTTAGCTGCAATTCTACATATTTTGCCACAGGGCAGATAGAAGATTTAAGTTTATAACAAATTTCATGCAATTCTACTCATTTTGCCATGGGGCAGAGAGAAGAATTAGCTATTTTACAGCTCATTTCCTGCAATTCTACACATTTTGGCATAGACTGGAGAGAAATGTTTGCTGTTTTTAATATGATAGCTGAGTGAGACTGACTAACAAAATCAATGGGAGCCACCCGGCAGGTAATTCGACCATGATAACAAGTTTAGATAGCTGGCAGTTAAACTAACTTAGCCATCTAAAACATGTTAGTGGACATGGGCTAATTGACTGTGTAACGATCTTCGTCTTCATCGGATGAGGAGTAGGAAGGATCGGACCAAAACGCAGCGTGGTAAGTGTCCATGATTATTTATTATACCAGAACAAGAAATTACAAAATAACAAAGTGAATGTAAGAAATGAAAATTGAAACAGTCCTGAAAGGTGAAAACACAAAACAACTACCCACAAACCCCAGGTGGGAAAAGGCTACCTATGTATGGTTCTCAATCAGAGACAACGATAGACAGCTGCCTCTGATTGGGAACCATACCAGGCCAAACGCATAGAAAAGAAAACATAAAAAAACAACAGAGAATGCCCACCCCAACTCACGCCCTGACCAAACCAAAATAGAGACATAAAAAAGGAACTAAGGTCAGGGCGTGACAGACTGACTATTGGTGACTACATAACAAGAGAAAAGTTGCTGATGCACAACCAAATTTCGAAATTGCACCTTGCGTATTCTACTGTTCTAACTCGCAACAATAAGTTGAGACCCGGCTGAGTACCCTAAAAATATATCAGAGGGCGGGCTGTCAGTTGCCCATCCCTGGTGTAGGCCTACGTTGTACAATCAATTAGTGGGAGAAAGCCTCAAATATACCATTAATTTGTATATATCCAATATATACATGAATTGCAGCAAAGTTTTGTCACGTTTGTGCGGGTTAAACAAAAACACTAATGATTTGTTGACAATACAGGCCCCCACAATGCAGGTGATGGCTGCAGGATGAATAATCCATAATGCAACACACATTGAAAAGTGGTGACCATTGACTTGGCAAAAGTGATCCGCTCGAACGCCCCCAATCATTTTAACTTCTTAAAAGGATTGCCGTTCTGTCAACAGGACAGTTGTAAATCATGCAGCGCATTATGCCAAGATCTCAGATTTTAGAGAAACAACAAACGTCGGTATATATAAGTGTCTTATATCGGCTGAAAGCTTAAATTCTTGTCAATATAACTGAACTGTCCAATTTACAGTAGCTTTTACTGCAGCAAAATGCCATGCTATTGTTTGAGGAGAGCTCCTAACAACAAAACACTTTTTTCAACGCGATAGGTTGAAGGTGAAATGTGTTCTTATATTCTGAACTCTTGCTCTGATTTATCATCCAAAGGGTCCCAGAGATAACATGAAGTGTCATTTTGTTAGATAAAATCATTTTTCATATCCTAAAAATGTCCATATAGCACGCACGATCGATTTTGTATTTCCACTTGTTCAATTTGAAAAGAAAGGAATCTGTGAAAATCATACCCTAAACGTTGTTTGAACGAGTCAAATCACGTTCGTATCTATTCCTCAGAGATTATAGAAGGTAACAAGACTTCACTATTTTAATTAGGGGTGTAGTACATCCTATAGACACCATATTTGGTCAGAGAGCGACGTCTTCATGGCACGTCGATGACGTGGGCGGCCATAACTTGAATGACTGTATCTTTGTCAAATAAGCACCAATCGGGGGTCAAACAATGCTAGCTAGATAGCCAATGAGCTGGGCTTTACGGGAGTATCCGGAAACCATGTATATGTCGTAAAATGTAGGGACTAACCTTGTACGACAGCATGCCTTATAATTTTTGGGATATAATTCAGGGTTACGAAGTTAGGAAAACTGGTTGTTTTGCAAATGTTGAACTTATAATATGGCTACTAATACTTGGAAAGCTAAATCAAAGTCCAAGTATACAGATTTGACAATATTCTTGCAGAAAAATTTAATACGAATGCAAATGACTTTTTCACGATTTGCCCAAATGTACCTGGGGACTTCACATTAAAAGTCTTGACGAGCAGTCATAATCCAAGAAATCCATCTGAAACTTTGCACATGCACTGCTGCATTCTAGTGGACACTATCGGAATTACAACTAGAGTGATGGCTATAACAGTGACCTTTCTCTTGCATTTCAAAGATGGTGGTAAAAAAATACTGGTTGTTTTTTTCTTTGCATTTTCTTCTACCAGATCTATTGTGCTATATTCTCCTACATTCAATATTCTCCACATTTCCACAAACGTCAACGTATTTCCTTTCAAATGGTACCAAGAATATGCATATCCTTGCTTCATGGCATGAGCTACAGGCAGTCAGATTTGGGCATGTGATTTAGGCGAAAATTGAAAAAAAGGCGGCTATCCCTAAAATGTTGATTGCTTCTTACTTGCCATTATCATTCAACTGATAATACGAACACAAATTTTGCTAACATATGATGGGGGTCCCTGGGAAAGAAAAGTTTGAAAACCCCTGGCTCAAGAAAATATCAAGTCTCACCTTTCAACTCCTTCCTTGAGTTACATGAGCAGTTAACTGCAGGGTTTGAAATCACGTGATATATATGATACTTCCAACCCCGAGACGCCATTTTGGAAGAAAGTTTGGAATTTTCTGTCACAGGAAGAAAAGGAGGGACACCAGAAGAAGTTTGAGTCGAAGGAATACAAATGTATTTGCCGAGAAAATGTACGAAGGATAAGTTTACGAAACTGTGTGTGTGAATAAGTCGCGGAGGCACGGCCTGAGTTTACATGTGCCACTGAACTGGATTTAGAGTTTGAGTAATTTTAAAGCCCGCACTGCCTGCAAGCTACGTTGGACACCAATGCATGCACACGGATTGACTGGTTTTAGCCGACTGAACACGCGTTTCTCTACTTTGTATGGATTTTAACGGGCATTTGGACCTAGTTAGAAAAATACCAACCATTGCATATGTGGTGTCGTCACCTCTTTGCCGCTGTCAGGTTCAAGAAGTGCAGCTGTCAGCTAGCTGGTCGCGTTTTTAGTTTGTACCCGAACGCCCTCTCCAATGTTCCTGTCGTTTCTCATTTTGTAGCACAGTAACATATTTTCAATTGACAGTTCGTGGGCAAAATTAAAGCGGAACTTGTGGTTGTATTGCAGAGATTTTCATACCCTTTGGATACCAGGAGAGTGAACGTGTTCTATTATATTGCGTGTAACATTAACATTTATCTGCGCGCGACTGGTGAAAGAGCTAGCTGGCTAGCAAGCTACATATTGTCTCGAGACTGCCTAATCATGCCAGTACGAAAGAAAGGTAAGCGGCTTTAATCTAATTGTAGCTGACTAACTGCCAGTTATGCATACTTACCAATATAAACTAGCTGTTATTAGGTAGGTAGTAACTGGAAATAACCATTATGAAATAGGTCCTGTCAATATATTTAGCAAGAAACTAACTAGTTTCCTAGTTGCCCTCAGAAGTTCTGACGGGAAAGAAGCCACAAAAAGAACCAAGTTGCTTGTAAGGGCACTTGGCTTGCAACTTAGCTGGCTAGTGAACTAACGTTAACGTTCGATATGTACTGTAGCTATACCGTTTCCCAAGCTTGCCTTACTTTTCCATAAGGTAGCATAATGATTGACTCTGTTACATTGCTCAACTAGCTACAATTTCTTCGTGTAACATATCTTCCAATTGAACAAATTGTAGCCAGTATCTCAATCAAATGTAATTGCGTTAAACGATGTTGGCTCCAAAATATAACTTTCAACTTCTCAAGTCCATGCAGCCAATTAATAGTTGTAGCCCTTCAATTGTAACAATTTACAGCAGCTAGTGGAGCAATATGGTTACAATTTAAAAGGCCAACTTACTGACCCAACTTTTTGAGTCAAGATGCGTTATTCTTTTGAATGGTAAATTGCTAGCGTTTTGGCCTGGGGATATACGTTTTACCTAACACATTCTGATTGTCCAGATGCACAGCGAGCCCTGTCACTCTTGGAGGAATATCGCACTAAACTTAACCACACTGAGGACTGGCAACTGAGACTCTCCATCCAGAGGGTCATCGACATCTTCCAGAGTAACCTTTTCCAGGCACTCATAGGTAAGTGTACAGATGTAATTTTCACCCTTATTCATCTTGCTTTTGAGATATTGGGTAATCTATTGTTAACCTTGTGTTTATCACGTCTAATGTTGAAGGCCTAATGGGCTATTCCATGCCAGCAGGAGCGGAATTTTTGGGGGGTATTGCAGGTTCTGGCAATTCTCACATAAATCCTTTCTCCCAATGAAGTTTCTTTTAAATGCAATTCTGGTCTTAATTTTGACAGTTCGGTGCAACAGTGATGTTTTTGTCTTTTAGTAGAAAATCTAGCTCTTTTTGCCCGTATTGGTTATACTCTACCATTTAAATTGTGATTTAGAGGCACCGTGCTGCTAAGTCATCTCAAGGGAGGGGTTCGGTATGAAATTACACCCTTCTAAATGTGCTGGGTGGTACCACCTCAAGGCTTACTTTAAAAGCAGGTGACTGCGTGCCTTATTTGACAATGGTCTTGGTAAGTGGAGTGTGCCAATATATTTTGCATGATGCTTCCTTGACAAGACTACTGACGTTACACAACATTCAAAGTAACATGCTGACCTCACCGCTTGAGTTACATAATAAATGTACACATGGACTACTGTTCAAAAGTTTGGGGTCACTCCTTGTTTTTGAAAGAAAAGCACTTTTTTTTTGTCCACTTAAAATAACATCATTGATCAGAAATAAAGTGTAGACATTGTTAATGTTGTAAATTACTATTGTAGCTGGAAACGGCAGATTGTTTTTATTTTTTTGTTTAATGGATATGAATATCTACATAGCCGTACAGAGGCCCATTATCAGCAACCATCACTCCTATGGCAGGTTGTGTTAGCTAATCCATGATTATCATTTTAAATGGCAAATTGGTCATTAGAAAACAATTTTGCAAGTATGTTAGCACAGTGGAAAACTGTTGTGCGGATTAAAAAAGCAATAAAACTGACCTTTAGACTAGAGGTTGACCGATTTACTTAGGGCCGATTTAAAGTTTTCATAATTGGAAATCGGTGTATTTGGACACCGATTTGACCAATTTTTATTTAGTCTTTATTTAACTAGGCAAGTCAGTTAAGAACACATTCTTATTTTCAATGACGGCCTGGTAACAGTGGGTTAACTGTCTCGTTCAGGGGCAGAACGACAGATTTTTACCTTGTCAGCTCGGGGGGATTCAATCTTGCAACCTTACAGTTAACTAGTCCGCTCTAACCACCTGATTACATTGCACTCCACGAGGAGACTGCCTGTTAGGCGAATGAAGTAAGCCAAGGTAAGTTGCTAGCTAGCATTAAACTTAACTTATAAAAAACAATAAATCAATCATAATCACTAGTTAACTTCACATGGTTGATGATATTACTAGTTTATCTAGCGTGTCCTGCGTTGCATATAATCGATGCGGTGCGTATCGTTGCGCCAATGTGTACCTAACCATAAACATCAATGCCTTTCTTAAAATCAATACACAGAAGTATATAATTTTTATACCTGCATATTTAGCTAAAATAAATCCAGGTTAGCAGGCACCATTAACCAGGTGAAATTGTCTCTTCTCTTGCGTTCATTGCACGCAGAGGCAGTGTAAATGCAACAGTTTGGGCTTCCTAATTTGCCAGAATTTTAAGTAATTATGACATAACATTGAAGGTTGTGCAATGTAACAGGAATATTTTGACTTATGGATGCCACCCATTAGATAAAATACGGAACGGTTCCGTATTTCACTGAAAGAATAAACGTCTTGTTTTCGAGATGATAGTTTCCGGATTCGACCGTATTAATGACCTAAGGCTCATATTTCTGTGTTATTATGTTATAACTAAGTCTATGATAGAGCAGTCCGACTGAGCGATGATAGGCAGCAGCAGGCTCGTAAGCATTCATTCAAACAGCACTTTCGTGCGTTTGCCAGCAGCTGTTTATGACTTCAAGCCAATCAACTCCCGAGATTAGGCTGGTGTAACCAATGTGAAATGGCTAGCTAGTTAGCGGGGTGTGCGCTAATAGCATTTCAAACATTACCCATGCAGAGCAAGTGACACTGCTTCGAGGGTGGCTGTTGTCGTTGTGTTCTTGGTTCGAGGAGAGGGATGGAAGCTATACTGTTGGCAATACTAAAGTGCCTATAAGAAGATCCATTAGTCAAAGGTTAATGAAATACAAATGGTATAGAGAGAAATAGTCCTATAATGACTACAACCTAAAACTTCTTACCTGGAAATATTGAAGACTTAGGTTAAAAGGAACCACCAGCTTTCATATGTTCTCATGTTCTGAGCAAGGAACTTAAATGTTAGCTTTCTTACATGGCACATATTGCACTTTTACTTCTCCAACACTTTGTTTTTGAATTATTTAAACCAAATTGAACATGTTTCATTATTTATTTGAGGCTAAATTGATTTTATTGATTATATTAAGTTAAAATAAGTGTTCATTCAGTATTGTTGTAATTGTCATTATTAAATAAATAAAATAAAAATTGTCTGATTAATCGGTATCGGCTTTTTTGGTCCTCCAATAATCGGCATCGGCTTGGGCAATCATAATCGGTCGACCTCTACTTTAAACTTGTTGAGTATCTGGAGCATCAGCATTTGTGAGTTCGATTACAGGCTCAAAATGGCCAGAAACAAGCTACTTTCTTCTGAAACTCGTCAGTCTATTCTTGTTCTGAGAAATGAAGGCTTTTCCATGAGAAATTGCCAAGAAACTGAAGATCTCGTACAATGCTGTGTACTACTCCCTTCACAGAACAGCGCAAACTGGCCCTAACCAGATTAGAAAGGGTGGGAGGCCCCGGTGCACAACTGAGCAAGAGGACAAGTACATTAGCGTTTAGTTTGAGAAACAGACGCCTCTCAAGTCCTCAACTGGCAGCTTCATTAAATAGTACCCGCAAAACACCAGTCTCAACATCAACAGTGAAGAGGTGATTCCAGGATGCTGACATCTCACATTAAAGTGTAACTCTCAAATCCAATTTTATCCTTTGACAAAATAAAACACTTTTTTTTTAATGCTTTAATGACCTATGTCAATTTCTATGTATAAAAAGGGTTGTATCATTAAAAGTACCAGAGAACCCACTGCAAATGTGATGTTTGAGGAGTATATAATGAACATCTTGAAATTCAAAGGTTAGTTTTGTTCAGATGTTAGAGCACACTATATGGAATATAATGACATCAAGATGTTGACTGTGTCATGTACATAAGATGTAACAGGAGGCATGTATAGGTCTAAAAAGGGCCTAAAATGGCCACTTTGATCATGATATTCTCAAATGGCTCGTGATATAAATGTAAAAAGCATGTCAAACATCCATCCTCCAAATGTTAGAATTGCCAGAATAGTCTGAGATAACATAAATATTTTCTGCTTCCACACCAGTCAACCATCAAGCGCTATGATGAAACTGGCTCTCATGAGAACCGCCAAAGAAAAGGAAGACCCAGAGTTACCTCAGCTGCAGGCCGGTAACTAATGAAATTGCAGCCAAAATAAATGCTTTGGAGTTCAAGTAACAGACATGTCTCAACGTCAACTGTTCATAGGAGACTGCGTGACCCAGGCCTTCATGGTCAAATTGCTGCAAAGAAACCACAACTAAAGGACACCAATAATAAAAGACTTGCTAGGGCCAAGAAACATGGGCAACGGATGATCTGCGCATGTGTGGTTCCCACTGTAAAGCATGGAGGATTGCTGGTGACACTGTCAGTGATTTATTTAGAATTCAAGGCATACTTTTTTGGGGGTAATTTTACCCCTTTTTCTCCCCAATTTGGTGGTATCCAATTGGTAGTTAGTCATGTCTCATCGCTGCAACTCCCGTACGGACTCGGGAGAGGCGAAGGTCAAGAGCCATGCGTCTTCCAAAACATGACCCAACCAAGCCGCACTGCTTCTTGACACATTGCCCGCTTAACCCAGAAGCCAGCCACACCAATGTGTCGGAGGAAACACCGTACACTTGGCAACCGTGTCCGCGTGCATGCGCCCGGCCTGCCTCAGGAGTCGCTAGAGCACGGTGGGACAAGGACATCCCTGCCGACCAAGCCCTCCCCTAACCCAGACGACGCAGCCCCATGTGTCTCCTGGTTGTGGCCCGGCTGCGACATAGCCTGGACTCGAAACAGGATCTCTAGTGGCACAGCTAGCAACTGCGATGTAATGATTCAAGCACACTTAACTAGCATGGCTGCCACAGCATACTGCAGCGATACGCCATTCCATCTGGTTTGCGCTTAGTGGGACTGTCATTTGTTTTTCAACAGTACAATAACCCAACACACCTCCAGGCTGTGTAAGGGCTATTTGACCAAGAAGGAGAGTGATGGATTGCTGCATCAGATGACCTGGCCTCCACAATTACTTGACCTCAACCCAATTGAGATAGTTTGGGATAAGTTGGAATGCTGAAAAGCAGCAAACAAGCGCTCCGCATATGTAAGAACTCCTTCAAGACTGTTGGAAAAGCATTCCAGGTGAAGCTGGTTGAGAGAATGCCAAGAGTGTGCAAAGCTGTCAAGGCAAATTTTCTAAAATACAATTATATTTTGAATTTAACACTTTTGGTTACTACATGTTTCCATGTTTTGATGTCTTCACTATTATTCTACAATGCAGAAAATATAAAAAATGTGGCCGACTGGGACAAGTTGGTCTTATGTTACAAAATGTAATTTATTTTACATTAGCTAAAAGTAGACTCGGCTACCAAATTGTATATCATACACTACAGTTGAGGAACAATGGAAAGTAATTTTGCTTTGAAAGTTGATCAACTTGTTAACTCACTTTTGAGAAAATGCCTTTGAGTCTTTTGGTACTACTACTGGAGAGCCCTTTGTCTACACCCATACAGCATTGTTCACACCCTCTTAAGCCCCACTGTTACGAATCCCTTTTGGCCCGACAGTCTAGGGGGGATGGTAATGAGACCCGTAACATAACTCATGTAAATTATAATAGTGACAAAGTAAAAGTTAACGAAATAACCACGACAACTGAAATAATACCGTCAAACTCAGGATTTATTTATAAACACACGGTAATGGGGGGGAGCAGGAAAAGGGGCTGAGCTGGACCCAAGGAAAGAAACAATAAATATGCAAAAACACCCCTAAGCTAGACTAGCCTACTTTAACAACAGCTAACTAACCAAAAATACAGTGGGTGGTCCGCCCAGTTCTTCTAACTAGTGTATTTAACAAAGTTCACCTACGGGTAGTGTATGCCCATGGGCGACTTGTCTTGGTTTCCCCCTTTTCCCACCAGCAACAAACAAACACCATAACCAAAACAATACTCACAGGAGATGACAAAGTGATTTGGAGGTGCTCCAACAAAAGAGGTTAAGACACAGAGAGAGTCGAAAAACAGAGATCTACAAACATGGCATTTACAAAGAGATTGAGCTACTGAAATATATGAAGAACAGAGATCTACAAACATGGCATTTACAAAGAGATTGAGCTCTAGAGCAAACAAATGATGGGGTTTTTAAAACATGGGGAAGGAACTGTGATAGGGTAGGAAACAGGAGGAGGTGTGTCTTCTGATTGTTGATTGGATTGTTGACTGATTGGGGAGTGATGATTTTCACCTGTGAGGGGAGAAGGAGGGAAAATAAACACACACAGGATACACACACACACAGGATAACTGTATCTGTAACACCCACCCATCGGTTTTAAGGTTGCTTTGAGTGTTCTAACTTGCTAGCTACTTCCAGACATCTATGTGAGCAAGAACAGCACACTGAACATTACTCGCCCATACAGAGCTGGTTAAGCATGTTATCTAGAGCGTTAGTGACTGCAACTGTGCTGTCAGATTGTCCGTTCATAAATTCAGAGCGTGCATTGGACATTCTGGCCGAGGAGGTAGGGTCAATCTGAACGTTCTGACCTCACAATGCCAGTCAAGCACCCAAGCGAACTGGCTAACATTGGCAAGCTTGCTAGCTACTTCCAGACACCGTAATGAGAGAACACCCCACTCTGACCATTTTACTCACCTTAGCAGAGCTGGATAGGTTGTTTTCATGTTCTCCAGTGCGTTGGTGACTAACTGTGCTGCTGGCAACAATTTAATTAGACTTTTTTGCCAATGTTTACTGACACAGGCCATATTCAACGGGTGTTCGTGAATTCATCAGTTATTCTGTGCTCTGGCACACTCAGACGAGTCTTTTGTTAAGACGTAACTAGATAGCTATACAATGAACCATTATCCCAACTCGTGATGTTACTATCCTCCATGAATCTGCAGGTAGCTAACCAACCAGGTTCAATGTTAGCTAGCTATAACTAGTCAAGCAAATACAGTGGGGCAAAAAAGGATTTAGTCAGCCACCAATTGTGCAAGTTCTCCCACTTAAAAAGATGAGAGAGAGAGGCCTCTAATTTTCATTATAGGTACACTTCAACTATGACAGACAAAATGAGACCAAAAAAAATCCAGAAAATCATATTGTAGGATTTTTAATGAATTTATTTGCAAATTATGGTGGAAAATAAGTACTTGGTCAATAACAACAGTTTATCTTAAGACTTTATATACCCTTTGTTGGCAATGACAGAGGTCAAATGTTTTCTGTAAGTCTTCACAAGGATTTCACACACTGTTGCTGGTATTTTGGCCCATTTCCCCCATGCAGATCTCCTCTAGAGCAGTGATGTTTGGGGCTGTTGCTGGGTAACACGGACTTTCAACTCCCTCCAAAGATTTTCTATGGGGTTGAGATCTGGAGACTGGCTAGGCCACTCCAGGACCTTGAAATGCTTCTTACGAAGCCACTCCTTCGTTGCCCGGGCGGTGTGTTTGGGATCATTGTCATGCTGAAAGACCCAGCCACGTTTCATCTTCAATGCCCTTGCTGATGGAAGGAGGTTTTCACTCAATCTCACGATACATGGCCCCATTTGTTCATTCCTTTACACGGATCAGTCGTCCTGGTCCCTTTGCAGAAAAACAGCCCCAAAGCATGATGTTTCCACCCCCATGCTTCACAGTAGGTATGGTGTTCTTTGGATGCAACTCAGCGTTTTTTGTCCTCCAAACACGACGAGATGTTTTTACCAAAAAGTAATATTTTGGTTTCATCTGACCATATGACATTCTCCCAATCTTCTTCTGGATCATCCAAATGCTCTCTACCAAACTTCAGACGGGCCGGGACATGTACTGGCTTAAGCAGGGGGACACGTCTGGCACTGCAGGATTTGAGTCCCTGGCGGTGTAGTGTGTTACTGATGGTAGGCTTTGTTACTTTGGTCCCAGCTCTCTGCAGGTCATTCACTAAGTCCCCCCCGTGTGGTTCTGGGATTTTTGCTCACCGTTCTTGTGATCATTTTGACCCCACGGGGTGAGATCTTGCGTGGAGCCCCAGATCGAGGGAGATTATCAGTGGTCTTGTATGTCTTCCATTTCCTAATAATTGCTCCCACAGTTGATTTCTTCAAACCAAGCTGCTTACCTATTGCAGATTCAGTCTTCCCAGCCTGGTGCAGGTCTACAATTTTGTTTCTGGTGTCCTTTGACAGCTCTTTGGTCTTGGCCATAGTGGAGTTTGGAGTGTGACTGTTTGAGGTTGTGGACAGGTGTCTTTTATACTGATAACAAGTTCAAACAGGTGCCATTAATACAGGTAACGAGTGGAGGACAGAGGAGCCTCTTAAAGAAGAAGTTACAGGTCTGTGAGAGCCATAAATCTTGCTTGTTTGTAGGTGACCAAATACTTATTTTCCACCATCATTTGCAAATAAATTCTTTAAAAATCCTACAATGTGATTTTCTGGATTTTTTTTCTCATTTTGTCTGTCATAGTTGAAGTGTACCTATGATGAAAATTACAGGCCTCATCTTTTTAAGTGGGATTACTTGCACTATTGGTGGCTGACTAAATACTTTTTTGCCCCACTATGTCTGAGAGTCAAAGAATAAGATCATACACAACATTAGCAAGCGAGCTAACATTATCTAGCTAACAGTACACTTCAACTTGAAATACCGCTTTCTGTCAAAATTAGAAATGTGTAATATCAAAAATTTTTGCTAGCGAGACTATCTTACCGTATACATCATGGTTGGACGAGTCTCCTGTCGGATGCCATGGTTGCCCTTAGTTTGAAGATGTAACCCGGAGACAGTGGAGAGCATACAGAGCCCTGAACTCAACCCCATAGAACATCTTTGGGATTAATTTAAAGTTAGATGCGTTATTGTTAGCTAGCTTACAATACACTTTTAACTTGACATTAGAGTTATGCAGTTTTACTATGCGTTACATAAAATGTGTTTGACATACTGACCAGCTCAAATGGACAGAATTGAGCTATATGTCAGACCAATCCAATCATCACTCGGCATGTCCAGCCCACTCATTATCTTAGCCAATCATGGCTAGCAGAAAGGTTGCTGTATTTCACTCAGGCTTGTAATTTAACAATTCATTTTTATTTGCAGATGTCATACAGGTTTGTTATTAAGGCACATTAAAGTTCACATGTTTGAGAAGGCATTTCTGCCAAAAATGCATTTTGATAAAGTTTATTTTCAAATGGCTCGACTGAAGTAGTAGCTCCGAACATGCGCCTAGTTTCCTGAAAGGGTCACAAATAAAAACCCTTGAATGAGTAGGTGTCAACTTTCAGCTGGTGCCGTATATCCCTTCAGTAAGATTTGATTCCAAACACTGTTGTGATACATTTCAGTATTCTAAGGCAGTGGGGCTAGGGCTCGAGGAGTTGGCATATTTAGCATAGTATTTTTTTATTTTTTATTTGTCCAGGCTTTCAACTTACTCTTGAAAGTTGTAATAGTAGAATGCACAAGGTGCAGTTTTGTAATTGGGTAGTGCATCAGTTTCTCTTGTCACGTCAGTCATTGCATACCTTACTTATAACAACTCGCCTATGTCGGCTAACATGTTTTATTTAGTTTTTTTGTCTATAGATTTTCATGTTTGAGTCACTCATATCTCAAATACATGGCAATGTATAAAATTGCAAGAGGATGAGTTTTAAAATTGCAACATTTTCTTTGCACCCCATGACAAAATGAAATAAAATACACTGTGACCAAAAGCATGTGGACGCCTGCTCGTCAAATCTGATTCAAAATGGGCGTTAATATGGAATTGGTCCCCCCTTTGCTGCTACAATAGCCTCCACTCTTCTGGGAATGCTTTTCACTAGATGTTGGAACATTGCTGCGGGGACTTGCTTTTATTTAACCACTCCATGGCTGCTCGGCCATGGAAACCCTTTTATGCCGACGAACAGTTACTGTGAAATGATTTGTTGGAAAGCTGGCGTCCTATGGCGGTGTTTTAAACCTACAAAATGCCTCTGATGCTCTGATGGGTTTGGCAAGAGAGGAGACCGAGCTTGCCAGACAGGTCCATGCATGTGTTTTAGCATGTCCTACCTGACTTGCATGCACTTTCAGCAAATGTATTATTAAAAATAAAAAACAGATACCTTATTTACATAAATATTCAGACCCTTTGAAATTGAGCTTGGGTGCATCGTTTCCATTTATCATCCTTGATGTTTCTACAACTTGATTGGAGTCCACCTGTGGTAAATTCAATTGATTGGACAAGATTTGTAAAGGCACACACCTGTCACACATAAGGTCCCACAGTTGACCGTGCATGTCAGAGTAAAAACCAAGTCTTGAGGTTGAAGGAGTTGTCTGTAGAGCTCAGGACAGGATTGTGTTGAAGCACAGATGGGGGAAGGGTACCAAAAATGTCTTCTGAATTGAAGGTCCCCAAGAACAGTGGCCTCCATAATTCTTACATGGAATTAGCTTGGAACCACCAAGTCTCTTCCTAGAGCTGGCCGCTCGGCCAAACTGCAATCGGGGGAGAAGGGCCTTGGTCAAGGAGGTGACCAAGAACCCGATGGTCACTCTGACAGAGCTCCAGAGTTCCTCTGTGGAGATGGGAGAATCTTCCTGAAGGACAACCATCTGTGCAGCACTCCAATCAGTGGCCAGATGTAAAAGGCACATGACAGCCCGCTTGGAGTTTGCTGAAAGACCATGAGAAACGAGATTCTCTGGTTTAATGAAACCGAGATTGAACTCTTTGGCCTGAAGGCCAAGCATCACGCCTGGAGGAAACCTGGCACCATCCCTACGGATGTGTGGTGGCAGCATCATGTGTGGATGTTTTTCAGTGGCAGGGAGACCAGTCAGGATTGTGGGAAATATAAACCGAGAAAAGTACGGAGATCCTTGACAAAAACCTGCCCCAGAGTGCTCAGGACCTCCGACTGGGGCGAAGGTTCATCTTCCAACAGGACATTGACCCTAAGCACACAGCCAAGACATCGCAGGAGTGGCTTTGGGGCAATTCTCTAAATGTCCTTGAGTGGCCAGGCCATAACCCGATCTTGAACGCGATTGAACATCTCTGGAGAGACCTGAAAATAGCTGTGCAGTGACGCTCCCCATCCAACTGACAGAGCTTGAGAGGATCTGCAGAGAAGAATGGGAGAAAGTATCCAAAATGTGTGCCACGCTTATAGCGTAATACCAAAGACTCGAGGCTTTACTGCCAAAAGGTGATTCAACAATGTACTGAGTAAAGGGTTTGAGTACTTATGTAAATGTGATGTTTTTTTGTATTTAATTTTTAATGTCAACTTTTTGCTTGGTCATTATGGGCTTTTGTGTATAGATTGAGTAAAAACAACAATTGAATCCATTTTAGAATAAGGCTGTATTGTAACAAAGTGGAAGAAGTCAAGGGGTCTGAATACTCCAAATGCATTGTGTACACACACACACACACCTATTCCTTTTCATTTCAGCATTAGCTTCCCTCATACGCATGCATGCACACTGACACTCCACCATTTCTGAATGTTGCTTATGAAAAATAGATTGGTGCCACAGTTTGCAATCCACCCCCCCCCCCCCCCATCCAAGATATGTATGCAGAGGGCCAGACAAAATGTAATCCGTCTGTTGACATGGTGATTACCACAAATCCTAATCTCCCTGCTGCTGATTTACCGCATTTTCACTGGATGACAGAGAGTAGACCAAGAACAGAAAGAGTGGATTGCAGAGAGGAGAAGAGGGTCAAGAAATGACAAAAGCAGAGAAAATAGTCAACTAAGACTGCAGCCTCGGTGCCCAGTGTTGTCCATTAATTTGAACTAAAGGTCTCCCTTTAGGATTGGCTTGTAGCCTAGTTAACATCCACTGATTTAGACATACAACCTCCATAATGTGTGATGGTAATAAGCATTTAAAAATAAAAAATAAGCATTTAATAAGCATTTAATAATCAGTACAATTTGGAATTTGGTTTGGCAGTTGACATTGTTCTGCATATGGTCTACTGTGAGTCATGCCCACAACCATTTATGAAGTCCTTACTGTTTGCATTCATCATGAAGTTATACATGGTAATGTACAGCATAACTAGGTTAGTTGAGCTGAGAACCACTTGCACAACGAGTGACTTTAATAGGCTGTAATCTGTCTCCTAGGGCTCTTAAGTGCTCAACTTCATAACATCAAGAGTCAAATGGGTGTAGTCTTAAACATTTTTTTAATCGGAAAATGTAACTTTCTGTGGCGTACAGCCTTCAAAAGTAGATATGATTAGGCTGTTCTTACCTCTTTTGATATGGATGGCAGTAACTGCGTGTTTATTAAAAGCTCCTGCCTAAGATAAAATCTAACAGGCTTGTACTGTGAAACAACTATCTTCCACAATGGTCCCATTTTTTATTGGCTATCAATACAGTACTTTGTTTAAGGTCGGCCTTTAACCATAGTCTTGTCCCCAGAGGGTTGAAGAGAAAACAAGACCGGAACCTGGGAAACCAGCAGCACGAGACCAGCACATGAGCATTTTTTTCACTGGCTTGATAGCTGTAGTGCAGTGACTTGTGGATGAAGGGGCCTTGTTTGACAGCAAAAAAAAATATTTTTAGTGCATTTGTTTGATCAACTCATGTAGGTGAAGTAGCTTAATCTTTCTTGTCAAGCTTGATCACAAAGTAGCCTGTAATTTAGACCTACTGTACCATAGGTGAATATTTTAACGGGGTTGATATGACAACAGCCAGTGACAGCCCAATTCAAACAAATCTCATAATTAAAATTCCTCAAACATGTATCTTATACTATTTTAAAGGTAATCTTGTTAATCCCACCACATTTCCCGATTTCAAATAAGCTTTACAGCGAAAGCTTCACAAACGATTGTTAGGTCAGAGCCAAGCCACAGAAAAACACAGCCATTTTTCCAGCCAAAGAGATGAGTCACAAAAAGCACAAATAGAGAAAATTAATCACTAACCTTTGATCTTCATCAGATGACACTCATAGGACTTCATGTTACATGATACATGTGTGTTTTGTTCGGTAAAGTGCATATTTATATAAAAAACTTCTCCGTATACATTGGTGCGTTATGTTCACTAGTTCCAAAAACATCCGGTGATATTGCAGAGAGCCACATCATTTTATAGAAATACTCATAAATGTCGATGAAAATACAGACATAGAAATATACAGTGGGAAGAACAAGTAATTGATACACTGCCGATTTTGCAGGTTTTCCTAGCATTTTATTGCATGACATAAGTATTTGATCACCGACCAACCAGTAACAATTCCGGCTTTCACAGACCTGTTAGTTTTTCTTTTAAGAAGCCCTCCTGTTCTCCACTCATTACCTGTATAAAATACACCTGTCCACACACTCAATCAAACAGACTCCAACCTCTCCACAATGGCCAAGACCAGGGAGCTCTGTAAGGACATCAGGGATAAAATTGTAGACCTGCACAAGGCTGGGATGGGGTACAGGACAATAGGCAAGCAGCTTGGTGAGAAGGCAACAACTGTTGCCGCAATTATTAGAAAATGGAAGAAGTTCAAGATGATGGTCAATCACCCTCGGTCTGGGGCTCCATACAAGATCTCACCTCGTGGGGCATCAATGATCATGAGAAAGGTGAGGGATCAGCCCAGAACTACACGGCAGGACCTGGTCAATGACCTGAAGAGAGCTAGGACCAGTCTCAAAGAAAACCATTAGTAACACACTACGCCGTCATGGATTAAAATCCTGCAGCGCACACAAGGTCCCCCTGCTCAAGCCACCGCATGTCCAGGCCGTCTGAAGTTAGCCAATGACCATCTGGATGATCCAGAGGAGGAATGGGAGAAGGTCATGTGGTCTGATGAGACGAAAATTAGAGCTTTTTGGTCTAAACTCCACTCGCCGTGTTTGGAGGAAGAAGGATGAGTACAACCCCAAGAACACCATCCCAACCGTGAAGCATGGAGGTGGAAACATCATTCTTTGGGGATGCTTTTCTGCACAAGGGACAGGACGACTGCACCGTATTGAGGGGAGGATGGATGGGGCCATGTATCGCAAGATCTTGGCCAACAATCTCCTTCCCTCAGTAAGAGCATTGAAGATGGGTCGTGGCTGGGTCTTCCAGCATGACAACGACCCGAAACACACAGCCAGGGCAACTAAGGAGTGGCTCCGTAAGAAGCATCTCAAGGTCCTGGAGTGGCCTAGCCAATCTCCAGACCTGAACCCAATAGAAAATATTTGGAGGGAGCTGAAAGTCCGTATTGCCCAGCGACAGCCCCGAAACCTGAAGGATCTGGAGAAGGTCTGTAATGTAGAAGTGGGCCAAAATCCCTGCTGCAGTGTGTGCAAACCTGGTCAAGAACTACAGGAAACGTGTGATCTCTGTAATTGCAAACAAAGGTTTCTGTACCAAATATTAAGTTCTGCTTTTCTGATGTATCAAATACTTATGTCATGCAATAAAATGCTAATTAATTACTTTAAAATCATACAATGTGATTCTGGATTTTTGTTTTAGATTCCGTCTCTCACAGTTGAAGTGTACCTATGATAAAAATTACAGACCTCTACATGCTTTGTAAGTAGGAAACACTGCCGATTTTGCAGGTTATCAATTACTTGTTCTCCCCACTGTATATACACCTCTCCTTAATGTAAACTCTGTGTCAGATTTCAAAAAAGCTTTACCATGCAATAATCTGAGTACAGCTTTCAGACAACAAAGCAGCCAGAAAGATATCTGCCATCAACATTAGTCATAAATAGCATTATAAATATTCATTTACCTTTTGATCTTAATCAGAATGCACTCCCAGGAATCCCAGTTTCACATTAAATGTTTGATTTGTTTGATAATATCCATCATTTTTGTACAAAGAGCTACTTTTGTCAGCACGTTTGGTAAACAATTCCAAAGTCACTGCTGGCAGACCTGACTCATTCCTCTCTCATTCGGTCCCACTTCACAGTAGAATCCTCAAACAAGTTTCTAAGGACGGTTGACATCTAGTGGAAGCCTTAGGAAGTGCAACATAACCAATATCCCACTGTGTATTCAATAGGGGCTGGGTTGAAAATCGACCAACCTCAGATTTACCACTTCCTGTTTGGATTTATTCTCAGGTTTTTGCCTGCCATATGACTTCTGTCATACTCAGACCTCATTCAAACAGTTTTAGAAACTTCAGTGTTTTCTATCCAATACTACTAATAATATGCATATATTAGCAACTGTGACTGAGGAGCAGGCAGTTTACTCTGGGCACCTTCCATCCAAGCTACTCAATACTGCCCCTGCAGCCATAAGAAGTTTTAAGCAGTTTTAGCTGTTAGTACCACTTTCCAGACATTCACTCCTTGTTTGGAACTAGCAAGCGGTTGGACATTACACAGACACATGGGTACTAAAAATCCCATAGTTTTGGTCAAGGTGATCTTTGTATGTTCCCCCAATGCTTGAACATGGCACCCAGTTTACATTTGGCTCACTTTCTCGCAGGGTGGCAATCGATGACGGAACCAATTTTTCTCCGTTACCCACTGTACAATTTAATTCCCCCACTCCCCCTCCAGTCTGACTCAGTTTTACCCCTTTCGCCTTATTATCCTTATCACCCCTGTCAACTGCCTCTTCCCCATGTCCCACTGGAGCCTCATCCAGTCAGTGCCTATGCAGTAGCTTCCATCTGTTTCGGCAGAGGTGTTTCTGAAGCAACCCTCTAAATCCCAACAGGTGAACCCATAAAAGTAATAAAAAGTTAATCACAATTTTACTTCTGGTTCAGTTATGATTACAAAGTTAATACGTTAGCTCCAAATTCTCATTTGTTATTTCCCTGTCTGTAATCAAACTGTCCCATGTCTCTTTTGTTAAAGGCCCAATGCAGCAGTTTTTTTTTATACAGTACTGGTCAAAAGTTTGGATATCTACTCATTAATAACAGGAAGCCAGTGTTGGGAGGGTAGCACTGGAGTAATATGATCACATTTTTTGGTTCTAGTCAGGATTCTAGCAGCCGTATTTAGCATTAACTGAAGTTTATTTAGTGCTTTATCCGGGTAGCCGGAAAGTGGAGCATTGCAGTAGTCTAACCTAGAAGTAACAAAAGCGTGGATTAATTTTTCTGCATCATTTTTGGACAAAGTTTCTGATTTTTGCAATGTTACGTAGATGGAAAAAAGCGGTTCTTGAAACAGCCTTGATATGTTTGTCAAAAGAGAGATGAGGGTCCACGGTAACGCCGAGGTCCTTCAGTTTTATTTGAGACGTCTGGACAACCATTAAGATGAATTGTCAGATTCAACAGAAGATCTCTTTGTTTTTTGGGACCTAGAACAAGCATCTCTGTTTTGTCCGAGTTTAAAAATAGAACGTTTGCAGCCATCCACTTCCTTATGTCTGAAACACAGGCTTCTAGCGAGGGCAATTTTGGGGCTTCACCATGTTTCATTGAAATGTACAGCAGTGTGTCATCCACATAGCAGTGAAAGTTAACATGTTTTCAAATGACATCCCCAAGAGGTAAAATATATAGTGAAAACAATAGTGGTCCTAAAACGGAACCTTGAGGAACACCGAAATTTACAGTTGATTTCTCAGAGGACAAACCATTCAGAGAGAAACTGATATCTTTCCGACAGATAAGATCTAAACCAGGCCAGAACATGTTCATTATAGACCCATTTGGGTTTCCAATCTCTCCAAAAGAATGTGTGATCGATGGTATCAAAGCAGCACTAAGGTCTAGGAGCACGAGGACAGATGATAGGCTTTATCGTTTTTTGCCCAGATATGTTTGGTGATTGACTAGGAATTCCTTAGCTTGACCATTCGATTGCGATCGACCGTTTGGTGACCAACGACCTAATACAATCTCTTAGCCAGATTCTCTAACTGAAACCATCTCTTTTGCAGCCCGTGACTTGAGTGTGGTCAGTTGACATATGCCTGCAGTATTCACTTACATACCTATCTAGAAGTCATTTGGAAGAAGTGGTTGTACTACAGGGAAGGATTCCTTCAAGTTGGTGATAACATTCTGTGAGGAAGTAAACACTTGAGCCAAGAGAAATTCAATAATTCTCTCCTGAGTTGCACCACGGTTTAAGGCGCTGCGTCACAGTGCTTGAGGCGTTACTGCAGACCCGGGTTCGATCCCAGGCTGTGTCGCAGCTGGGAGACCCCTTTAGTACGGCTTACTTCCAGGTTAAGCAATGGTTGTGTTTCGAAGGACGCATGGCTCTCGACCTTCATGCCTCCCACATCCGTACAGGAGTTGCAGCGACGGGACAAGACTCTAACTACGAAATGGATATCATGAAAAGGGGACAAAAGTTACAAATAAAACAAACCAAAAAAAAGATACTGAAGTTGATTAAAATGTAGTCCTAGGCCTTTTTTGCTTTCTGCAGTGATTGTATGAAAAATAAACACTAAACTGAAATGATTTAGGCTACTTACTGTTAAGCCTAGATCTCGAGATCAATTCCACAGACTTGGTTTAGTCCATTTTTCAATAATTAAGCAGTTTATTCTTGTGAAGAGATTAGGGCTGTGGCAGTCACAATTTCGTCAGCCGGTGATTGTCAAGCAAATAACTGTCGGTCTCATGGTAATTGACCGTTAATTAACGAAAACATTTAGCTTCTCCTGGCTTCAACACAGCCTACAAGCCATTTTAAAAAGTCTTAAATCCATATAAATGTCATAAATCCATTATTTTGCGTCAGGTCTAAAGAAGCATGATATGAAGAAAATGTAGTGTATTTCAGAATAACGATAGCATACTTTTTGTCCTGATGTGGCTATGCCAAATGGCTGTGGGCTACACTATTTAATTTAGCTGACACGATTTGCTTATAATTCCGTGGCTTTGTTTGATATTTTATAGTATGAAGAATACAATTGAAGAAAGCTGAATAAAATATAACTGTTTTCTCCTAACGATTTAAGGGAATGCGCACATGCGGCTATTGAGCGGTTAACAAAGATAGGTATTCCTATTTGCTTAATTTAGTTATTAATGTAACTTCAGTTATACAAATGTTGGGCTATATGTTTATTTTTATTGAATTGTAAGGCTGCATGATGAGACTAATGAGGTTTTGAAAAAAGTTGCATGAAAGGCATGCACTCTATTTTTTTTTTGTGCAGGCTGTACACATGCCAATAGTCTCATATTCACAATTTGACAAGCACTTAATAATGCCTCGAATTTCACGGTGGCATCCCTGTAATGCACCCTAAAAAAATCCTTGCCTTGAGGCCTCCCGGGTGGCGCAGTGGTTAAGGGCGCTGTACTGCAGCGCCAGCTGTGCCATCAGAGTCCTGGGTTCGCGCCCAGGCTCTGTCGTAACCGGCCGCGACCGGGAGGTCCGTGGGGCGACGCACGTCGGCCTAGCGTCGCCCGGGTTAGGGAGGGCTTGGTCGGTAGGGGTGTCCTTGTCTCATCGCGCACCAGCGACTCCTGTGGCGGGCTGGGCGCAGTGTACGCTAGCCAAGGTGGCCAGGTGCACGGTGTTTCCTCCGGCGCATTGGTGCGGCTGGCTTCCGGGTTGGATGTGCGCTGTGTTAAAGAAGCAGCGGCTTGGTTGGTTGTGTATCGGAGGACGCATGACTTTCAACCTTCGTCTCTCCCGAGCCCGTACGGGAGTTGTAGCGATGAGACAAGATAGTAGCTACTACAACAATTGGATACTACGAAAATTGGGGAGAAAAAGGAGTAAAATTTAAAAAAATAAATAAAAAAAAATTCCTTGCCTTTTGTGACCCGGAGTGCTACGTTGTGCCCTTCTCCCTGAGCGTGCTGCACATTCTGAAGCGTCTCTCACTCACACGGCTCTGTCACATGATCGGGTCTTTATCACAGGCAACAAGTTAAGACGGACACATCGGGGACACCACTCCGCGCGTTGTTATCCAATTCCGAGGTGCATATTGTAAGAACTGTCCACATTTTTCATCAGCCAACAAGATGAGTAGGCCTAATGAACATCAAAAGCACTAGCCAATGTCAATCTACTATCCCCCATAGTACAAAAGTCGACCTATTCTGTGCGAGAAATATTCCAAACTGTCTAGAGCAGTTGTGGGATGCGATAGATTCCAAATGAATACAATCACCAGAATTACATTTTTTATATGTGGCTGACGCAACAGATCAGAACGTTTTGCTTAAATTGTTGATAAACTATTTGGCTATTTCACATAAGCACACATGGTAGTAGGCTATAGTAGGCTATAAGCATGAATGTTTCATTAGCGGAAACACTTTTTAAAAGTGACTGCAAATGAAATTATGCAAATGAAATTATGCATGTAATTCTTTTATGCATGTAATTCTTTTATTATTGAGTTTGGTAAGCTAGTAATGACCAGCAGCAGCATCAGAGCTTGGAGAAGCCTAATTACGGTGACTAAACGGTCATGTGGAATTTGACTGCCGGCTACACGAGATTTGTATAATGCTTCCTAAATGTTTGTCATGGAAGGCACACAGAGAATTTTACACAGGGTTGTCTCTTGCCAAGTTCAGTTGTTGCACAGACAAGAATAAGCAACTGACCTCTGTGCCATGCTCGAGTGTAACCCGATGAAAGTTGTAACAGCTGTGCATGTCCTTTACAGCCCCTCCTCCCCTTCCAAGCTCACTGCAGCTACCTTGTCTATCTTGGGTGGTTCATTCCAGTTTACGTAACTATTTATAACATAAAACAACACTGGTAATCAACTCCAGTTTAGGACGGGTAATCATGTCAGTTCCTTTCCTCAGAATGTCAGTCTGAATATGCCTACAGCTATGGCAGGATTCCTGGCGGATGTTCCTGGAGATCATAATTTTAAACTGACTGCTGACCCCAGCCAACTCAGATCCTGCTTCCCAATAATTAAATTCATCTGTCAGGTTATTACACCAGTATACTGAGATGTATTAGTTCTCTAGCTGAGTGTATTTGGGAGCACTTGTTCTCTCTCGTTGAGTTGCCATATTACTGAAGACATGGCTGTTGTGAGTTGTAATGAGCCAAAAGGTTGATGCAGAATAACACCAGAGGAAAGTAATAGTACAACACAGACTAACAGGGAGTAATGAATGCCAGCATAAACACATCACACATTTGTCCTTTTATTCTAATATGTTTTAAAAACAACTTTGTTTTGAATGCTCTTTTTTTCTGTCCAAATAAGCAAACTAAATAAATGTAACTAAACTGTCTCTCCTGTCTTGCTGCAGATATCCAGGAATTTTACGAAGTGACCTTATTGGACAATCAGAAATGTGTGGAGTCCCCGAAGACGTCGGAGCCCATGCTGCCGGTCAACCTGTGGGATTTCTCTAGCCTCCAAAGCACAACGGTGACCTCAGACACTCTGCCAAGCCTTAGCACCAGCATAGAGGTAAGAGGGGACGATTCATGGTCAGCGCTGGTATATAGAGTATGTAGCATCATGGATCACTTGGGGATAAGAAATGTGGACTTGTTTTTGTTTGTATTTTGTAAAGGGCCCTTGCCCCATCTCATGTCAGGGAGGTGCTTCACATGTGAAATAGAGGAATTGCCCTTGATCTAACAGAATTACACTTTAACTCAGATTTATTTACTTTAAAATGCATGCCAAACAAAAAACATTTATTTCACAATGGCACATTTTAATGGAACAGCTGTGCAGATGCAAACAATTACAGTAAAAACAGTTTTTTTTTGCGACCATGTGTTCCTAAAACTGTTAAATATATGCTCCGTATTAAGTTTCATAATGTCTGCAGAACATGACACCTTAAGTTAGATTTTTTTTTGTTTTGGTTGTTGAACTACAGTAGATGAAGTGTGTTTACATCCGGTTCTGGAATTACGGTAACCAGAAGGGTCCCTAATCTGTACTACACAGAAATGCTTAATTATGGATATCCGTATCATTCTCTTTGTGGTGAAAGTCAAAGTTCCAAAAGCTGTATGAGATGATAGAAAATATTTTGCTGTGACTCTTACATGCTGACCAGACCGGACACGTCGCGTGTGCGAGCAATGCAAAATACATTTAGAAATCATGTTATTGAATTATTGCACCCACACAGCTCGCGCCGCCAACGAGTGTCAGCGATGCCAAGGGCTAAAATAGAACTCCTTTCTATTTCTGATGCAGATCACGCTGAATGTCTTGCCTCTCCCATCTCCTAATTTGTTTATAGAAGCAGGTACCCACGTGCCATCTCCTCATTGGTTATACCCACGTGGGTGATTGAAAGACAATGTTTTGCCGGTTGTCGTGGTAAAAGTGTAGATGCCAATCACCATATAATTTCTAAGATGAAAAAGTTGGCCGTTTTATGTGTGGATTAATTGTCGGAGTAGAAAACCTTGTGCATTTCAGGTAAAATAACAACTCAATGTTTATATCCCAGGACAAATTAGCTAGCAGATGCAAGCTAACTAGCTAAATTCCCATACATGTTTAATGCTTTTCGACCTGTCCCCAAATTAATGTCATTGTTTCAGAGTTTGTTTTGATATTTTAACCTGCGTGTCGTGATCACGTTTGGTGTAGGGGGACAAAATACATTTATGCACGATAGCGCAAGATGGCGCACATGCGCAGCCGGTTTGGGTTCCGTGTTATGTGGATGATGATACAAATATTTGTTGGTCTGATGTAATTTATAAGGAGCATCCAGACGCTGCACTTGATTCATTTTTTTAAATGTCTTTTTCCAATTATTGATAAACATGCACCTGTTAACCTGTTGCGTCGAGCAATCCCGTATCCGGGAGCGTAATTTTAGCCTCAAGCTCATTACCATAACGCAACGTTAACTATTCATGAAAATCGCAAATGAAATGAAAGAAATATATTGGCTCACAAGCTTAGCCTTTTGTTAACAACACTGTCATCTCAGATTTTCAAAATATGCTTTTCAACCATAGCTACACAAGCATTTGAGTAAGAGTATTGATAGCTAGCATAGCATTAAGCCTAGCATTCAGCAGGCAACATTTTCACAAAAACAAGAAAAGCATTCAAATAAAATCATTTACCTTTGAAGAACTTTGGATGTTTTCAATGAGGAGACTCAGTTAGATAGCAAATGTTCAGTTTTTCCAAAAATATTATTTGTGTAGCGGAAATCGCTCCGTTTTGTTCATCACGTTTGGCTAAGAAAAAACCCAGAAAATGCAGTCATTACAACGGCAAACTTTTTTCCATATTAACTCCCTAATATCGACAGAAACATGGCAAACGTTGTTTAGAATCAATCCTCAAGGTGTTTTTCACATATCTATTCGATGATAAGTCATTCCTGGCAGTTTCGTTTCTCCTCTGAACCAAATGGAAAAATGCACGCACCTGGAGATTACGCAATAGTTTCGACGGATGACACCGAGCGGACATCTGGTAAATGTAGTCTCTTATGGTCAATTTTTTTGATAATGAATGTCTTTCTGCCCATAATTTCATTTAACTCCCTCTTTCATTGAATCCGATGCTTATTCATCACAACCATTCGACGTTGGCAACTATTTATGATTACTTCATTGGCAAAGTGGGCGAACTGCAGCAGGACATGCCAACAAACTGAGCCATCGTACTCAAGCATAGAAAATCATAATGTAAGAAATGCATTGAAAGTTAGTATGGGAGAGGTGGATTTTTTTTATCGATCAATAATGATAAACCTCCTGGCATTGACACTTTACATGGAAAGCTGCTGAGAATGGTAGCTGACTCTAGAGCCATTCCAATCTGTCATATCTTTAGAGGAAAGTATTTTGTCCTCAGGCTTGAGAAGCCAGTCATTCCGCTACCCAAGAGTGGTAAAGGGGCCTTTACTGTTTCTAACAACATACCTATCAGCTTGCTGCCAGCTCCTACCAAACTGTTAGAAAAAACAATGACCAAATACAATGCTATTTCTCTGTAAACAAATCAAGACTTTCAGCGTGCTTATAGAGAAGGGCACTCGACATGTACTGCACTGACACAAAGAACTGACAGTTAATAGGAAATTGATAAGAAGATTGAGCTGTGCTGTTAGATTTTAGTGCAGCATTTGATATTATTGACCATAACCTGTTGAGAACTGATGTTATGGCTTTTCAAGCCATATTGTGGATTCAGAGGTATCTATCTAATAGAACTGAGGGTCTTCTTTAATGGAAGCTTCTCTAATGTAAAACATGTAAAGTGTGCTGTTCCGCAGGGCAGCTCTCTAGGCCCTCTACTCTTGTTTTTTATTTTTACCATTGACTTGCCACTGGCATTAAACAGCATGTGTGTCCATGTGTGCTGATTCAACCATATACTCATCAGCAACCACAGATTATGAAGTCACTGAAACCCTTAACAATGAGTTGCAGTCTGCTTTGGAATGGATGGCCAGTAATAAACAAACTGGTTCTGAACATCTCTAAAACTAAGAGCATTGTTTTTGGTACAAATCATTCCCTAAGTTCTAGATCTCAGCTGAATCTGGTAATGAATGGTGTGGCTGTTGAACAAGTTGAGACTAAATTACTTGGCGTTACCTTAGATTGTGAACTGTCATGGTCAACATTTAGATTCAACGGTTGTAAAGATGGGTAGAGGTCTGTCTGTAATATAGAGATGCTCTTCTTTTTTGACACCGCACTCCAAAAAGCAAGTCCTGCAGACTATAGTCTTGTCTTGATTATTGTCCAGTCGTGTGGTCGAATGCTGGAAGGAAAGACCTAGTTAAGCTGAAGTTGTCCCAGAACAGAGCGGCACGCCTTGCTCTTCATTGTAATTGGAGGGCTTAATATAAATACAATGCCAGACTCTCTTCTCTTAGAGTTGAGGGTGGACTGACTGAATCACTTATTTTTAAAGAAACAATGTGTTATATTCCAAATTGTTTGCTTAGTCAACTTACACACAGCTTTGACACACGCTTACCCCACCAGACAAAATCAAAAGTAAATCAGTATCTGGTGTGGCCACTAGCTGCATTACATTCTCCAGTGCATCTCCTTCTCATGAACTGCACCAGATTTGCCAGTTCTTGCTGTGAGATGTTACCCCACTCTTCCACCAAGGCACCTGCAAGTTCCCAGACATTTCTGGGGGGAATTTCCCAAGCCTTCACCCTCCGATCCAACAGGTCCCAGGCGTGCTCTATGGGATTGAGATCCGGGCTCTTTGCTGGCCATGGCAGAATACTGACATCCTATCTTGCAGGATATCACACACAGAACGAGCAGCATGGCTGGTGGCATTGTCATGCTGGAGGGTCATGTCAGGATGAGCCTGCAGGAAGGGTACTACATGAGGGAGGAGGATGTCTTCCCTATAACGCACAGTGTTGAGATTGCCAATGACAACAAGCTCATTCCGATGATGCTGTGACACACCAGCCCCAGACCATGACGGACCATCCACCTCCAAATCGATCCTGCTCCAGAGTACACGCTCATTCTTTCGACAATCAACGCGAACCCGACCATCACCCCAGTGAGACACAACCGCGACTCGTCAGTGAAGAGTACTTTTTTGCCAGTCCCGTGTGGTCCAGCGACTGTGGGTTTGTGCCCGTAGGCGACGTTGTTGCTGGTGAGGACCTGCCTTACAACAGGTATACAAGCCCTCGGTCCAGCCTCTTTCAGCCTATTGCGGACAGTTTTAGCACTGATGGAGGGATTGTGCGTTCCTGGTGTAACTCGGGCAGTTGTTGCCATCCGGTACCTGTCCTACAGGTGTGATGTTCGGATGTACCGATCCTGTAGCGCTGTCTTAGGCGTCTCACAGTACGGACATTGCAATTTATTGCCCTGGCAACATCTGCAGTCCTCATGCCTCCTTGCAGCACATTCACGCAGATGAGCAGGGTCCCTGGGCATCTTTGTTTTGGTGTTTTTCAGAGTCCATAGAAAGGCCTCTTTAGTGTCTTAAGTTTTCATAAACATTTTGCGATGAAGATCGTTGAATTCGAAAGTTTACATACACTTAGGTTGGAGTCATTAAAACTTGTTTCTCAACCACTCCACACATTACTTGTTAACTTATGGTCTAGGGGATGGTTGCGTCCACTTGGGCAAAAAAACAGGGAAAATGCAGCGCGGCCAATTTTTTTATTTATTTAAAAATCAAACTTTCATTAAATCACACATGTAAGATATTTAGACTAGAACATGTTAAACAAGGTTGGAATGTGAATCATAATTCTACTATTTGTGTTCATTTGCATCACTGTCAATGACGTACTTTTATTTTGAAGGCTATCCACAAAGTCCACTATTGCGGCTAATCCTTATTGTGGCTAGCGTCACATAGATGGGTCCAACCACCACAAATAAGAACTGTCTTATAAAGAACGGTCTTATAAATTAGGGTTATTTTTAGATGACACCTAGCTATATAGTTAGCTAACTATAGCTACTGAAACAGATCGTCATTTTGCTGTTTTTGGGGAAGAACATTGTTTGCATCCATGAGCTAGCTAGCTTTTTAAATTTTTTTTACCAGCACTGTAGGTGAGCAAGACAACTTTACCAGCATCATAGCATGCGTATCAATGAATCGTTGTAACATATGAAATACAAGTGATAGTGTAACTGTAAAAAATGAATGAACGCATTCAATGATTATGTGACGTACAGTCATATTCAGGTCCTGATTGGTCAACAAGCTTATTTGACATGTAAAATAGTGTTTTTTGACACGTATCTTTTTTGACATGCAAAGACCCAAACGGCATTCCATAGAAATACTGGTTGAGAATGAAATGACTGAACAATGAAACAGCACAGCAAGTTATTGAAAAAAATGGGTTTTACTGGTAATAGGGACATACGTAAATGCCAACAAAATAACTGTTTGGTTAGTGTGGTGTGTGTGTAACCTTTATTTCACTAGGCAAGTCGGTTAAGAACATATTCTTATTTACAATGATGGCCTAACCCTGGCAACACTGGGCCAATTGTGTGCCGCACTATGGGACTCCCAATCACGGTTGGATGTGATAGTCTGGATTCGAACCATGGACTTTAGTAACGCCTCTTGCGCTGAGATGCAGTGCCTTAGACCTCTGCGTGTGTGTGTTAGCTATTTAACTGTACTAAAAGGCCGCTAAAATTAATTATCGGGATGTTTTTTTTTTGTTGTAAAGGTAAATATCGGATATTGGTATCGGCCAAAAAATGTCATATCGACCTCACTAGTTTGAATACTTTCCCATTGCACTGTATTTGTGACCAACAGATAGATATTTGTATTCTAAGGTGTGACATCCATAGATCAGGGTCTAATGAATTTATTTCAATTGACTGATTTCCTTATGAATTGTAGCATGTAGCCTTTTAAATTGTTGTTCAGTGTACAATGTTGATCCATCCAGTTTTCTCCCATCACAGCCATTTAACTCTGTTTTAAAGTCACCATTGGCCTCAAGGTGAAATCTCTGCGCGCTTTCCTTCCTCGCCGGCAACGGAGTTATGAAGGACGCCTGTATATTTGTATTGACTGGGTGTATTGATACACCATCAAATGTGTAATTAATAACTTAACAATGCTAAAAGGGTAATTCAATTTCTGCTTTTTTCTCACGGCTTGACATCAATTTTTTTAGTCGCTTGTCTTTAGCATAAGTAGTTCAGACTTTTTTACTTGACCGAAAGTTTACGTCACCATGGGCCAAAAAGGAACCAGTTCACAAAATAATATTCCTTACTATCGCTGGTATTGAAAATGGAAGACTGCTTGTCTCTGATCCCATGTATTGTACAGTATTGCCTGCTGTGGTGGCCTTGAGCAAGGCACTTAACCCCCTACAAAGTAAATTACTACACTGATAGACCACATGTGTTTTAAACAGTAGCCTGTCACCCCCAACATCTTGAGAGCTACTGGGTGTGTAAGCTTTTGATCCAAACCCTGCTCAAACACACTAGAGTCAAGGTCCTGTTGAATAGCTGATTTTTTACAATATGGTTTGTTTGAGTACGGCTGGCGCAAAAGCTTGCACACCCAGTCACTCTCCTGGAGATCCTGGAGGATGGTTGACCACCCTGCAACATTACAATTACAACCAAATACATTGTCTTTTTTATTTAAGTTCTTCATTCAATGAACCAGGGATCAAATGGCTAAAGTGGGTTAGGTAGCCAACTAAGATGTTTGAATATTCAGTGTTCAGGAGAGAACTCGACAGCATAGAAGTTAATTGTCAATTAGGCTCTTCTAAGAATATATCTTTTTAAATTTGTCGGAAATACATGGCCGTTATTAAATAGAGGAGAATGTTTTACAACCATAGTATTAAGCATTGGTTTCATCACACAACATTTACATATGCTATGCTAATAGCTAAATAGTTAACTATGGAGAGAACCAGCGAAACTACACTGATTTTGAATTGGCTATGTAGTTGGTCTGTTCTGTATAATTATTTTACTTGCTGTGCACCTCTCCTCTCTTCCCCCCTCTGGCTACAGCCCACTGTCACACGCAGGTGATGCGCACACACCATGACTTTTCCAGGATTTTCATTGCTGTCCCAAAATTTGCTATAACTGCGCAAATAACTCACTAACTAGCAATGAATATCCACAAATGTTCACATGCAACTCGCTTTGATAAAATAAAAAACATATTGTGACTGCGTGATTGAAAGACCGCTTGTGCCTTTCAATGCAGTCTTACAATATTTCTACTCCAATGTGCTCTGCAGAGATTGGGAGGACAGTGCAACACATTGCATTCGGTGGACTCTCATCCAATTCAGATCGGAGTAGCCTAATATTATGATTTTTCTTTTACTTGTTCATTCAGACAAACTTAAATCTATATTCTTGTCCAAATTTTTTTTTTAAATAGCAAGCTGACAAGCGTTAATGTCGTGCCTTGTATCTACCAGTTGGTGCGCTTTGTGAGGGATTGGAAAACCTCTGGTCTTCGGTTGAATCTGTGTTCAAAAACACTGCTTGACTGTGGGACCTTACACATAATTGTATGTGTGGGGTACAGAGATGAAGTAGTCATTCAAAGATCATGTTGAACACTATTGTACACAGGGAGTCCCTGCAATTGATGTGACTAGTTCAATCCAGGTGTATAAAGCTCTTAGACTTACTCAGACAGGCGCACAGCTGTAATAACTGCACAATTTGATTCTAACATGTATTGACTCGGGTGAGATTTCTGTCTTTAATTTACTATGAATTGGCAAATTTTAATCACTGTCATTATGGGGTATTGTGTGTAGATGTGTGGGGAAAAATCTAGCTGTAATGCAACAAAATTGTGGATTAAGTCGAGGGTTATGAATACTTTCAGAAGGTACTGTAGATCCAAAAGTTAGTTGACACTGCTTTTGGACCAGATTTCCCAGCACTGACGTGATTTTTAGTGGTGTGTGCAGTTTTGGGGTTTCAGAAATATTTGTTTTGGGTTAGTGTTTAAAAAAAAGTTTTTGCTCCATCATGCTTTGCTTTGAGAAGCCTTTTTCAAATGAATTTCAACTAGTCACAGAATCCTACAAACATCAAATATTTATCAGTGTGCTGCATTTCAAGGCACAGTTCTTCTCTGCCAAGCTGTCTCTTCTCCCCCTGACCTGCCCTGCCCTCTTTCAGGACATACTGTGCCTTATCCACCAGGAGGTTCCTTCTGAGTGACCTCTTATAGCTATGTCATCTATCACTAGAGTTTTAGTCTGAAACATTGTGTAACATACGCCAAGGATGTTTTGACAGCTGCTCTCTGACGTATGCGCCTCATGGTCCACCATACATGAAGATATTGGGAGAGAGCGCTCTGCATTTTTAATAGGTAACTCAGTGTTCCTCTCCGGCTGCTGCTCGTTCACTCCTGAACTGCTTTGAGCGGGATGGGCACGGTTACTCGAATGTCCAGATATCCAAACGGATGTTAGTATTCAAACACCTATGAAGGTGGTAATATTTTTTTGTTTCCGATTTCAACAATGGAAAAACCTTTTAAAAAAGATTAGTCCATGTTACATTGTTACACAGCACACCATGACATTTGAAATGCTTAATCTAATAATAAAGCAAACTTTAGAATGTAATGTTTATGTATGGCGCATTGAGCTACTGCTGCTTCAGGCATCCTGCTGCTTTGACAGTCCATTGCACACTGTGGACACACATTAGTGATTGTTTAATTTTCTCTCATGAGTTGGGTTTTACATGAAAAGGCATTTCACTATCATAGCACATTTAGCCCTCTGGTCAGCCCTGACAACTGAATGCTTTTCCCCACTTCAAATGGACAAATACTACTGGAATAGCACCCTGAAAACGGTGCACTGTCTGCTGTTATGGCATTTTGTGTCATTGATTGGTCAGTAGAGTAGAGCAAATATGTTATTGCAGAGGCACAAATCTGATTTGATCACCTCCCTGACAGACTGGTTTCTGAGTTTAAAAAAAGCTGTTCCTTTCTCATCTTGTCTGTGTGGCATGTTAGGTAATATTCATCTTCACATGCTTTTCTCCTGGATTGAACCTGACATATCTTACTCTGTACTGGTATCCCCTGTATATAGCCTTGGTTGTTATTTTACTGCTGCTGTAACCTCTCTGGGATATGTGGGACGCTAGCGTACCGTACCACCTGGCCAAAAGCCAGGGAAAATGCAGAGCGCCAAATTCAAATAAATTACTATAAAAACTCAAACTTTCATTAAATCACACATGCAAGATAGCAAATTAAAGCTACACTTGTTGTGAATCCAGCCAACATGTCTGATTTCAAAAAGGCTTTTCGACGAAAGCAAACAATGCTATTATCTGAGAATAGCACCTCCGTAAACAAAGAGAAACCATATTTCAACCCTGCAGGCGCGACACAAAACGCAGAAATAAAATATAAATCATAGCTTACCTTTGACGAGCTTCTTTTGTTGGCACTCCAATATGTCCCATAAACATAACAAATGGTCCTTTTTGTTCGATTAATTCCATCAATATATATCCAAAATAATAAATGTCAATTTATTTGGCGCGTTTGATCCAGAAAAACACTGTTTCCAACTTGCGCAATGTGACCAGAAAATATCTTAAGTTACCTGTAAACTTTGCCAAAACATTTCATACTACTTTTGTAATACAACTAAGTATTTTAACTTAAATAATCAATAAAATTGAAGACGGGATGATCTGTGTTCAGTACAGGAAGAAAACAAACTATCATGCTTTCTGGTCATGCGCCTCTAACAGTACACTTCAAGTGATCCTCGTTCTGAACAGGGCTACTTCATTACACAAAGGAAAAACCTCAACCAATTTCTAAAGACTGGTGACATCCAGTGGAAGCGGTAGGAACTGCAAGAAGGTACCTTTTTAAATCTGGATTCCCATTGAAAAGAGTGACCTTAAAAAAAAATATATATATATATATCTGAATAGTTTGTCCTCGAGGGTTTCACATGCTAAATATGTTCTGTTATACTCAGACATGATTCAAACAGTTTTAGAAACTTCAGTGTTTTCTATCTAAATCTATTAATAATATGCATATCTTATCATCTGGGGATGAGTAGCAGGCAGTTGAATTTGGGCATGCATTTCATCTGGATGTGAAAATACTGCCCCCTGTCACCAAGAAGTTAATCGTTTGCAACTTCTATTTTCTGTTTTTTAGTTAATGTTTGTGACCTCATTAGACAATACAGCCACATTACCATAACTCTGGTAATACGAGGCTCCGTTATGAGATTTGCGTCTTATTATTGTATAAAATGAACGAGTAGAGATGAAACTGTGAAATTATGTAATGTGATTTTAAACTGTTTAATGAAAGAGAACATTGATTTGACATTGATCTGGTGTCATGGGGCAGCCCTTTTCCACATTATTGAATAAAACCCCCACCTGGAGAAATCATCTTCAGACCATGCGTACCTCGATTACCGAGAGGGATATGGTTTGAGCTCAGACCATGCATTCCTGTGTCAGCTGAGGGAGCTAAGGTTGTAACGGTTGTTGAATTCCTAACCAAACCACATGGAGTATTGGCTACACTGGTGGATATGGTTAAACTCTGAAACTATCGATACCGACAGAATAAGAGCTAATCTTCGATACTAATTACTAGTCTGCAGCTAGAATTTTCGTCTACCTGGAATGCGAAGACCGACAACCGCCGAAACATCTAACCTATAAGAACATTAATGGGACTCTGAAATATCCCTTCTAACCACGGAAGACTCCAGGAATGCAACGAGAAGTTCAACTGAACTTTACAACAGAGATCACGCCGACACACTGAGCATAAATATATATATACACTGCTCAAAAAAATAAAGGGAACACTTAAACAACACAATGTAACTCCAAGTCAATCACACTTCTGTGAAATCAAACTGTCCACTTAAGAAGCAACACTGATTGACAATACATTTCACATGCTGTTGTGCAAATGGAATAGACAACAGGTGGAAATTATAGGCAATTAGCAAGACACCCCCAATAAAGGAGTGGTTCTGCAGGTGGCGACCACAGACCACTTCTCAGTTCCTATGCTTCCTGGCTGATGTTTTGGTCACTTTTGAATGCTGGCGGTGCTTTCACTCTAGTGGTAGCATGAGACGGAGTCTACAACCCACACAAGTGGCTCAGGTAGTACAGCTCATCCAGGATGGCACATCAATGCGAGCTGTGGCAAGAAGGTTTGCTGTGTCTGTCAGCGTAGTGTCCAGAGCATGGAGGCACTACCAGGAGACAGGCCAGTACATCAGGCGACGTGGAGGTCGTAGTAGGAGGGCAACAATCCAGCAGCAGGACCGCTACCTCGCCTTTGTGCAAGGAGGAGCAGGAGGAGCACTGCCAGAGCCCTGCAAAATGACCTCCAGCAGGCCACAAATGTGCATGTGTCTGCTCAAATGGTCAGTAACAGACTCCATGAGGGTGGTATGAGGGCCCGACGTCCACAGGTGGGGGTTGTGCTTACAGCCCAACACTGTGCAGGACGTTTGGCATTTGCCAGAGAACACCAAGATTGGCACATTCGCCACTGGCACCCTGTGCTCTTCACAGATGAAAGCAGGTTCACACTGAGCACGTGTGACAGTCTGGAGACGCCGTGGAGAATGTTCTGCTGCCTGCAACATCCTCCAGCATGACCGGTTTGGCGTTGGGTCAGTCATTCTGTGGGGTGGCATTTCTTTGGGGGCCGCACAGCCCTCCATGTGCTCGCCAGAGGTAGCCTGACTGCCATTAGGTACCGAGATGAGATCCTCAGACCCCTTGTGAGACCATATGCTGGTGCGGTTGGCCCTGGGTTCCTCCTAATGGAAGACATTTCTAGACCTCATGTGGCTGGAGTGTGTCAGCAGTTACTGCAGGAGGAAGGCATTGATGCTATGGACTGGCCCGCCCGTTCCCCAGACCTGAATCCAATTGAGCACATCTGGGACATCATGTCTCGCTCCATCCACCAACGCCACGTTGCACCACAGACTGTCCAGGAGTTGGCGGATGCTTTAGTCCAGGTCTGGGAGGAGATCCCTCAGGAGACCATCCGCCACCTCATCAGGAGCATGCCCAGGCGTTGTAGGGAGGTCATACAGGCACGTGGAGGCCACACACACTACTGAGCCTTCTTTTGACTTGTTTTAAGGACATTGCATCAAAGTTGGATCAGCCTGTAGTGTGGTTTTCCACTTTAATTTTGAGTGTGACTCCAAATCCAGACCTCCATGGGTTGATAAATTTGATTTCCATTGATCATTTTTGTGTGATTTTGTTGTCAGCACATTCAACTTTGTAAAGAAAAAAGTATTTAAGAATATTTCATTCATTCAGATCTAGGATGTTATTTTAGCGTTCCCTTTATTTCTTTGAGAAGTGTATATTCATTGCAATTATTCCCGAATGAGTGAGCGTTCATGTGCAAAGGATTAATATTTCTATCAATATAATTATCAACTTTTGTGTTCTCGCCCTTCTCAGTCCCTTTATCTACCAAGCTGTCATATCGATTTAAGCCACTAGGGCAAATCCCCTATAATTTCCTTGTAACCATACCTACTGTTTTTTTGTTTATGCATTTCTGTGATTATTTAGTTAGTAAATAAATGATTAAGACAATTGATGTATGGATGATTCATAGTGAATACCTGGTTCATGTAGATAACAATTTACGATGTTTGGAATGAGACTAACGTGAGGTAAAGAATAATTCATTAATTAGAAGACTAATTGATCAGATATTAAACTATCTGAAAAGTTATATTTAACTTTAATCTGAAGATTTATCTTGGTGCCCCCGCCATCCTATTTAATTACGTTTACATGATTAGTTTAATCACGTAATAATAATTACAGAGAATTGATTTGATAAAATAATTCTTCACTTTATTGATGCCAAAGACATGACACCATCTTCAAAGGGGAATAACCCTAGACCAAAACGGTTACAGCCCTATATCTATCCTACCCTGCCTTTCTAAAGCCTTCGAAAGCCAAGTTAGTGGATCACCGACCATTTCGAATCCCACCGTACCTTCTCCGCTTTGCAATCTGGTTTCCGAGCTGGTCTAGTGTGCACCTCAGCCACGCTCAAGGTCCTATATAATATCATAACCGCTATCGATAAAAGACCGTACTGTGCAGCCATCGTCATCGACCTGGCCAAGGCTTTCAACTTTCAATCACTGCATTCTTATCGGCAGACTCAACAGCCTTGGTTTCTCAAATGACTTCTCACCTAGTTTTCCAACTAGTTCTCTGAGAGTTCAGTGTGTCAAATCGGAGGGCATGCTGTCTGGACCTCCTGCAGTCTCCATGGGTCTGCCACAGGGTTCAATTCTCGGGCCGACTCTTTTCTCTGTATAAATCAATGACATCTCTCTTGCTGCTGGTGATGTTCTGACCCACCTCCACGCAGACGACACCATTCTGTATACGTCTGGCTGTTCTTTGGACACTTAACAAACCTCCAGATGAGCTTCAATGCCATACAACACTCCTTCCGTGGCTTCCAGGTGATCTTAAATGCAAACTAAATGCATGCTCTTCAACCGCTGCCCGCACCCGCCTGCCCGTCTAGCATCACTACTCTGGATGGTTCGGTCTTAGAATATGTGGACAACTACAAATACCTAGGTGTCTGGTTAGACTGTAAATTCTTCCAGACTCACATTAAGCATCTCCAATCCAAAATTAAATCTAGAATCGGCTTCCTATTTCACAACAAAGCCTCCTTCACTTACGCTGCTAAATATACCCTTGTAAAACTGACTATCCTAGACTTTGGCATTTACAAAATAGCCTCTGCTCAGCAAATTGGATGCAGTCTATCCGTTTTGTCACACAAGCCCCATATACTATCCACCAATGCGACCTGTATGCTCTCGTTGGCTGGCCCTCGCTTCATATTCGTCACCAAACCCAGTGGCTCCAGGTCATCTAAAAGTATTTTCTAGGTAAAGCGACGCCTTATCTAAGCTCACTGGTCACTATAGCAACACCCACCCATAGTACGCGCTCCAGCAGAAAAACCTCACTGGTCATCTAAAGCCAACTCCTCCTTTGGCCGCCTTTCCTTCCAGTTCTCTGCTGCCAATGACTGGACAAATTGCAAAAATCTCTGAAGCTGGAGACTACTATCTCCCTCACTAACTTTATGCATCAGCTGTCAGAGCAGCTTACCGATTATTGCACCAGACCCTTTACTCAGTACTTTTTGTTGAAGCACCTTTGGCAGCGATTACAGCATCAATTATTTTTGAGTATGACACTACAAACTTGGAGTTTATCCTATTCTCTGCAGAACCTCTCAAGCTCTGTTAGGTTGGATGGGGAGCGTTGCTGCACACCCATTTTCAGGTCTCTCCAGAGATGTCTCTACAGGGTTCAAGTCCGGGCTCTGGCTGGGCCACTCAAGAAAATGTAGAGAATGTTCCCAATGCCACTTCTTCGTTGTCTTGGGAGTGTGCGTAGGTTTGTTGTCTTGTTGGAAGGTGAACCTCTGCCCCAGTCTGAGGTCCTGAGCGCTCTGGAGCAGGTTTTCATCAAGGATCTCTGTACTTGAATCTTTCATCTTTGCCTCGATCCTGGCTAGCCTCCCAGTCCATGCTGCTGAAAAACATGATGGTGCCACCACCATGCTTCACCGTAGGGATGGTGCAAGGTTTCCTCCAGACGTGACGCTTGGCATTCAGGCCAAAGAGTTCAATCTTGGTCAGGCCAGAGAATCTTGTTTCTCATGGCCTGAGAGTCTTTAGGTGCCTTTTGGCAAACTCCAAGCGGGCTGTCATGTGCCATTTACTGAGTGGCTTCTGTCTGGCCACTCTACAATAAATGCATGATTGGATGAGTGCTGCAGAAATGGAAGGTCCTCCCATCTCCACTGAGGAACTCTAGAGCTCTGTTCGAGTGATCATTGGGTTCTTGGTCACCTCCCTGACCAAGGCCCTTCTCCCCGATTGCTCAGTTTGAAGAGTCTTGGTAGTTCCAAACTTCTTCCATTAAAGAATGGAGGCCACTGTGTTCTTGGGGACCTTCAATGCTGCAACATTTTTTGTTACCCTTCCCCAGGTCTGTGCCTCGACAATGCTGTCTCAGAGATCTACGGACAATTCCTTCGACCTCATGGCTTGGTTTTTGCTCTAACATGCACTTACAACTGTGGGAACTTAGAACCTAGACAAATCAAATTTGTATGTGTCACATGTGCCGAATACAACTGCTATACACCAACCTTACAGTGAAATGCTTACTTACAAGCCCTTAACCAACAACGCTTTAAGAAGTAAATAAAAAAACCTTTATTGGGTAGGGGCCAGTATTTTGACGTCTGGATGAAATGCGTGCCCAAAGTAAACTGCCTGTTACTCAGGCCCAGAAGCCAGCACATGCATATAATTGGTAGAATTGGATAGAAAACACTAAGGTTTCTAAAACTGTTAAAATAATGTCTGTGAGTATAGCAGAACTTACATGGCAGGTGAAACCCCGAGGACAACCCCCCCCGCCCCACCCCCAAACAATCTGCCTACCCCTATTTTCAATGGCTATCACTTTAATTAAAAAGCCAAGTCCTCCCAGATTGCAGTTCCTAGGGCTTAACTCCAAACTCTCTAGAAAGAGTTTCATGATGGTTTTTAGAAAAACGAGCCAGAAATTGAAGGTTTTCTAGGTGGCTCTCATTTTGGCTGTAGTGTTTCCAAGCGCGTAAAAGAGCGCGCCATCTTTGTTATTTTTCTCCTGTAAAGACACTTAACGATTCTCCCTCTTAAATTGTATAGTTTATTTGCGTATTAGGTTACCTAAGGTTTGATTATAAACGTTGTTTGGCTTGTTTGGAAAACTTTATTAGTAACGTTTGGGATTAATTTTGTATGCATTTTGATGGAGGGAAACTGGGTGGATTATTGACTAAAGCGCGCCAGCTAAACTGAGTTTTTATGGATATAAATTAGGACCTTATCGAATAAAAGGATAATTTGTGATGGCACTCCAAAAGGTCCCAGTTACTGTTAGTGTTTAAATACTTGAGAGTTGAGACCAAATCACGGACGCTGGACAGAGTGGATTTCAGTTGTAACAAAATACAGTTTTAATGAGTCAAAGATATCTTGTCCCGCAGTTTTACGTGCACGGACCTAGTTCACATAACTCGGCAAGGAGTCAGGTGAAAAAGAGGCCTTATGCAACGGTTACATTCATTTTTATACATAGAATAAAGTAGGTGGAGTCTTGTCGTTTCGGTCTTCTGACTGGTTACAAAGGGTTGGAGGCGGGCCTTGCTCTAGCCAGAGCAGAAGCCCCATTGGTGCACAGCAGAGCCTTATCCTGAGCATCCGACCAATAGAGGGGTGAGATGTGTGTTTATACAAGGAGATATGTGTGTCTGGAAATCTGATACAGGAGAGCAGAGGGGGTCGTGAAAGAAGAGAACAGTCTTGTGGCTGGGTGTATGTGTTCTTGCGATGGAATGTCTTTGTTTCCTGGGGTGGTAAGACAACAGAGCTGAGGGGATAGTGTTAGGGGGTAGTTTTATTGCTGGCTGTGTGAGCTAGTTCCTTGTTTTAGCAAGAGTACGTAAGATGACTTGAGTCAGGCGGTTTAGCTTAGCGCTGTATAATATATGAGCTATGTGTCTGAATATTTATATGACATTACAACAGAAGAAGATCATCAAAGTTGAGGCATTTTTTTATCTCGCTATTTCTGACTTTTGTGTCGCACCTGCCTGGTTGAAATGTTTTTCATGTGTTTGTAAGCGCGGCGCTGTCCTCAGATAATCGCATGGTGTGCTTTCGCCGTAATGCCTTTTTGAAATCTGACACAGTGGTTGGATTAACAAGAAGTTGAGCTTTATTTTGATGTATTAATAAATAATTCTGTATTTTGAATTTCACGCTCTGCAATTTCACTGGATGTTGGTCAGGTTCGATGCTACCGTCCCACCTGCCCATAAGAAGTTAAACTCTTAGGGATCCCTTCACCCCCATTCCCGCTCGGATCCCGTTAACGGATTTGATTTGACAACATCCAGTGAAATTGCAGTGCGCCAAATTCAAAAACAGAAATACTCATAAGAATGAATTAAACATACAAGTGTTAAACTGTATTTTGATGTATAACTTCTTGTTCATCCAGCCACAGTGTCAGATTTCAAAAAAGCTTTACGGCGAAAGCAGACCATGCGATTATCTGAGGACAGCACCCCGCAATCAAACAAGAAAATCCTATTTCACCCAGCCAGGTGCGACACAAAAATCTGAAACGATATCATTCATGCCTTAACTTTGAAGATCTTATGTTGGCATGCCAAAATGTCCCAGAAACATCACAAATGGTCATTTTTGTTCAATACATTTCTTCTTTCTATCCCCAGAATGTAAATTTATTTGGCGCGTTTGATTTAGAAATACACCGGCTTCAACTCGCCCAACATGCCTACAACGTATCTAATAAGTTACCTGTAAACTTGCTCCAAACATTTCAAACTTTCCTAATCCAAATTTAGGTACCCTACGTAAATAATCGTTACAATTTAAGACGGGATAAACTGTTTTCAATAGCGAATGAAAACAAAGTGACGCACATTCCAGGTCGCGCACAACAGAAGACATCTATTGGAAGCCATCGGAACTGAAAGCATATTTCTATTAAAAAGAGCTTCCTATAGAAAACCTATAGAAAACAGATTGACCTAAAAAAAAAAAATGTCCAAGGATGGATTGTGCTCGAGGTTTCGCCTGCCAAATCAGTTCTGTTATACTCAGACATTATTCAAACAGTTTTAGAAACGTCAGTGTTTTCTATCCAAATCTACTGATAATTTGCAAATCCTAGCTTCTGGGCCTGAGTAGCAGGCAGTTTACTTTGGGCACGCTTTTCATCCGGATATCAAAATACTGCCCCTTAGCCTTAAGTTAATCACAATGGACCGGTCGTAGCTGGATTCTCCACGAACCGTTTACACATTCTCCAAAACATGGATATTGTTCAGTTCTCAAGTTTGAAGAAGTTCCTTTGTTCTACTGTGAACTCTCTCTCGATACCGCATGGCCGGGTGGGGGGAGGGAAGAGTCCTCCAGGAATTTACGCCCTGAGAACAGAGCCTAGGTGTAAGGGGAAGAGAGGGGTGGTGAGGGAGAGAGTGGGTTGGTACTTGCTATATCCAAAGAGGGCCACGTCATGACAATGGGGATGACCGTGGCAGCTTTTCAATCTTTAGGGATCTCAGACTATACGGAAGAGAAGTTGAAGAGGTTAGTAATAGGGGGTTGCAACAATTGCGGCAGATAATTTTAGAGAGGGTCCAGATTGTCTAGCTCAGCTGATTTGTAGGGGTCCAGATTTTGCAGCTCTGTTAGAACATCACCATCTGGATTTGGGTGAAGGAGAAGTGGGGGAGGCTTGGGCAAGTTGCTGTGTGGGGTACAGAGCTGTTGGCCGGGGTAGGGGTAGCCAGGTGGAAAGCATGGCTAGCCATTGTAAAATGCTTCTTGAAATTATCGATTATTGTAGATTTATCGGTGGTGAGTGTTTCCTAGCCTCAGTGCAGTGGGCAGCTGGAAGGAGGTGCTCTTATTCTCATTGGACTTTAGTGTCCCAGAACTTTTTGGAGTTTGTGCTACAGGATACAGAATTCTGTTAGGAAAGCAAAGGCTAGCTTTTTCAAACTGCTTGTGTATATTGGTTCTTAACTTCCTTGAAAAGTTGCATTCGATGCTAATGCAGTATGCCACCGGATGTTTTTTTTTGTGCTGGTCAAGGGCAGTTAGGTCTGGAGTGAACCAAGGGCTATATCTGTTCTTAGTTCTACATTTTTTGAATGGGGCATGCTTATTTAAGATGGTGAGGAAGGCACTTTTAAAGAATAACAGGGCATCTACTGACGGAATGAGGTCAATGTCCTTTAATTAGAAAGGCCTGCCGCTGAAGTAATTAGGGAGCGTTTGATAGTGATGAGGGGTGGTCGTTTGACTGCGGACCCATTACAGATGCAGGCAATGAGGCAGTGATCGCTGAGATCCTGGTTGAAGACAGCAGAGGTGTATTTAGATAGATCAGTCCTGATTGGTTTGCCATGCCACAGGCTACTGTCTATAACATAACAAGGGCTTCCCTGATCAGTCTACCTCAGATTTTTGGAAAATATAATGGCAATGTACAACTGTAAACTTGCAGCTCTCAACATTTCTGCCCAGTGCTATTGACAAAGCTCAGTGGAAGAATGTTGTGATGGACTACTTTCTGGATGGGGGCTGACTCTCTGGGACTGAAAATGAAAGATGATTAAGAAATCCTTGACTTGGGTAACAACATTGTCATTGAACCAGACGTTGACAAGTTTGCATAGTCGAAAAGAGAACTCGGAAAGCACTTCTGTATAAATCAACTCACTGGATTACTAGCTGGCTAGCTAGCCTGTTGCTTGGTAGCTTACTCCAACTAACGTTATAAATCATATCTACGTTTGTCAAATCTGTTTGCGTTGCTAGTTAACCTACTGTTAGCTAGCTGGTTGGTTAGTTTTAACTGCAGGTTAATACTGCATGATTTCATACGTGTTGGCTGGCTAGGTAAGTATATGACAAATCGGGATTATGGTTCATTCGTTTGTTTAGCTAGCTAGGTTGCTACATATTTGAACAAAAGACTCCACTTAGCCAGATTACATGACTCATAAATTTAGCCAGGTGTGTCTGGGGGTGATATGGCCATCTATTGTCATTCATGAACATCTGAACAGGTCTAGACAATAGAGACCCATCCACTTAGCTAGGTCTTTGGGGGGGGGTGGCTTGATTTTATTTATGTGAAGAACAACATGTTAGACCACTCGCCACTCGGGAGCCCCGGGTGTATTCTAAGGCACTGCATCTCAGTGCTAGAGGCATCACTACAGACCCTGGTTAGATTCCAGGCTGTATCACAACCTGCCGTCCCATAGGGCCGTGCACAATTGGCCCAACGTTCTTAGGGTTTGGACGGGGTGGGCTGTCATTGTAATAAGAATGTGTTCTTAATTGACTTGCCTAGTTAAAGGTTAAGTAAATAAAATACAAAAAATATAGGCCAAAGACTAGTTAAAGTGCATTTTTACCTGGAGATTTTCTTTAATGTAGGCTACTACTTCACCATTTGTTTACTACACCTTAAGCATTGTTTAAAAAATGGCCTTACATGAATAATTAAAGAGATGGGTAGGGCTAAGGCTTAAGAGGGTGTGAACAGTGCTAAATGGGCATTCTCAAAAAAGTGCTCTCGCAAGTGTTAAACTTTCAAGGGGATTTTCAGGTACTTGTCTACAAGGTGGAATAACAAGTTTGTCACGTTTAAAATAAGCTTAACTTTCCCATCTTTCCCTCAACTGCAGTGTATGTTGTACCATTTTGAAGCTTGGAGTCTGTTCCTTGGCCATTGCCACGCACTCTGCCACGCCCACCATCTAAGCCCCTTTTTGATCTAGAAAAACGGCTGCATAATGTCTGAGGAATGTGAAAGGCACTTTATTTGTGGAAGTACCCACAAATTCTTATTACAAAGTTCTTATTACAAACCTTTCCTACCAACTACAATATTTGAATAGACATGTCCAAGGCTATTTACCCAACTCCTATAACGAAATTATTTTGAGCTTGTTATTTATGTCTAGTCAAACAGCCCAGCTGTAGTCCAGGGCCAAAGTAATAACTTCTGTTGGCTATTACTCCCACCTGGGATTGGAACCACCCCCCCCCCTCTAGTCCATTCCCCATAGTGTATACCACTGAACTACCTGCTAAGGGGGCGTCCAGCTGCCATGTGAGATACTGCAGTCTGTTAGGAAAGCTAATGGGGGCTGATACTGCGGTCACAGTCGTGCAGGTAGCCCACTCCCACCCCCACCTCTCTCAGCAGTGGTCTGTGTGTACCCCATAGGCAGTCCTCCAGGGAGGCAGCCGCATCCATTCAACCTGCAGACTCTCTGATCCAGAGCTACTTCCAAGTCAGAGTACATTCTCTTTTTTCAGCAGCTGTAGGAACAAAGCAGCAGAGTTGGTGCGGAGTTTTGTTTCTTTCCTGAAAAGAACAGCGTACTAGGCTGTTCAAGACCGAGAATCTACCTATTTGATGAATATTGCAGAACAGCTTTGGTGCTATGGTATTGTAGCATGCAGGTGAATAAGGGAGTCTGACAATATTACTGTTGATGTACAAATGCCCAATGTTTATTTTACAGCTTGTCACTCGTAGGTTGGAGAGCTGGCCCAGGTGAAATTGTTTCAGAAACAACTCCTGGGGCAGTGGGGACAAGTTTATTTTCCTTCACTTTCCCGTGGACTCTTCCACCCCCCCATTTTGAATTAGGGGCCAGTTCTAGCAATAGGCGCTGTTTGTGAGGCACGTTCATGAACAACAGCTAACCTAACAAAGCCAGGGCTATCTGCATCCTGACAGTTTGTCCAGGCTCCAATGGACTGAGCTGCCCTGCACTTTGGCCAATGTGCATTTTTCTCCTCATTCTCTGTTGTCAGAGCCTCTCTGGTTGTGGGAAGCATTTGCCTAGTCCTCCTGGAAAACAGTCTCCGCGCAGGAGATGGCAACCCTTCTCAGGGAAGGTTGAGGCTCACACAGCACCTCAACCTGGATATCGTACTTGTCTCTGACACTTTTCCAATGTATTTTGCTGAGCGTATAGCGCGTGCGCCACCAACTTGTTAGACTGAGGATAGTGGGGCCTGCTCGTCATGTGTTCAAAATCCCATGCTAAGGCAAAATCCTGAAATGTCCCACACACAAACGGGGTAGCGTTGTCTGCTATTATACGATGTGGTATCCCATGGCCAGCGAAGTGCCTCTTCAGTTATCCAACCACAGTGGTGCTCCTCATATGTCAGGTAGTCCAGTTCAAACCAGCCTGAAAGAGTCCACCAGGACCAAGTGCATCTTACCCTGCCATTAGAAAATGTCCGCATCAGTCACCAATCAGGGCAGTTCAGGTATGTCATGCAAACGCGTTGGCTACATAACACTAGAACCACCTTGCCTTTCAGCATATTAGTACCCGCTAGAGGACGTTGTCTCGTGCCCCATTTAGCATATGCTTCAGATGCATATCAACCCGCAAGATGCGTAAACATTATTGATAAATACATGCTTGATAAATCGTTCATGCATGATTGTAAAGGATTGATTGCATAAAAAATATTCATGGCAATATATAAAAATGTCTTTGTCAAGGATATGTTTTGTATAATTCTACAAAGTTCTAGGACTTTGGTGTAATCCATTTGATAATTTAATTTGTAGATTAGTAGTAATTAATTCCAGTTACAGCTTCTTTTGACGAAGTAGAAACAAAAGATGATGATGATACCAGCCAGGTGGGCAGGTGAAATTATTTGCTGTAATCATGAACACAAGCACCAGTGCATGAACAATTGTAAAGGATTAATTGCATAAAGAAATATTTCCGGAAATATATTAATGACAAGATATAAAAACAGTAATTTGTTGATTGTATTGTGCCCTTATACCTGTGCCTTTACACATGAATGAATTGCATCTTCTCTTTATACTTCGGGCCCAGAAGATGCACAGCTTTGGGGCTTTGCATGAGCAAGCCCCACAAACAAATTGATTGCACTGCACATAGTTTTCATGGGCCTTGTTTCATGTGCACCTGCTGACTTGAAATTGTCTTATTTTTCCTGTGTGTGTAGTTGTGGTGCTTTGGGAAGAGGGAGAGCAGGACCAGCTACCTTGGTGGCCTGCTTGGCGGCTCACATTCTAGATCCAGTGGGATGCATGTTGCTGAGGATGCAAACACTCTTATTTCTTTTACATCTGTACACCGTGAGAGTTGCTTTAGTTGCTTTACCACTCCATCATTGATATGGAGTACAGCTCCTCTGGTATGTTTTGCGCAGAGGGGGGGCAACTCCCGCCTTCTTTGCAATAAACTTGTCTGCCAGGGTTGCTCATCTATAGCAGGAAGCAGTCTCCTGCTTGGCTGAGAAAGCAGTAGATGTTCTGATCCAGTTTGGCACCACATACCTATGCAAGTCAGAGTTCTCAGCTCTGGCGTAATTCAAAACTAAGTACAGACTCGATGCTGTGCTGAGCATGACCTCAAGGGTTGCACTGTCAAACTGAGCCCTTGTTGACAACTTCAAACAATCACACACCTCTCATTTGAACTGTGTGCGTTTCATGCTGTAGATGAGAAACCTAGAACTGTGTTTGCCTCAAAAAGCATCTAGCTTCAAGTTTATTCCAGTTCAGAATGAAAATTGATTTTAACAGCAACCGTTCCAAATTAGACAGATGTTAATATTTTTAATGGGGAAAAACAAACATGAAAAGCTATTTATATGGGTATTTAATTTGTTTATAAACATTATTACATGTATTATAACAGCAACAATTCCAGCCTTGACTTATTTTCAACAATCATTTCTACAGTAAGATGTACAGGAGGCGTGATCATGTTTCATCTTCATATGTACTTTTGGTTGCACAATCAGTAGCTACCTAGCTTGCTTTGGCTAACGTTAGCTAGTTATTAGCTGGTAAAGGGGGTTGTTTGAAAGAGGAACTCGCATGAGAGAGACTGTGCCTTTGGAAAGTATTCAGACCCCTTGACTTTTTCCACATTTTGTTAGGTTACAGCCTTATTGTGAAATGTATTAAATAGTTTGTTTCCCTCATCAATCTACACACAACAACCCCATAATGACAAAGCTAAAACAGGTTATGAATTTCTACTAATTTATTAAAATTACAAAACTGAAATATTACATTTACATAAGTACTCAGACCCTTTACTCAGTAATTTGTTGAAGCACCTTTGGCAGAGATTACAGCCTCGAGTCTTGTGTATGATGCTACAAGATTGACACACCTGTGTTTGGGGAGTTTCTCCCCTTCTCTGCAGATCCTCTCAAGCTCTGTTAGGTTGGATGGGGAGCATTGCTACACAGCTATTTTCAAGTCTCTCCAGAGATGTTTGTTTGGGGTCAAGTCTGGGCTCTGGCTGGGCAACTCAAGCACATTCAGAGAGTTGTCCCAAAGTCACTTGCGTTGTCTTGGTTGTGTGCTTTTGGAAGGTGAGCGTTCGCTCCAGTCGGAGGTCCTGACCGCTCTGGAGCAGGTTTTCATCAACGATCTCTCTCTCTACTTTGCTCTGTTCATCTTTCCCTTGACACTGTCTCGTCTCCCAGTCCCTGCCGCAGAAAAACATCCCTACAGCATGATTCTGCTACCACCACACTTCACTGTAGGGATGGTGCCACTCTGTTCATCTTTCCCTTGACACTGTCTCGTCTCCCAGTCCCTGCCGCAGAAAAACATCCCTACAGCATGATTCTGCCACCACCACACTTCACCGTAGGGATGGTGCCAGGATTCCTCCAGATGTGATTCTTGACATTCAGGCCAAAGAGTTCCATCTTGGTTTCATCAGACCAGAGAATCTTGTTTTTCATGGTCTGAGAGACTTTTAGGTGCATTTTGGCAAACTCCATGCTGGCTGTCATGTGCCTTTTACTGAGGAGTGGCTTCCGTCTGGCCACTCTACCATAAAGGCCTGGTTTTGGTAGAGTACTGCAGAGATGATTGTCGTTCTAGAAGGTGGTCACCTCTCTAGGTCACCTCCCTGTGTTTGTTTTTCCACCACCATCTCCCTTTTTTGTAACTAAGTTGGTTGTAGAAAAACAGTTATGGTCTGATCCACCTAGTGGAGGTCTGGCCAAGGATGAATTTGCTTTGGTGACCGAGCTGTAACATAAGTCAATGATCTTATTTTTCCTTGTTACACCCAGTATGTGACTTGTCTAAGTTCTCAGTGTGCTTGAGAGTGCAGCCATTGAAATCCCCCATGATGAATTTGGGTGCATCAGGGGAAATTGCATCAAGCTCTTGAGTGAGGTTTAAAAATGGTCAGCTGCCTTGACACGGTTGGATGGATATAAATAACTGTCGGAAATATCTGGGGGAGTTCTCGGTGGAGGTAGAAGGGGTGCAATGACACTTACAGTAGCTCTATATCAGGAGTGCATTATCTTTTCCTGACAATCATGGTGTAACACCATAATTTTTCAGAACACCGACTCCGCCTCGGTGCTCCTTACCAGTAGCTTCACTGTCTCTGTCCATACTCGTGATAGTGAATCCGTCAGGGTTGACTTGAGTCGAGCACCGTCTCCGAGAGTTTCAGAAATGGCCATCACACAGGCCTCCCTGTATTCATATAGATACTGTCAGTTTTCCCGCAGTTAGTTCAATTTTCCCTTATGCGATTGGAGAGCAGGATAGTTGGAAGCGGGAACTTTGTGTTCCTTTTCAACCTCTGCCGCACACTGCCTTTCCTGCCCCCTTTCCTCTTCCTTTTTAGTAGTCCTTCACCTGGGTTGTTTTGTCTCCTTTGATCCATTCTCTCGAACGCGAGTTATTACATTGTGAAAGAGTTTCTTCTATAGCGGATGTGTGGCACCGTTTCAGGTACCGGCAAAAATAATCCAAGTAGGAGAATAATCCGCTGTACGATCTTAACCAGGGAAAGGTTGAAAATGTCAGTGAAGACACTTGCCAGTTGGTCAGCGCAATCTTGGAGTACACGTCCTGGTAATCCGTCTGGCCATGTGGCCTTGTGAATGTTGAACTGTTTAAAGGTCTTACTCACGTCGGCTACGAAGAGTGTGATCACACAGTCGTCCGGAACGGCTGATGCTCTCATGCATGCTTCAGTGTTGCTTGCCTCAAAGCGAGCATAGAAGTAATTTAGCTTGTCTGGCTCGTTTCACTGGGCAGCTCGTGGCTGTGCTTCCTTTTGTAGTCTGTAATAGTTTGCAAGCCCTGCCACATCCGACGAGCGTCGGAGCCGGTGTAGTATGATTAGCTGAGATGAAACATGGAGAAACGGAATGCTGTGAACTTGAAGCTAATCGTACTACACCGGCTCCGACACTCGTCGGAGCAGTGAGGCGAGCCAGTTATTGGTGGTTAATGGTCAATGAGCCAACCTCTGAACCCTACTGGCACACACCCTCATGCCGACAATGCCATTTGTGTTGAAGATCATACAGAGTCGATACTCTGTCACAACAAACGGCCTATTCCTTATCACAGAACAGCTGCTTCCAGTCACCCTGCTTAGCTTGACATACTCCAATCGTGGTTAGTTCCATTGTGCTGCTAAACGGAGTGTTCGAACTGCTCCATGGTCAGTTTTCTCATATGTTGCACCTATTGGGTAAGGTGAAGGAAAGGTGGATGAGTGCTGATCACAAGTCAGTTAAGGGCAGGGAGCTATGATCTTGCCCCCACCTGGTGCAGAAAGCTTCCCCCCGGGGGCCAGTCATGCCATCTGAGGCTGGGCTGATGCTATGAGGGAATAGCACTGCGTGAGACATGAACTGTAGCCATTGAGTATGGAGGATTTGATTTTTCACTCGTCATTATTTTTCTGTGTAACTGGCCACATATTTAAGTGATGAACGTGGATATCACATGGCTGTTGTAAACTGGAATCTAGAGGTTTGTTTGGAATGTATAGCGTCGTGAAACACGCCCAGGAACACATTGATACTTTTGCAACTGGCATTTTGTAAGCACTCTTTCGCTCATTCTGAAAATTAACAAGCTTTTTATTTAGTCAAGGTTATTATGGGCATCAGGTCTTTGAGCTGTATATAGAGTAGTTTTAGTCCATCAGTTTTAATGAATTCCTCAATTGATACAGCTGTCCTGTATTACTGACTTTGTACTGGTATGCACTCACTGGTGGAAAACATACTAATTTCTCATACTTGAGTAAAAGTAAAGATACCTTAATAGAAATTGACAAGTTAAAGTGAAAGCCACCCAGTAAAATACTACTTGAGTAAACGTATTTGGATTTTAATTTACTTAAGTATCAAAAGTAAATGTAGTTGTGGAAATATACTTGAGTATTAAAAGTAAAATAATTTAATTCCTCCGTGTGACCACGGATAGCCATGGTCACACTCCAACAACATAATTTAAAAACAAAACATTTGTGTGTATCTGCCAGATCAGAGGCAGTAGGGATTTTTCAATTGTATTTAACTAGGCAATTCAGTTAAGAACAAATTCTTATTTACAATGATGGCCAAACCCTAAACCGGACGACGCTGGGCCAATTGTGCACCACCCTATGGGACTTCCAATCACGGTCAGTTGTGATACAGCCTGGAATCAAACCAGGGTGTGTAGTGACGCCTGTAGCACTGAGATGCTGTGCCTTAGACTGCTGCACCAATTGGGAGCCCAGGTATGTTCTCTTGATACGTGTACAAATTGGACCATTTTCTATCCCGCTAAGCACTCAAAATGTAATGAGTACTTTTGGGTGTCAAGGAAAATGTATAGAGTAAAAGTACAATTTTCCTTAGGAATGTAGTGAAGTAAGTTGTCAAATATAAATAGTAAAGTACAATATATATTTTTTTACTTAAGTACTTTACACCACTGTATGCACTGCAGTCTTGTTTTTTTTAAATATTGTAATGCTGCCCTCTACTGTTATATTGCTCCAAACACACAGACCTTCTTTGCAGCAGGGGTTTCAAACTCAAATCCTGGAGGGCCGTATGCCATTGGGTTCTCACTCCTTCCTTGTACCTGATTGATAAGTTCAGGTGATTGATTGATTGATCCCCTTCCCTGGTTGTTTAGGTCTTTATTGGACACATTGAAAGGAAATAACAAATTAGCAGGCACATGGACCTCCACCAATTGATTCTGACACCTCTAATTTGCAGGAGCAGGTCTCTCCAAGGCAGTCTTAATTTTTTTAGGGAGGAGCGGCTCACATTTTTTTGAGACCAAGCTGTTAATTTACCCAAGATGTCTTCTGTAAGGATTGCCACTTCTGTCAGAACGTAATGTTATGACTAACTGCTGTTACCTGAAGGAGGGAAACGAGGTTCAGAATACTATGGGAGTTGCACTCTGGCGACCTTCAGTTGAAAATCATGCCTGACAAGGCCAATGAAATCTGCAACTCGCTGGAAGCCACGCCTTCCAGAGGTGATAAGTGTGAGGCTCGGATTCATTCTTTCAATTGAAAAATGCTCTTCACCGTGCCCAGGAACGGGCGGTGCAGGGCCAAACAGGCGTTGTACCTGGTTTCCCTCCTCCAGGGAACAGTAGTTCATCATAACGTTACGTTCCCTTTCAGTCAGTAAACTTCAGTACGACATACTATGAGGAAATCAAATCCTGCCCCAAGCTGACACCAATAGATACTAAATGAAATGGCCCATGGACCACTCTGACTTAAGTCTGGGTATTGCGCTCACGGTGTGATGCCTAGTGACTTTCTACTGTCGCAGCTATACATACACTGGGAGCAGTGAGATCCAATCAAAAAACTTCAAGTGTGTGGTGAAGCCCAACTCGCCGTATCACAAATATATCCTAGTCAACCCTTTAAACAACACCCGAGACGCTGCCAGACCCCTGGTGGAGTGGGTGCATACAGTGCTGGGTTAACCCTAGCCCCCTGCTGGTCTATGCCAGGGAGATAGCCTCCACAATCCAGTGGGAGAAATGCTGCTTAGGGTGCACCCTTCTGCGAGCTGGATTAGCAAAACAGACAAAAAGCTGTACACATAACCGGATATCCCGGATCCGCTTAACCTGCTTGGGCTAATTGGCAGCATTTTCACTTTTGGATAAATAGCGTGCCCAAACTGAACTGCCTCCTACTCTGTCCCAGATCCAAATATATGCATATTAGTATTGGATAGAAAACACTCTGAAGTTTCTAAAACTGTTTGAATCATGTCTGTGAGTATAACAGAACCTATTTAGCAGGCGAAACATACAGATTAAAAAAAAAAACCAACGTTTTTTTATCACTGTTTTCATGGGGAATCCGGAATTCTAATTGACTTTCCTGCAGTTCCTACCGCTTTCACTGGATGTCACCATTTTGTAGAAATTGGTTGAGGTTTTTCCTTTGTGTAATGAAGTACCACAGCTCAGAACGAACGTCTCTTCATGTGTACCTTTTGAGAGAGGTGCGTAACCAGAAAAGTAGCGTCAGTTTGTTTTGCTCCTGTATTGAACACAGATCATCCTGTCTTCAATTTGATCGATTATATACGTTTAGAAATTCCTAAAGTTGTATTACAAAAGTAGTTTGAAATGTTTTGGCAACGTTTACAGTTAACTTTTGAGATATTTTGTAGTAAGTTGGAAGCGGTGTTTTTCTGGATCAAACGCGCCAAATAAATGGACATTTTGAATATATATCGACGGAATTAATTGAACAAAAGGGGCATTTGTGATGTTTATGGGACATATAGGAGTACCAACAAAAGATGCTCGTCAAAGGTAAGGCATGATTTATATTTTATTTCTGCTTTTTGTGTCGCGCCTGCAGAGTTGAAATATGCTGCTCTCGTTGTTTACTGTTGTCATATCAGATAATAGCATCATAAGCTTTCACTGAAAAGCCTTTTTGAAATCTGACATGTTGGCTGGATTCACAAGTGTAGCTTTAATTTGCTATCTTGCATGTGTAATTTAATGAGTTATATTTTTATAGAAATGTATTTGAATTTGGCACTCTGCATTTTCCCTGGTTTTTGGCAACCTCTCTGGGGTAGGCGGGACACTTAAGGTACAGTGGATTCGGAAGGTTTTAAGACCCCTTCCATTTTTCCACATTTTATTCTAAAATGGATTAAATTGTTTTTATTTTCCCCTCATCAATCAACAAACAATACCCATAATGACAAAACAAAGTTATTTTTTAGAAATTTTAGCAAATGCATTACAATTATAAAAAAAAATCTAATTTACCTAAGTATTCAGACCCTTTACTCAGTACTTTGATGAAGCACCTTTGGCAGTGATTACAGCCTCGTCTTGTTGGTTATAACGCTACAAGTTTGGCACACCTGTATTTGGGGAGTTTCTCCCCTTCTCTGCAGATCCTCTCAAGCTCTGTCAGGTTGGATGGGGAGTGTTGCTACACGGCTATTTTCAGGTCTCTCCAGCGATATTCGATTATGGACCGGGCTGGGCCACTCAAGGACCTTCAGAGACTTGTCCCGAAGTCATTCCTGCGTTGTCTGGGATGTGTGCTTAGGGTTGTTGTCTTGTTGGAAGGTGATCCTGCGCACCAGTCTGAGGTCCCGAGCGCTCTGCAGCAGGTTGTCATAAAAGGATCTCTGTACTTTGCTCCATTCATCTCCCCTCGAACCTGACTCTCTCCCAGTCCCTGCCGCTGGAAAACACCCCACAGCATGATGCTGCCACCACCACTGTCGAGATGGTGCCAGTTATCCTCCATACGTAATGCTTGGCATTCAGGCCAAGGAGATCAATCTTGGTTTCACCAGACCAGAGAATCTTGTTTCTCATGGTCTGAGTCTTTTAGGTGCCTTAAGCGGGCTGTCGTGCCTTTTACTGAAGAGTGGCTTCTCAGTCCACTCTACCATAAATGCCTGGTTGGTGGAGTTCTGCAGAGTTGGTTGTCCTTCTTAAAGGTTCTTCCATCTCCACAGAGGAAATCTGGTGCTCTGTCAGAGTCACCATCAGGTTCTTGGTCACCTCCCTGAACAAGGCCCTTCTCCCCCATTTGCTCAGTTTGGCAAAGCGGCCAGCTCTAGGAATAGTCTTAGTGGTTCCACATTTCTTCCATTAAAGAATAGAGGCCTCGGTGTTCTTGGGGACCTTCAATGCTGCAGAATGTTTTTTTGTCCCCTACCCCAGATCTGTGCCTCGACACAATCCTGTCTCGGAGCTCTACGGACAATTCCTTTGACCTCATGGCTTAGTTTTTGCTCTGACATGCACTGTCAACTGTGGGATCTTATATGGGCAGGTGTGTGCTATTCCAAATCATGCTCAATCAATTGATTGTACCACAGTTGCCTCCGTCTCAAGGTTAATGGAAATGGGATGCACCTGAGCTAAATTTCTAGTCACATAGCAAAGTGTCTGAATAGTTATGTAAATAAGGTATTTCTGTTTTATTTTTAATATGTTTGCAACAGTCTAAACCTGTTTTGCTTTGTCATTATGTTCTATTTAGAATAAATAAAATCAATTTTAGAATAAGTCTAATGTAACAAAATGAGGAAAAAGGATAAGGTGTCTGAATACTTTCCAAATGCTCTGTATGTGCATAAAGCTCATAACGGGCATGTAACCTCTGTTGCTCTTCAGAAGTGAAACGAGGGAAAAGGGAATTAGCTCAAAAGGTTATGACCTGTAGGACGTAGCCATGACTTTGGGGTGAAGGCTGCATTTGGACACAGTCACCTTGGAATTGCCCGGGGCCATCTTAGGTCGCCAACCAGGGTTAATAAGTTATTGCTAGCACTGGTGCGCCCAACTTGAGCAATTTTTTTACTATCGCTTTATCATTATCTAGTATTGTATAGATTAACGAGGAAAAACATTTATTTAATCAGTTTTAGAATAAGGCACACAATGTGTAAAAATGCACTGTATGGGTGTTATGAGCCCCTGCTTCCAAATATCAGGGAAGCTGCCATTCCAAAAACTTGTTGAATAGTTTTAGCAAGGCCTCCTGCAGCTCAGGAGTACTGTGTTTAAACATTTAATTCCTGATGCTGTCAGGGCCACATGCCTTTCCAGGGTAAATATTATTTACATTTTTTTAGGGGGTAGATCAGCTTAAATATAGCAGATTGTAGCTTCCATCAATGTAATTGTCTGCGTCATTTCTAATCCCACTTATACAGGTTTAAGGCTTTGTATTCTTTTTGAAAGTTCACCATGTGTAATTTTGTAGTCTATTGGGTTATGGTTGTTTTTAATTGTGTGTGTTCTAGGGAGTTCTTTGTATTTTTTTTTTGGTTTAAAGTAAGGTCTTCTGATGGTATTACTCCATAGACTTTCAAAATGATCTTTCCAAATGTTGCCATTTTCAATGGTTAAGTCATTCCTCTGTTTTCCATTTAGACAATTTAATTTCTCCCAGAAGTGGATTCTATCAATGGTCGTCAGTGTTCTCAGAATGCTTCATTTTCTTCCATCTTATGTTTTGTTTGTATTCTGTCAATGTGTCACAATATGGTTATCGAACGACTGTGTCCTGTAGTTGGAGATGTTTTCTATTTGACAAAAGTCAAACGTTCTTCCTTATGAGATTACATTCAGCATCAAACCATTTCTCTCAGTTTTCCTTTGAAATTATTTTTTTCTCTCCATCAATTTACTATTGTGGCTGCTTTGATAGATCTCATTTGGTTTATTCAAAGCCAAATTTCAGGGAGGTTTGGGCTGAATGTACTTGAAGGAAATCATTGATACAGGTTGTATTTTCCAGGCAATGATGTGTTCAAGTGTGTTGCGCTGTCAGGGGCCTATCTGTATGTTTTGTGGTCTTTGGGTGGAGGTCTTTTCAAAAAGACAATCTGGCAGTGGTCAGACAAGGGTGTCTGTGGTCTGATGGTGAATGCACTAATGTAGGAGGGGTCCAAGTCTGATATTTCATAGTTAACAACACTGGTCCCAAGAGCTGAGCAGTAGGTGAATCTTCCCAAAGAATCTCCTCTAATCCTATCATTATTAAGAAAATACAGGCCTCAGGCTCGACCGATGCACTAGTGACCTGGTCAGGGCTATTTCTATTACTAGTGATGAGACTGGTATAAGGTGGGATGTCCATATGTCTATTACCCTCAGGGTCTACACATTCTGAACCTGTTCTAACATTAAAATCCCCACACAAAAGCACATTTCCCTCAACTTGAAACTGGTTGGTCTGTCTTTGGCGATTATCAGAAAACTGCCCATCATGGTACGATGAATCTGAGGGAAAAGCATACACCGCACCTATATAAATCATTGTCACTAAGGATTGTGCCTTTGTTGATTTTTAACCAAATGTGGATGAAAGGTTGTATTTTAATAGCATATGATCATTTCTCCTGAGTCCTTGCCATGTTTTAATTATGGAAGTAGAATTTCCCTATAGCCTGAAAGACATTGAGTATCTACGCTATATAAAAGTATGTGGACACCTCTTCAAATTAGTGGATTCGGCTATTTCATCCACACCCCCTTTGCCGACAGGTGTGTAAAATTGAGCATACAGCCATGCAATCTCCATAGACAAACTGCCTCTGGAAGCAATGTCAGCACAAGAGTGGTTCGTCGGGAACTTCATGATATGGGTTTGGAGGATGCCAGAAGAAACACTACCTGCCTGAATGCATAGTGCCAACTGTAAAGTTGGGTGGCGGAGGAATAATGGTGTCGGGCAGTTTTTCATGGGTCCGGCTAGGTCTTAACTCCAGTGAAGGGAAACCAACGCTACAGCATACAATGACATTCTAGACAATTCTGTGCTTCCAACTTTCTGCCAAAAGTTTGGGTAAGGCCCTTTTTCTGTTTTAGCATTACAATGCCTCTGTGCACAAAGCGAGGCCCATACAGAAATGTTTTGTTGATCCGTGTGGAGGAACTTGACTGGCCTGCACAGAGCCCTGACCTCAACCCCAACCCCGTCAAACACATTTGGGGATGAATTGGAATGCTGACTGCGAGCCAGGCCTAATCGCCCAACATCAGTGCCCGACCTCATCAATGCTCTTGTGGCTGAATGGAAGTCCCCACAGCAATGTTCCAACATCTAGTGGAAAGCGTTCCTAGAAGAGTGGAGGCTTTTATAGCAGCAAAGGGAAGACCAACTCCATATTAATGCCAATGATTTCGCAATGAGCAGGTGTCCACATACTTTTGTTGTGGTGTATATCACGACGACACAATGTTTATAGAAGTATTATGTCTTGAACTTTGGTGTTAAGAATGTCAGGGTTTGTGGTATTAAGAAATAAAATATTAAAATGGCGTGTGAAGTGTGTGAATCAAATACAAATAATAAAATAAAAAGGGTTGTGAAGTGTTCTGTGGGTGGGTTCTGCATTTGTTTTCCAGCAGTTGATGCGACTGAGGATATAGAGTATTATGTGTGGGTTTATGCACCTGCAAAATACTTAAACTAAGTGCACAATCCACGCTGAACACGGGTGAATGTTGCACTGTGTGTTTCAACTAAGAGAATTCTTCAGTAGCAGGAAAGAAACATATTTGACAAGTGTTAACTAATGTGGAACTCCTTTCTCTTTTAGCTTAGATTGAATGTTGTCTGCTAATGTTCAATAAACCGCAAGGTTGAGCTGGTTTGGTTCTGGCAGAGCTGGTCTCGGTCTAGCACCGCTTGGCTCGGACATGTTGGTAGGGGCCGGAGATGTCTGGCTCAGCTGAAATGGTATTGTTTCCCAAATGGCACCCTGACTACCACTCCATGCTATCAGGAACACAGAGAGGATTAACATGCCACAGCCTGACATCCTCATCAGCCTCCTTAATAACCTGTGGGAGACCTGGGAGTCCCCATTAGGCTGTGTTCAACTTCCAGACCCGTCACATACCAGGGTTTAGCCGATTAATAATGGCTTTTGGCCTATACATTTTTTGGAAAAGTAAAAAAAACAACATTTTCTCATGTGAATTTCACGGGAGAAAGCATTCCAATGCGAACTAATACTTTTTAGCCTATTAATTGAAAATACCAGTCGATGGAAATACAGTTGACTGGTCATGCTTATAGGTCTATAGGTTATTTTGCATAATTTTCTGGAATTAAATTTCAGTGTGTAGGCTACACTATTCGTTAGGTCTCTTTTATAACACGTATAGCATACAGAGCCTTTGAACAAAATCTGTGAGACTGCATGAGAAGCTTTTGACAACTGTTTCCTACTAATTGTATTATGGAATGAACATTTGCACGTAGCTTACTGCGTTGCTGCTCTTATAATGTGAAGAAATGTTACCAACATTTTAAGCTGAACATTCTGATCTGTTGCATTGTTCTTATTGATATTCCCTGTAGATTGTAGGCTGTCATTGTAAGCTCTGCAAGTCTGGCCATCAGAAGAGGATGGGAATATAAAGGTTTCCAAATGATAATGTCATATTTCAGTACCTCCTTTAGTCTCTCATTCACCCGGCAATATGCTACTTAGATTAACATAGTAATTTGTTAAACTAAAGGCCAAAACGGCAACTGTTTTAATGGAAATGATCGCCTTGGTCTTTAGCTGTGGGAGATATCTGTTATTCAATGGACAATATGCTTTTTCAGATATGAGACATATTTTCAGATACATTGAAGCACCCCGTGCACTCTGTATTATACTGTTTGACTTTTCCCGACACACAAATTGAGGCATGGAGTGATTCAGTAGTACTAGTCTTTAATGCCTTTATTGGCCTAGCTCTGGTCACTGGCCCAACTCCAGGAGACTGAGGGAACCCTCAAGGACCATGTCTGCATCCCAAACATACCTTATTCCCCATATAGTGCACTTCTCTTGACCATCTTCCATACGACTTTGGTCAAAAGTAGTGCGCTATGTCGAGAATAGGGTACCATTTGGGACGTAACCATGGCTGCCCCCCTCCGCTAGAGGAAGGCCAGAGTTGTGAGTTCTGTGTCCACAACAGCTGGGGCATGTCTTCCTGGAGGCCTGGTAGGGTGTGTGTGTGTTTGTCCGGGAGTGTGTGTAGCCTGGATTTTTGTGTGTGTGGGCCCTGAGCAGTGCTGGGTCCATCCCATCCCCACAGTCCCACCACCAGCCTAATGGACTGATGTTGATGTAACCCCTCATTCAGGTGACTTACTGAGGAGACTGACAGACTGCATGAAATTGAAGGAGAGGGAGGAATGGTGTGTTCATGAGAAATGTTGACAAACACAAACCTCAGACTATTTTATTCTCCTTACATGTTGTCTGACTTGAGAGGATTCATCGGGGATGAATCTCTGAAGCTAGTTTCTTTCCCCACCCATCATTATCATAACATAATGTCCCTCAACAAACCACTCAGGAAGTGCATTTGACTTACTGTCTAAAAATATCAAGACAAACTCAAAGTAGCCTAGTTGTATTGTATCTGCTATGATCGAGAGGGGAAAACTACTCAAAATACTCTTTTTTGTATTTCAACGTTTAAATAGTTGCGGTGTTGTGTGCATTTCTGGTCAGTCAATTCTAATTTTATGTTTTTGCAACTCGTTGCAAAGCGAAAGGGGGTGATTTCCTTAGGGCCTGAGCTGCTTTCGCTCTAAGTGCCATCGCATGCAGATTTGCATTACCATCACCCAAAAGGGACGAGGTGCCGTTTGCATTATAATTCACCCCTCCACTTGCAGAGCAGCAACTCTGTCGCTGATTTTAAAGGTTTTGTCAAGCAAAGCCTCTGAGATTAATTTACTCTCCAGTGCACTTTGCCTGATGGTCGTCTCCTAACCCCTAACCTCAAGCGCTTTATTGGCTTGACTACTATGGCATGAGTCTATTAGCAGTGTTCAAACTTGACCTTTTTCTTCTGGATGGAAGAACAAAAGAAACCTGACACATTTCGTAAGGCAATTTGGAGCTACAATTGTGAATAATTCTGTGGTACGGTTGACCATTTCCATTGAAGGGAATGGTCTTATCTTTGTCCCAAATGTGGTATCCATGTTCTTTTGGGTAGGAGAAACTACATCGCCTGCGAACATCAAAAAGGTCACAGCCAGGGCCGACCAATTAGCTGCCTTCGCTATCCATCAGTCAGTGCTTTCTCCTACCCACATTTTAATTTGCATTTCTTCTTCAGTCTACCCCCCCCCCATCTCTCTCCCTCCATCTCTCCCACGGTGTAAACACACAGTGGAGATTTCACCATTAGCTCATACTCATCTCTCCACAAATCCGCTTAGGAAACTGTCCTTTCTCTACTAACATTACACCCCGCTCCATATCTACCCTCTCCCACAGGAGATACACTGCCCCCCTCTCAGAAATGCTCCCTAACCTGTCCCATATATCCCTATCTCCCTACACTACTACCCTCAGGATACGGCCCCTTCCCTTCGCTGACTCTCTGCTGTAAGCCAACCCCTTCTCTCTCCCCCCATTCATCGCACCTCAGATATTTAGCATTTGCCCACTGCAAAAAGCTCACTAACCCGCCCCTTGTCTCTTATGGTCACATTAGGATACATATTGCGGTCTCACTCCAGGTGGTATCCGAAGCTCCAGGTGGTATCCGATTTTAAGTACCTTGGCATCATACTTGATTCCAACCTCTCTTTTAAAAAGCATGTGAAAAAAGTAATTCAAATAACCAAATTCAACCTAGCTAATTTCCGATTTATACGAAATTGTTTGACTACAGAGGTAGCAAAACTGTACTTCGAAACTATGATACTCCCCCACTTAACATACTGCTTGACTAGTTGGGCCCAAGCTTGCTGTACAACATTAAAACCTATTCAGTCTGTCTACAAACAGGCTCTCAAAGTGCTTGATAGGAAGCCCAATAGCCATCATCATTGTCACATTCTTAGAAAGCATGAGCTCTTGAGTTGGGAAAATCTTGTGCAATACACCGACGCATGTCTTGTATTCAAGATCCTTAATGGCCTGGCTCCCCCTCCACTCAAGATTTTTGTTTAACAGAAAACCCAGACATATGGCAGCAGATCCACAAGGTCTGCCATGAGAGGTGACTGTATAGTTCCCCTAAGGAAAAGCACCTTTAGTAAATCTGCATTCTCTGTGAGAGCTTCCCATGTCTGGAATACACTGCCATCAGACACACATAACTGCACCACATATCACACTTTCACAAAATGCTTGAAGACATGGCTAAAGGTCAATCAGATTTGTGAACATGGTCCCTAGCTGTGTGTTGCCGCTTTCCATGTTGTCTGTTGTCTGTAGCTTGTGAGGTGTGGAAACACTTTGTTGCTTTTATGAATTTTGTCTTGCTGCTTTTTGTCCTATGTTGCTCTGTATGCTATGTCTTGCTTGTCCTATGTTGCTATGTCTTGCTTGTTCTATGCTGCTATTGTCTATATTGTAATTTTTTTTAATAACCTGCCCAGGGACTGCGGTTGAAAATTAGCCGGCTGGCTAAAACCGGCACTTTTACTGAAACGTTGATTATTAATGTGCACTGTCCCTGTAAAAAATAAAAATAAACTCAAACTCTCCCGCTCTCTCTTCACAAATGCTCCTTATCGCCATTGTCTCCCGCCCCATCTCCACACTGCCTTCCCATGTGGTGAACGTCCTTTCCCTCGTTCAGCAGAGCCATGTGACAAACCCCACGCTGTTACTGTGTAGCGCTCCCCTCTCTCCGCCTCCCACCTCTCTGCTCGCAGCAGTATTCTCAGTGGCACTCTCGCTCTCTTCATCAGCCCCCTACATCTGACAGATTTACTGTGTCTCTCTTGCTTTCCTTCCTTCCCTCTCTCGCTCTCTTTCTCTCATCCATCTGCACCCCACAGACAGTTTCCCTGCAAGACTCTCTCGCTCGCTCTCCTGCATCTGCTCAAGAGGCTTGGACAGATGCGGTTCAGCTGAAGGTACACTCTTAAAGGTGGCAACCTCTCTTGAATCCTCCCACTCGAAAAACGAGCAACCTTAGACCACCTCACGCCTTTCCCCAGCGTCCAATCAGACCCCCACAGAGGACAGCTTAGCACGCACACAGACTCGCATTCTCTTCCTCTCTCTCATATTTGCACACCATGGTTCCACTGTGGCTCTCCAGTGAACCTCGGCTCTGCAACGCAGCGTGTTGACTGTCGAGGAGGATAAGCGAGGGCGCAGAAAAGAGGAGCCAGCCAATCGACAGCAGGAAGAGAGGAAAGGAGGGGGTGGAGGAAGAGGTGCAGCTGAAGGAGGGGCAGGCCCCCTGGATGAAGGTAGAACACTGGGTGTCTTCCCCCCCCACCCCCCCCCCCCCCCCCGCGATGATGGAGTGATGCAAGGAATGACAGTGGATGGTGAGCGCAGGCAGCAGCAGCATTGGAGGAGGAGCGGGTGGTGGTGCTGGCAGCAGAGGGGGAGCAGGGGGCAGCCGGAGAGGCCAAAGCAGGCATCGCTCTCGGAGGAAACGCGCCTCGGTCAACTGCTTCAGCGCTGTTGAAAATATGTCTCCCAGCGTGAAACACTTAGACTGCTTCTCCCCCATGCTGTGCCACTGCAAAGTAGCATGCACCAACAGCACCATATCACTCATGTTTGGGTGCCAGGTGGGTGATGACAAGGGAGCATCTCGTTCAACAATGTTTCTTTTCATCTCTTAACTGACTAAAAAAATAAGTCTAAGTAACGGTGCCAGCTGTCAGACTGAGTGGCCTTTTGAAGTGATAGTGACCTTTTTTACCTCTGAGCGTGTCTGTATTTAGTCTGTCTGTTCAGTCTTTAAAATTATTTTTTTGAAATATTAGTTTTGTATGCCTCAGACTTTGCTGAGGTTACCATTCCACCTGAGACTACATGATAGGTTGATGGAGTTGCCTGTCATCTCCGGTTCAGTGAACCGGCCAATTAGGAGGTCCGATTTATTGAGGATTCATGGGGAATTTTGTAGCAGGGTGACTCGGTGACAGACTGTGGGAATGTGTGCCTTAACACGTGCTCTGAAGTAGAGAGCGACATTCTCGCAGGACCTGCGGGCCCTGACAGAGAGCATTGCGGCGCGGTCAGCATTATTTTGTGCTGTGGCCCGGAGCGGAGGGGTCAGACGATAACTTTGGGATGACAATGTGTTTTAGTCCCGCATATTATTTAGAATTGTTGTTTTGTATGTGTTATCGATTGTATATTAAAATAACCTCTGTACCAGTATTCACATACTCTAAAGGACAATTCTGGTTCAATTTCAGTAGCCTACCTCTCCTCTCTTGTTTTGGGCGTGCGGGATCAAATACGCTTGTGGGCCCAATTAAATAGCCTGTAGGCTATACGCATGGGTGGGGAAGCATAAGCAGTTTTCTTTCCATGGAAATTAACTTCCTAAATACGAAAAGCTATAGTAGAGTTTAGGCTCTGACATTGACTGAAAATAAATATTGATAACACGTGTCTGCCCGCAAATTGTCCTGCTGTCAAAGTTATGCAAGATTATTTTGAAAAGGTTATTTTGTTTAGTAGGCTATTCGTTATCTATTGTATTAAAAGCACCTCTCACAATATTCACCAACTCTAATAGCCTAATTCTTTTTTTTCTTTACATAGTTGACAGTGCTGACAACAAAATCACACAAAAATGATCAATGGAAATCAAATTTATCAACCCATGGAGGTCTGGATTTGGAGTCGCACTCAAAATTAAAGTGGAAAACCACACTACAGGCTGATCCAACTTTGATGTAATGTCCTTAAAACAAGTCAAAATGAGGCTCAGTAGTGTGTGTGGCCTCCACGTACCTGTATGACCTCCCTACAACGCCTGGGCATGCTCCTGATGAGGTGGCGGGTGGTCTCCTGAGGGATCTCCTCCCAGACCTGGACTAAGGCATCCGCCAACTCCTGGACAGTCTGTGGTGGATGGAGCGAGACATGATGTCCCAGATGTGCTCAATTGGATTCAGGTCTGGGGAATGGGTGGGCCAGTCCATAGCATCAATGCCTTCCTCTTGCAGGAACTGCTGACACACTCCAGCCACAATGTCTTGCATTAGGAGGAACCCAGTGCCAACCGCACCAGCATATGGTCTCACTAGGGGTCTGAGGATCTCATCTCGGTACCTAATGGCAGTCAGGCTACCTCTGGCGAGCACATGGAGGGCTGTGCGGCCCCCCAAAGAAATGCCACCCCACACCATGACTGACCCACTGCCAAACCGGTCATGCTGGAGGATGTTGCAGGCAGCAGAACGTTCTCCACGGCGTCTCCAGACTGTCACGTCTGTCACACGTGCTCAGTGTGAACCTGCTTTCATCTGTGAAGAGCACAGAGCGCCAGTGGGGAATTTGCCAATCTTGGTGTTCTCTGGCAAATGCTAAACGTCCTGCACAGTGTTGGGCTGTAAGCACAACCTCCGCCTGTGGACGTCGGGCCCTCATACCACCCTCATGGAGTCTGTTTCTGATTGTTTGAGCAGACACATGCACATATTGCAGGGCTCTGGCAGTGCTCCTTCTGCTCCTCCTTGCACAAAGGCGGAGGTAGCGGTCCTGCAGCTGGGTTGTTGCCCTCCTACGGCCTCCTCCACGTCTCCTGATGTACTGGCCTGTCTCCTGGTAGCGCCTCCATGCTCTGGACACTACGCTGACAGACCCAGCAAACCTACTTGCCACAGCTCGCATTGATGTGCCATCTTGGATGAGCTGCACTACCTGAGCCACTTGTGTGGGTTGTAGACTCCGTCTCATGCTACCATTAGAGTGAAAGCACCGCCAGCATTCAAAAGTGACCAAAACATCAGCCAGGAAGCATAGGAACTGAGAAGTGGTCTGTGGTCCCCACCTGCAGAACCACTCCTTTATTGGGGGTGTCTTGCTAATTGCCTATAATTTCCACCTGTTGTCTATTCCATTTGCACAACAGCATGTGAACTTTATTGTCAATCAGTGTTGCTTCCTAAGTGGACAGTTTGATTTCACAGAAGTGTGATTGACTTTGAGTTACATTGTGTTTAAGTGTTCCCTTTATTTTTTTGAGCAGTGTATATATATGTGTTTATATATCTGTGTAAATGTGTGTGTGTGTATATATATGTGTGTGTGTGTGTGTGTGTATGTGTGTGTGTGTGTGTGTGTGTGTATATGTATGTATGTATGTATGTATATATATATATATGTGTATATATATATATATGTGTGTGTGTGTATGTATATTTGTGTGTGTATATTACACTTACTACTGTAAGTGGTAAGAGATCCCATTTAACCTAATTGTGGACGCTTTTTGTTCGGATTAGACCCATCATAACAATAATATAGGCTAGGTCTACTTACTTGGGTCATATTGTCTTTTTTATGTTGTAGGTTTTTGTGTGAGTTAGGACAATACGTAGTTACTCGATTTGAAATGTGCACTTGGGAAAATGTGTTTTGAATGAAATGCCCTTGTGCACCACCCTCCCTGGCCAGTCGTCTGGAATGATCTGATGTGCTAATTCTAGGTTGTGAAAGACATGTTTGCCGAACACTGTGTTGCCTTGTGTGGAAGCTTGGTCTAATCTCAATTCACCTCCAAAGCAGATTGACTGTCGGCAATGGGGCGGGAGACATGCCATTAATCAAAACCATTGATTCATCTAATGCTATGTCGAAGCTCGTGTAGTGTGCAGATCATGTCGGTGTATCTTAGGCTATACCTTATTCGGTATAGTCATCTTGTTTCATAGGCTGTCAACTAATTTCATACACTGCTAAAAATGAGGCTTTGCGGTTCTATATAGAACCTTTTATTGAGGGCCATATATGAAAGGACAAGCGAGACTGAAAGATTAGTGGAATCTGTGTGGGTAGCTGGACAGGTAGGATGACTGACAGTGAAGGTGAACAGGTGGTCCCGTGTCAGGTGACAGAGGAATGGATGAGACTGAGGCAGGAATTCCTTTAACCATAATGTGGTATATTTACTGAGTAGTCTGTGCTGCATCACAAAGCAAACAAATAACATGTATCCAATCAAATGCATAATCAAAGATCAAACCATATCATTCATTATTAACATAATTTAGGGAATTCAACAGTCCAGTTCATTAAGAAGTCAATCGTAATCATCCGCGAGTCATTTAGGCTCGTAACTATTTATCATAAATTATGAAAGAATACAAACAGTGAATGGTTATACAATCTATAATCCCCATTATCAAAGTCAATCAGTTAGCAACAATGACGTTTCTCATTTCACTCTTTCAATTGTCTTCATGTGTACATATAATTAATTTCAATACACATGAACCATATCGATTGCATAATTGGCCTATGAGGATCCGTAGGGCCGTGATCATTGACAATTCACATTACACAATATGTTTGAAGCTGCGCTCCAAGCCGCGCTCCGCGGTAATAACTATTAACAGTAACTGAATGGCTCCCGATCGCCACAGATAATTCAGATGAAAGGTAACGTAGTCGGTGGACTTACGTGGATTCATGGACGCACAGAACTTCTGGATCAGATGGAGTTAAGGAAGAGAAAGCAGCGCGATCAGGCGATGGCAATTTCCTCCTTTTATGGAGTTGAGATCTGTCGGACATTTCCACCTGACCTAATTAAAGCGCCCCTGGCCCAGCTGAGTAAATGGCAATGAATTAAAGGATTATTCCACCAACTCCATGGGCCTTTTCTACAGAGACATTGAACCCTTTTTATATATATATATTTTCTTCCAGCTGTGTAGGGAGGCTGAAAACAATTTCACAATTAATTTAGTCTTCATGATTGAGTTTTTCATAGTAAGCTCATTGTTTCCCTCTGTAAAATGCTAATTACCCAGTCAATCCTCCTTTCCCTCAACATCTCTGAACAGCCACGCTGTGGCTCTGTGTATGACGCCACTTGCTCCTATTTTTAGCATCTTTGGCAGGCAGGAGTCGGGGCTCGCTTTGCCTCAGCCAGTCCTGCTGCTCCCAGCGCTCCAGTATGATGCATCGATTTAACTGCGGCCAAGGCAGAGGGGGAGGGAGGGCTATCACTGCAGGCCTCTTCAGGCGGCGGTTGTCATTATTTGAAAACCACACACATACATTGATGCTACTGCCTTTTGGCATTTCATTTAATCCATTCCTCTTCATAACTGTCTGAATAAAGCATCAAAATACAGAATACAGCAAGTGTGAGCTAGTGACAATGGTGGACACAGGGATTGAACCTCGTTCTCCTGGGTCCTATATGTGTCAAGCCAGGAGTGCTGGGCTACCACTCCACCACAGGCGCTGCACTGCTGCCTCTCTTACTTTCTCTGTGGCACTCGTTTCCATGATCAAGGCCCATGCTCCTCTGTATCTCTGTAGGCTTGTTGTGTCCGTTGTGCCCTCGTTGTGGCCCTACCTCGTTCAGTGCTTGGTTTTCATTGACGGGTCTGGGTCACGCTGAGACAGAATTAACTCTAGCCTAGAGGTTCCTGATGTTCCATCTGCCTTTTATATGTTATTTTGAGCAGAGATGGGCTCCTAAATGAATTGTGTTGGTAATTGATAGTATGTGAGAGGGAGTAATGTCTCAACCAATTAATTTACAAGTTGGGGCAACCAAAGAGGACAGTTGCTGCATTAAAAGCTTATATTGACTTGATTTGTGTGTGTAACTGCAGCTTAGTCTTTACCCACTCTCAACAAGCGGCATTCAGAGGCCATAAGGGTCAATGTCATTATGATTCAATTGTATAAAGCACCTTTTACAATGTAATTTCTTTGCCGCAATAAATAGCTTGTGGGATGAAAATTGGACAACATTATCCCAGAGAGCATACCGCTTCCATTAGGCTTATCTTCCTTCTGATGAGCACATGTCAAGTTTGGTGTGTCCAGTACCAACTCCCAGCTGTCCATATCAGACTTCCAGAACACTGTGGTTTTAGTTGTCTCCAAAGATTTACAGTATTAATCTGTGGTCCGTGTTAATCTGCCTTCTACTTTGACGTGAATGGAAAGAAACCCCCCATGTCATGAACAGCAATTGAAGCTCTTTCGCTCCAGACAGTGACTTAATCCAGGATCATTAGGACTGTCATTCTCTTTCTTAGGGATGGGAGTAATATAAGACAAATGCTACAAATATAGGCCTAGCTAAATCATGTGAAGTTTTTTAAAATCAGTCTAGAAGTTGTTTAGAAGTTAACTTGCAGTTTGTTAATTGATCAGTATTGACTTTGAGCAACATTTTTTTTTCCATACTGTAAGAACCGGCACCATCGACTGGATGCCTGATGCAGAAAGTCAATAATGAAGATAGCGTCTGTTTTGCGGCCTACTGTGGCCTCAGAAGTGGGAGGGACCCCTTTCTCAACACTGGCAAACCAGCTAGTAACACAAACACCATCCACTCGCATGATTGCGGAAAACGTGAAACAGCTTAGAGACCTGTAAAGATCAAATACTTATGGGGTAGATTCCATCCTTTGATTACTGTTGGTAGCACAATTCTTGGAACAATTTAATTTCCTTTTTGATATGTTGCTAGTCTATCAGCATGTCCAATACCTGCTCTGAATTATGTTTAATCTAAAAAAGATGTGAACTTTATAGGTCCCAAATCTGCGGCAAAGCACTGGAGATGACGATGGCCGTCATAACCTCTTCTTTAGACTTGTCCCAGATCTGTTTTCTCTATTTAGCCAACTACTATGGTTGTTGTCAAACATGACAACATATTTGGCAACATGTCAAGACAATGACCATAGGAGTTGGCAAGACTGCACAAAGCGATCTGCCACCAGGCTACCTCTAGACATCACTGAGGAGAATTGTTATTGTGATGATCATAAGTAATGACTGTTGACTCCCAATACCCATTCAGATAAGGGCCGTGATTGTATTATTTGTTGTGTAGAAACAGCAGCTCTCTCTTGAAATGCTTTTGGGAAGTTGTGTATCAGACTCTTTTTACCTTTTTAACTGAAAAGCTCCGGAACAGATAATCCAAGTTGGAGAGGGTCGTGACATCACATTGCGTTATTCTAGCGGTTGCTAGGAGATTCCTTTTTGTCCATCACAGAGTCCGTTATCTTAGCTTACCTGCCCGTTGACGGGCTGACTGTAGCTCGTCGCTAATGCTGCATACATTATTGCATGCACCACCAGCACTGAGAGGAGACAGTAAGAGTTTAAGCCCTTGATTAACTGACTGGTAATTCCTTGGCTTCGGTTTAATTAGGGGCAGTAATGTGTTAGTAATAACTTTTTGCTCTAACGAATAATATAACGGATTACTGTTCCAATTTGATTAATAATATTACACTTACTGATCAAAGATGGGCTGATGTTACTTCCTTTTTATTATTCCTTTCCTATTGCTGTTATTGATCCAAATATTTGTGGTGATTATTAGTCCCTCTATTGGCGCAATATTTAAAAAAATCCTCCCCACCTCAGATTCTAACTGTTTTCGTCCTGAGTCTGACATCCTCTCACAATTCTTGTTTACGCACCCACGGACTATGACTAAATGCTTTAGTGAGAGAGATGAAAAATGGCAGAAGTGTCTAAAACATTGAATTTCTTAGCGTGGAAGGACTCCTATTACTCCTATTACTTTAATTTAGGATGAAAAATGACAAGAATATAACCTTTTAATCTAAATTGTGCCAAATCGAGAAACAACTCTCCACTTACAGAAACACAAGTTCCAGTCTCTTGAAGAACATGCAATAGCAACACTTCAAGACTAAACTTGCGGTGTTGGTGTATAGGCCTACGTAATGTAACGTTGAGTGAGGGTGCGCAACGTTTTAGGGTGTAACACAAAAGTAATATAACGATTAATTTTCCCAGTGTGTAATAAGTAAATTAATGTTGTTGCTGTTGAAAGAAGTAGCGCGTAATGGGTAATATATAACTTTTTTTGAGAGATGACCCTGATTACGGATGTTATGCATCGAAATGTTTGATCAACCTATCTCTCTAGAATGGTAGACTGACATGAAACAACAGATGTATCTGTCTCAGCAGACTGTTTTCTCAAATCAGTTACGGTGCTTGGCTACACCGTTTGGTTGGTATTCTCTTTACAGGTTTAGTCCACTTAATACACTGTGTGGAAATATAAACATGCACCCTCACCTACATGTGAAACATTCAACCCAATGAGCTGACTGAAAGAGTATTATCTTGCCTACCTATGTTTTGAATAGTTTCCCTCAACTATGATGATTAGATTAGTTTATTAGTCACATGCACAGGGTCGCAGATGTAATCGCAGGGTACAGTGAAGTTGTTATCCTCCGAGCTCCAACAGTGCAGGTCAAAAAAAGAGGTGAATGGTACAACAATATGAATAATATTTACAGCTGTAACAGTAATAAATGCCCATTGGGTTGTGGGGCCAGGGTAAATGGTAATGGCTGCGGGAGGGGGTTGAATATCCATAGGGGGAGTAGCATGGGGGGAAAGTTAGTGGCTATTCAGCAGCCTGATAATCTGGGTGTAGAAGCTATTGGTCAGTCTGACAGTTTTTGCCATGATACGCCTATACTGCCTGCATGTTAGTGATGGAGAGAGAATAGGCCGTGGCTCAGGTGGCCAAGGTCCTTGATGAGCTTCTTGGCCTTACTGCGACATCTGGTGCTTTAGGTATTCTGGAGGGCAGGTACTTTCGGCAGAGCGTACCACCCTCTGTAGAGACTTGCGGCCATCGGAGGTGGAGTTGCCGTACCAGACCGGGATGCAGCCCGACAGTATGCTCTCTGGTGCTTCTGTAGAACAATTTATTCAGCCTGAGGTTAAAGAGTCTCCGCTGTGCCTTCACCACGCTGTCTGTGTGGTTTAACCATTTAAGTTCATCGGAGATGTGTACGCCTAGGAACTTGTTTTTGACCGTCGCCATGGTGGTCCTGTTGATGAGGATTGGGGCATCCCCAACTTCGTTTCTCCTGAAGTCCACAATCCGCTCCTTTGTTTTGCTGACGTTGAGGGAGAGGTTGTTTACCTGCAACCACCTCTATAGACTGTCTAGTCATTGTTGGAAATCGGGCCTACTGTGTTGTCAGCAAACTTGGAGTTGGAACTGTGTGAGGGAATGTAGTTGTGGGTATACATGGAGTACAGGAGGGGACTGAGGACGCACCTTTGTGGAGCCTCCGTGTTGAGGATCAGTGTGGAGGATGTAATGTTGCCTACTTTCACCACCTGGGGCAGCCTGTCAGGAAGTCGAGGACCCAGTAGTATAGGGAGGAGTTCAGTCCCAGGGTCGTGAGCGTTGTGATGAGCTTAGAAGGCACTGGTATTGAAGGTCAAGCTGTAGTCGCTGAACAGTATCCACGTATATGCATTCCTGTTGTCCAGGTGGGTGAGGGTACTGCAATAGCGATTGCTTCGTACGTGGATCTGTTAGGGCGGAAGGCAAATTGGAGAGGGTCGAGTGTCAGGGATGGAGGTGATGATGTGGTCTTTGAGAAGCCTCTCAAAGCACTTAATGATAACGGAAGTGAGTGCTACGGGTCGTCAGTCTTTCTGTTCAGTTACTTTCCTTTTCTTGGGCACAGTGATGTTAGTGGATATCTTGAAGCAGGTGGGGATAACAGCCTGAGCTAATGAGATTGAAAATGTCCGGAGGACGCTGCTAGAGATACTGTCTTGGCCTGCAGCATTGAAAGGGTTAACACACTTAAATGACTTGCATACGTCCTCCGTGTAGATCGTAAGCGCACAGTCCTCGTTGTTGTGTACATGTTTTGTTCCCATCCTCTATAGATGTTAGTGAGCTGTGAGCTTTTGCCACCCAACCTTTTTCTACGGTGTCAACCATCTTCATCCATTTTGCTCACTTCAATAGTTTTTCTGTCCCACAGTCATGTATTTGTAGTGAGGAAGTCAAGTCTGGGGCTATTTTCAAGCCTTGTGCATTCTCTAGCAATTTTTTTTTTGCTGTATATTGATTGCCATTTATCCATGTATTATCAATCCACTCTACATGGATAATTGTACAGTGCATTCAGAAAGTATTCAGACCCATTGACTTCCATATTTTGTTACGTTATTCTAAAATTGATTAAATATCTATTTTCTCAACTATCTACACACACTACCCCATAATGATAAAGCGAAAACAGTTTTTAGATGCCTCATTTACATAAGTATTCAGACCCTTTGCTATGAGACACGAAATTGAGCTCAGGTGCATCCTGTTTCCATTGATCATCCTTGATGGTTCTACAAATTGATTGGAGTCCACCTGTGGTACATTCAATTGATTGGATATGATTTGGAAAGGCGCACACACCTGTCTGTGGTCACACAGTTGACAGTGCATGTCAGAGCAAAAACCAAGCCATGAGGTCGAAGGAATTGTCTGTAGAGCTCTGAGACAGGATTGTGTTGAGGCACAGATCGGGGAAAGTGTACCAAAACATGTCTGCAGCATTGCAGGTCCCCAAGAACAGTGTCCTCCCTCATTCTTAAATGGAAGAAGTTTGGAACCATCAAGACTCTTCCTTGAGCTGGCCACACGGCCAAACTGAGCAATCGGGGGAGAAGGGCCTTGGTCAGGGAGGTGACCAAGAACCTGATAATCACTCTGACAGAGCTCCTCTGTGGTGATGGGAGAACCTTCCAGAAGGACAACCATCTCTGCAGCAATCCACCAATCAGGCCTTTATGATAGTGGCCTGACAGAAGCCACTCCTCAGGAAAAGGCCTATGACAGCACGCTTGGAGTTTGTCAAATGCCAACCATGAGAAACAAGATTCTTTGGTCTGATGAAACCAAGATTGAACTCTTTTATCTGAATGCCAAGCGTCACGTTTGGAGGAAACATGGCACCATCCCGACGGTGAAGCATGGTGGTGGCAACATCATGCTGTGGGGATGTTTTTCAGCGGCAGGGACAGGGAGACTAGTCAGGATCGAGGCAAAGATGAATGGATTAAAGTACAGAGATCCTTGATGAAAACCTGCTCCAGAGCGCTCAGGACCTCAGACTAGGGCTAAGGTTCACCTTCCAACAGGACAACAACCCTAAGCACACAGCCAAGACATCGCAGGAGTGTTTTTGGGACAAGTCTCTGAATGTCATTGAGTGACCCAGCCAAAGCCCGGACTTGAACCCAATCGGACATCTCTGGAGAGACCTGAAAATAGCTTTGCAGCATTGCTCCCCATCCAACCTGACAAAGCTTGGCAGGTTGGAGAACTCCAGCCACTTTAATAATGGGAATTGATGTAAAATATCACTAGCCACTTTAAACAATGCTACTTAATACACTGCTCAAAAAAAGAAAGGGAACACTAAAATAACACATCCTAGATCTGAATGAATTAAATATTCTTATTAAATACTTTTTTCTTTACATAGTTGAATGTGCTGACAACAAAATCACACAAATTATCAATGGAAATCAAATGTATCAACCCATGGAGGTCTGGATTTGGAGTCACACTCAAAATTAAAGTGGAAAACCACACTACAGGCTGATCCAACTTTGATGTAATGTCCTTAAAACAAGTCAAAATGAGGCTCAGTAGTGTGTGTGGCCTCCACATGCCTGTATGACCTCCCTACAACGCCTGGGCATGCTCCTGATGAGGTGGCGGATGGTCTCCTGAGGGATCTCCTCCCAGATCTGGACTAAAGCATCCGCCAACTCCTGGACAGTCTGCGGTGCAACGTGGCGTTGGTGGATGGAGCGAGACATGATGTCCCAGATGTGCTCAATTGGATTCAGGTCTCTTGCAGGAACTGCTGACACACTCCAGCCACATGAGGTCTAGCATTGTCTTGCATTAGGAGGAACCCAGGGCCAACCGCACCAGCATATGGTCTCACAAGGGGTCTGAGGATCTCATCTCGGTACCTAATGGCAGTCAGGCTACCTCTGGCGAGCACATGGAGGGCTGTGCGCGCCCGCCCCCCCCCCCCCCCCCCCCCCCCAAAGAAATGCCACCCCACACCCTGACTGACCCACCGCCAAATCGGTCATGCTAGAGGATGTTGCAGGCAGCAGAACGTTCTCCACAGTGTCTCCAGACTCTGTCACGTCTGTCACGTGATCAGTGTGAACCTGCTTTCATCTGTGAAGAGCACAGGGCGCCAGTGGCGAATTTGCCAATCTTGGTGTTCTCTGGCAAATGCCAAACGTCCTGCACGGTGTTGGGCTGTAAGCACAACCCCCACCTGTGGACATCGGGCCCTCATGCCATCCTCATGGAGTCTGTTTCTGATTGTTTGAGCAGACACATGCACATTTGTGGCCTGCTGGAGGTCATTTTGCAGGGCTCTGGCAGTGCTCCTCCTTGCACAAAGGCGGTGGTAGCGGTCCTGCTGCTGGGTTGTTGCCCTCCTACGGCCTCCTCTACGTCTCCTGATGTACTGGCCTGTCTCCTGGTAGCGCATCCATGCTCTGGACACTATGCTGACAGACAAAGCAAACCACCTTGCCACAGCTCGCATTGATGTGCCATCCTGGATGAGCTGCACTACCTGAGCCACTTGTGTGGGTTGTAGACTCCGTCTCATGCTACCACTAGAGTGAAAGCACCGCCAGCATTCAAAAGTGACCAAAACATCAGCCAGGAAGCATAGGAACTGAGAAGTGGTCTGTGGTCCCCACCTGCAAAACCACTCCTTTATTGGGGGTTTGCTAATTGCCTATAATTTCCACCTGTTTGCACAATTTGCACAACAGCATGTGAAATTTATTGTCAATCAGTGTTGCTTCCTAAGTGGACAGTTTGATTTCACAGAAGTGTGATTGACTGAGTTACATTGTGTTGTTTAAGTGTTCCCTTTATTTTTTTGAGCAGTGTATAATGTTTACATACCCTACATTATTCATCTCATATGTATATACTGTACTCTATATCATCTACTGCATCTTTATGTAATACATGTATCACTAGCCACTTTAAACTATGCCTCTTTGTTTACATACTCCTCTCATATGTATATACTGTACTCGATACCATCTACTGCATCTTGCCATTGCCGCTCTGTACCATCACTCATTCATATATCTTTATGTACATATTCTTTATCCCTTTACCCTTGTGTGTGTATAAGGTAGTAGTTTTGGAATTGTTAGCTAGATTACTCGTTAGTTATTACTGCATTGTCGGAACTAGAAGCACAATCATTTCGCTACACATACATACACACCATGTGTATGTGACAAATAACATTTGATTTGATTTGAAGAATGAGAGAAACTCCCGAAATACAGGTGTGCCAAGCTTGTAGCGTTGTACCCAAGACGACTCTAGACTGTAATCGCTGTCAAAGGTGCTTCAACAAAGTACTTAAGGGTCTGAATACTTATGTAAATGTTTCAGCTTTTTATAAAATTGCTAAAAAATTGAATTGTCCGTAGATTGATTAAAAAATATATTTATAATCAATTTTATAATAAAGCTATAATTTAACAAAATGTGTACAAATTCAAGGGGTCTGAATACTTTCTGAATGCAGTGTAAATGTATTTAAACTACAGACTAAACTGTTGAACGCAATTGGATATTTTGGACTGTACTAATTTGCAGCTTCTGTTAATCTCACTGTCAAGCCTATACAACAAAGCTACGATGCCCACAATGATTGAACATCAGGCTTTGCATTGACCAATATTACTGATCTGCCTCAAAGGTTGACCTCACTGGTCGGCCTTATAAGCTCACCTAACTGATCAGCCTCAGGTTATCGATTGCACTCACATGCTTGCCATCCTCATCTGATACCTACAATGGGCATTTGTTGTATATATTGTCCAACATCCACTTACTCTGCTCTACCCTGCCCGTCCAGAAATACAGGCACCACGATGAGGACACATCCCCCCAGGAGCAGAGCTCCCCCCAGCTCACTGACGAGGTCCCTAGCCCCGAGCTGGTCCAGGTGGCCGAGAAGAACCTTTCCCAGATTGAGAATGTCCACGGCTACGTGGCCCACGCGCACATCTCACCCATGAAGGTAGGATGGACACCTTCACACGGCGGACACACACACACACACACTTTCCCACACTTGTTTATTTATTTTGCATTCCTATTCACATTCACAAACAATTTCACATACATTAAATGCATTTTCATACAAAAGGAGGATGGGAGAGAATTTTATCATATAGTACGTTCCCCTGTTGCCCATATTGCCCTCATTCGCTTCATTGTGAAACTGTGTACAAAAATCACAATCACACATGGTGCCTTGCAAAAGTATTTAGTCCCTTGGATTTCATCACATTTTGTGTTACGAAGTGGAATTAAAATGTATTTAATTGTCATTTTTTTGTCAACAATCTACACAACTGTCAGTGGAAGAAAAATGCAAATATTTTTTAAAGATTAAGACTAATTAAATAACTAAAATAGTAATTGCATGAGTATAGCTCTAAGTCAGTACATGTTAGAACACCTTTTGACATCGATTACAGCTGTGAGTCTTCTTGGGTACGTCTAATGGCACAACACTTCACTACCTGTGTAACGAGGGAGAGCTCGGTTTGTTTGGGAAGTCTATTGAAAAACTTTAGTTACTTTGATCCTGTGATGCGATTGGCATCAGTTGCTGGAACCGCTACTATCTGTACAGTGGTTCCTCTTTTAAAAGTTGCGAGTTTATACCTTGGGACTTAAGAGGTACCCCTTGTCATTGCTTCACTGCTCCAGACCACCACTAGGGGGAGTGAGAGCACTCATTATGCATTTCGGTCCCAAGGTTTTAATGACCAATCAGTGGTTCCAATGATGAATTTGTTGCGAGCCACCTCTCCCTGGTGACTTTCTTCAGCTAAGATGGCTGATAAAACATTACGGGGAGGTAAATGTAAGTAGTTATAACATAACGAGTCATGCAAAAAAATTTGAGAGGAATATGTCAGACAAACATTAGTGCATATTTTTTGGTCATAAATTTAATTTACAGAAATCGCTATTTTGCTTGTTTTTTCCCCCTGTCATATCCAATACCAGGTGTATCAAACTCCATTCTGTGAATGATGCTGTATCTGCATGTATATATTACAATTATACACTTCAACAGTGTTTACCACTCCTTCTCCTGGGAAATCAATGATTACACATTGTAACTATACAATAGACTAGAAACATGATTTAGTAACTCATATTTACAGAATAAAAAAACGTATATCCTGCCAGCACGCCCACAAGTGTGCTGATTGACGTGTGGAAGGTATGAGATGGGAGTAACAATCCAGACTATTTGCTCTGAGACCGGCATAATAATTTAATGAAACAAGCAGGGAGCAGGTTTCGAACCCTGTGCCCAAATGTATTAATTGGGGTTGGATCCGATTGTGGCGGAAAACACTATCTATTGGAATCTTTAACATGTGGAAAGGGGGAAAAAGTATTATTAGTTTTTCACAAGCGTAGCAGGATGGGCTACTAGCAAAACAATAGACTATTCAACCTTTAGTAAAGAACTAATAGCCGAGCTAGGTGTGAAACCCCCCTCCGCAACTTGCAACAAATCATTTGTATCCATCTTTCCACATGTATATCTACCTAGACACGGTTAATGTTCTGAAAAAAATAATATAAGTTTACATACACCTTAGCCAAATACATTTAAACTCCGTTTTTCACAATTCCTGACATTCAATCCTAGTAAAAATTCCCTGTCTTAGGTCAGTTAGGATCACCACTATATTTTAAGAATGTGAAATGTCAGAATAATATTAGAGAATTATTTCTTTCAGCTTTTTTTCTTTCATCACATTCCCAGTGGATCAGAAGTTTACATACACTCAATTAGTATTTGGTAGCATTGCCTTTAAATTGTTTAACTTGGGTCAAATGTTTTGGGTAGCCTTCCACAAGCTTCCCACAATACGTTGGGGAAATTTTGGTCCATTCCTCCTGTCAGAGCTGGTGTAACTGAGCCAGGTTTGTAGGCCTCCTTGCTCGCACATGCTTTTTCAGTTCTGCCCACAATTTTTCTACAGGATTGAGGTCAGGGCTTTGTGATGGCCACTCCAAGACTTTGTTGTCCTTAAGCCATTTTGCCTCAACTTTGGAAGTAGGCTTGGGGTCATTGTCCATTTGGAAGACCCATTTGCGACCAAGCATTAACTGACTGATGTTTTGAGATGTTGCTTCAATATATCCACATAATATTTGTTCTTCATGAAGCCATCTATTTTGTGAAGTTCACCAGTCCCTCTTGCAGCAAAGCAAGAGCACCCCCACAACATGATGCTGCCATCCCTGTGCTTTACGTTTGGGATGGTGGTGTTCGGCTTGCAAGCCGCCCCCCTTTTCCTCCAAACATAACGATGGTCTTTATTGCCAAACAGTTCTATTTTTGTTTCATCAGACCAGAGGACATTTCTCCAAAAAGTAAAATAGTTGTCCCCATGTGCAGTTGCAAACCGTAGTCTGGCTTTTTTAATCTCGGTTTTGGAGCATTGGCTTCTACCTTTGCTGAGTGGCCTTTCAGGTTATGTCAATATAGGACTCGTTTTACAGTGGATATATACTTTTGTACCGGTTTCCTCCGGCATCTTCACAAGGTCCTTTGCTGCTGTTCTGGGATTGATTTGCACTTTTCGCACCAAAGTACATTCATCTCTAGGAGACAGAACGCTTCTCCTTCCTGAGCGGTATGACGGCTGCGTGGTCCCATGGTGTTTATACTTGCATACAGATGAATGTGGTACATTCTCAGGCGTTTGGAAATTGCTCCCAAGGATGAACCAGACTTGTGGAGTTCTTTTGATTTTCCCATAATGTCAAGCAAAAGAGTTTGAAGGGAGGCCTTGTCATACATCCACAGGTACACCTCCAATTGACTCAAATGATGTAAATTAGCCTATCAGAAGATTCTAAATCCATGACATAATTTTCTGGAATTTTCTAAGTTTAACGGCACAGTCAATTTAGTGTATGTACACTTCTGACCCACTGGAATTGTGATACTGTGAAATAATCTGTCTGAACCTCTTACTTCTACCCCCTCCTTTTTCGAACATTCTGTTAAAAATCGCGCAACTTTTCAGCGTCCTGCTACTCATGCCAGGAATATAGTATATGCATATGATTAGTATGTGTGGATAGAAAACACTCTGAAGTTTCTAAAACTGGTTAAATCACGGCTGTGACTATAACAGATCGTGTGTTTCATTGAAAAACGCAAGAAAAACTGCTCTCTGAAAGCTAAAAATAATTTCCATAAGTCACTTCCATGGGTTGTTAAAAGGGGACAAAATGTAATATCGACCTGCATGCAATTCATACAAATTCCACACGATGTCGCCATTGTCGTCATTTTCAATTGAATTTTTTGTTGGAAAATCCAACTATCTGGATTCCGTTTCTTCCAGTCTCCACCAGGATGCTGTGAATGTGGACATTGGCAGCCATTGATTTGCAGACGAGGAGCTATTGAATATACATCGCCCTGTAATCATTTTGATAGATTATAAACGTTTACTAATACCTAAAGTTGGATTACAAAAGGATTTCGAAGTGTTTTGTGAAAGTTTATCGTCGACTTTTTTAATTTAAAAAAATGACGCAGCGTTTAAAAACAATGTTTTTTTCTGAATGACACAGCTTCCATAGAAAGCTATTTTGGGTATATATGGACCGATTTAAACGAAAAAAAGACCCAATAGTGATGTTTATGGGGCATATAGGAGTGCCAAGAAAGAAGCTCGTCAAAGGTAATGAATGTTTTATATTTTATTTCTGCGTTTTGTGCTGCGTCGGATAAGCAGAGTCTTTGTTTACGTCGCATTCAGGCATTTTGAGGTGTTGCATGCTATCAGATAATAGCTTCTCATGCTTTCGCCGAAAAGCATTTTAAAAATCTGACTTGTTGGCTAGGTTCACAACGAGTGTAGCTTTAATTCAATACCCTGCTTGTGAATTTTGATCAAGGTTTGAGTTTTAACGAGTACATTTAGCATTTAGCGTAGCGCATTTGCATTTCCAGGTGCCTACTTGAGACATATGCGTCTCAAGTAGAATCAAGAAGTTAACAATTGCTGGAAAAATTACTTGCCATGCACAAAGTAAATGTTCTAACCAACTTGCCAAAACTATAGTTTGTTAACAAGACATTTGTGTTGTGATTGAAAAACAAGTTTTTATGTATGTAAACTTCTGACTTCAACTGTATATCTATGGTTCAAATTCAGGATGTATCACATCCGACCGTGATTGGGAGTGCCATAGGGCGGCGCACAATTGGCCCAGCAGTTTTGGCCGGGTTAGGCCTTCATTAGCCGGGGTAGGCTGGTACTGGAAATATTGCCAGCTTGTAATGCAAGTGTTGCACATCAGCAGATGGAGATAACCTACACCAGTCGAGCAATTCATTTCAACAATAATCTTCATTTTAATTTGACTTTACAAACAACGAGGGCTTAATTGGAGTCTATTTCTTCTGAGCCTAGACCTATATAAAATAACTGTGTATATATACACTGCTCAAAAAAATAAAGGGAACACTAAAATAACACATTCTAGATCTGAATGAATGAAATATTCTTATTAAATACTTTTTTCTTTACATAGTTGAATGTGCTGACAACAAAATCACACAAATTATCAATGGAAATCAAATTTATCAACCCATGTAGGTCTGGATTTGGAGTCACACTCAAAATTAAAGTGGAAAACCACACTACAGGCTGATCCAACTTTGATGTAATGTCCTTAAAACAAGTCAAAATGAGGCTGTGTGTGTGGCCTCCACGTGCCTGTATGACCTCCCTACAACGCCTGGGCATGCTCCTGATGAGGTGGCGGATGGTCTCCTGAGGGATCTCCTCCCAGACCTGGACTAAAGCATCCGCCAACTCCTGGACAGTCTGTGGTGCAACGTGGCGTTGGTGGATGGAGCGAGACATGATGTCCCAGATGTGCTCAATTGGATTCAGGTCTGGGGAACGGGCGGGCCAGTCCATAGCATCAATGCCTTCCTCTTGCAGGAACTGCTGACACACTCCAGCCACATGAGGCTGGCATTGTCTTGCATTAGGAGGAACCCAGGGCCAACTGCACCAGCATATTGTCTCACAAGGGGTCTGAGGATCTCATCTCGGTACCTAATGGCAGTCAGGCTACCTCTGGCGAGCACATGGAGGGATGTGCGGCCCCCCAAAGAAATGCCACCCCACACCATGACTGACCCACCGCCAAATCGGTGACACTGGATGATGTTGCAGGCAGCAGAACGTTCTCCACGGCGTCTCGAGACTCTGTCACGTCTGTCACATGTGCTCAGTGTGAACCTGCTTTCATCTGTGAAGAGCTCAGGGCGCCAGTGGGGAATTTGCCAATCTTGGTGTTCTCTGGCAAATGCCAAACGTCCTGCACGGTGTTTGGCTGTAAGCACAACCTCCACCTGTGGACGTCGGGCCCTCATACCACCCTCATGGAGTCTGTTCCTGACCGTTTGAGCAGACACATGCATATTTGTGGCCTGCTGGAGGTCATATTGCAGGGCTCTGGCAGTGCTCCTCCTGCTCCTCCTTGCACAAAGGCGGAGGTAGTGGTCCTGCTGCTGGGTTGTTGCCCTCCTACGGCCTCCTCCACGTCTCCTGATGTACTGGCCTGTCTCCTGGTAGCGCCTCCATGCTCTGGACACTATGCTGACAGACAAAGCAAACCTTCTTGCCACAGCTCGCATTGATGTTCCATCCTGGATGAGCTGCACTACCTGAGCCACTTGTGGGTTGTAGACTCCGTCTCATGCTACCACTAGAGTGAAAGCACCGCCAGCATTCAAAAGTGACCAAAACATCAGCCAGGAAGCATAGGAACTGAGAAGTGGTCTGTAGTCCCCACCTGCAGAACCACTCCTTTATTGGGGGTGTCTTGCTAATTGCCTATAATTTCCACCTGTTGTCTATTCCATTTGCACAACAGCATGTGAAATGTATTGTCAATCAGTGTTGCTTCCTAAGTGGACAGTTTGATTTCACAGAAGTGTGATTGTCTTGGAGTTACATTGTGTTGTTTAAGTGTTCCATTTATTTTTTTGAGCAGTGTGTGTGTGTGTATATATACACACACACACTGCTCAAAAAAATAACACGGGACACGATAAGACGAGGACAAAGGACGTCTGACTGCTATGCCATCTTGGTATTTGATGTTCAGAATCAGAATGTACAGAAATGCGGATGTTTATATAAACTACATTTTAGTCGCACTTCCACTCCGCTCCACGACCACAGGTAAAACCTTGCTGAGATGATCAATGTACAGTTGTGGCCAAAAGTTTCTGCCTCAGTTTGTATGATGGAAATTTGCATATACTCCAGAATGTTATGAAGAGTTATCAGATGCATTGCAATTAATTGCCATGCAAATGAACTGAATCCCCAAAAACATTTCCACTGTATTTCAGCCCTGCCACAAAAGGACCAGCTGACATCATGTCAGTGATTCTCTCGTTAACACAGGTGTGAGTGTTGACGAGGACAAGGCTGGAGATCATTCTGTCATGCTGATTAAGCTTCAAAAGGAGGGTGGTGCTTGGAATCATTCCTCTGTCAACCATGGTTACCTGCAAGGAAACACTTGCCGCCATCATTGCTTTGCACAAAAAGGGCTTCACAGGCAAGGATATTGCTGCCAGTAAGATTGCACCTAAATCAACCATTTATCGGATCTTCAAGGAGAGCGGTTCAATTGTTGTGAAGAAGGCTTCAAGGCACCCAAGAAAGTCCAGCAAGCGCCAGGACCGTCTCCTAAAGTTGATTCAGCTGTGGGATCGGGACACCACCAGTACAGAGCTTGCTCAGGAATGGCAGCAGGCAGGTGTGAGTACATCTGCACGCACAGTGAGGCGAAGACCTTTGGATGATGGCCTGGTGTCAAGAAGGGCAGCAAAGAAGCCACTTTTCTCCAGGAAAAACATCAGCGACAGACTGATATTCTGCAAAAGGTACCAGGATTGGACTGCTGGGGATTGGGGTAAAGTAATTTTCTTTGAATCCCCTTTCCGATTGTTTGGGGCATCTGGAAAAAGCTTGTCCGGAGAAGACAAGGTGAGCGCTACCATCAGTCCTGTGTCATGCCAACAGTGTAAAGCATCCTGAGACCATGTGTGGGGTTGCTTCTCAGCCAATCGAGTGGGCTCACTCACAATTTTAAGAACACAGCCATGAATAAAGAATGGTACCAACACATCCTCTGAGAGCGACTTCTCCCAACCATCCAGGAACAGTTTGGTGACGAACAATGCCTTTTCCAGCATGAGCACCTTGCCTTAAGGCAAAAGTGATAACTAAGTGGCTTGGGGAACAAAACATCAATATTTTTTGTCCATGGCCAGGAAAGATCCCCAGACCGTAATCCCATTGATAACTTGTGGTCAATCCTCAAGAAGGCTGGTGGACATACAAAATCCCACAAATTCTGACAAACTCCAAGCATTGATTATGAAAGAATGGGCTGCCATCAGTCAGGATGTGGCCCAGAAGTTAATTGACAGCATACCAGAGCGGATTGCAGATGTTTTGAGAAAGAAGGGTCAACACTATTGACTATTTGCATCAACTTCATTTAATTGTCAATAAAAGCCTTTGACACTTATGAAATTCTTGTAATTATACTTCAGTATTCCATAGTAACATTTGACATCTACATGTAGAGATTAAAAAAAATATTTTTAGATATACTGTAGGCCTACCAAAGTTGTTGTAGGGCTTTTATTTTACTACATATTGGTCTACTTACTCTGCTGGCGTCTTGACCCAGTGTATGCCGTCATTTGCAACGCAAACCCGGGCGGCAGTGTGTTTAGGGTTACGGTCTGCCTGGGCCTGCAGGACTCAAAGTACTTTGTTTGTCAGATGAATCATTGGGTCAAAACTACAGAACAGTACAAAACAAGCGAATGAACACACGTGGTTAATGTTCTGATAATATTTATTTGTATATATATAATTTCTTACCAAGCCTTTCCGTAAGTCCACGCAAGTTTCATCAACTGTCTTCTTACTGTAATTAGAATGATGTTGATGACGTGCCGTGATGCCAGTTGATTACAGATTGTCTTAGCTGATCGTTCGTTATCTTCATTCATCAGGGAGTCGATGGCTTGAATAGTCTCGATTGAAATGAAATACAATGTGAAAATGTGCAGCATACAGTAAAGACGAGCAGTCGATTTATTTAAGCATTTTTAGTATTATTAGGCCTACATTAAAGTATCGTAGCCTACTGTACCTGTTCATCTTCCTGGTCTTTCGAGTTCGGCGTAAAACAGGCATCTGAGGATAGTGTTTGGAAATAGCACTGTCCGCGACACAAATCCCCAAGTCTACCAGTTTAAAAAAAATGTCTACAGTAGATTTTCCGTTCCTCCTGAAAGCACTAATCTGCTCACTTAAATGAACAGAGATCCTGGTCACGGTGCTACAGTATAATCAAAGTGAGGACAATCTGCTGTATACTTATAGCCTATTGTAACCTGAAAGTCACGCCTTTCCTCACCCCCCCCCCAAAAAAACACCATCCTTCACACGGTTACCATTCAAAAACGAGCTGTTAAATAAATTAAAAAATCACATTACGACCAAAGAGAACAGACGAAATGGACGTTTTCATCAAGCCAGCTTCTTTCTATGGTGCTACCCGTTCCAGGATTAGGACTGTAACCACCAGAGGACTTGAAAATGAGCTGGAGCTGAGAGATCACCAAAACTAAAGGTGTTTTGGTTTCAGAGCATGTGATATTAAAAAAGAAAAGGTGTATATAGCCTATCAATGTGTAGGCATACTGTATAATAAAATTGATAATTGTGTACTAAAAACCTGACTGTTTTTGCAGAACTTGTTACCAACGTAATTAGAAAAGTACAAATAATTGTTTTGTATATGGTCTGACATACTACTGATATCAGCCAATCAGCATTCAGGGCTCGAACCATCCACCTTATAATTACAAATTATTTGGATACTGCAAATTAACTACAAGAACCCCAAACAGATATGTTTGACTAAAACAGTCATTTTAAACCTAGCTTACATTTGTATACGATCACGTCTCTTTTATGCGTGGGAATACTTGGGAACAGATTTCTAAAATTCAAATTACTACGAGCTCATTTCCACAATGGAAAAAGAAATACAAAACACGCATGCCAAATTTGTCATGCGTGTCACCAGTTGGGGAACCCTGCCGTATGTGATGTAAACAGAGATATCTACTTTCTTGGGGACCTCAGTATTGACTGGTTTTCATCAAGCTGTCTGCTCAAGAGAAAGCTTTTCACTGTAACCAGTACCTGTAATTGTTTTCAGATTATTAATCAACCTACCAGGGTGTTTACAAACACTACACTACAAGAAGATGATCATCCACATGATCACAATATAGTGGCTTTATCCAGGAAAGCCGAAGTTCCACAAGCTGGGTCTAAAATAGTATATAAGAGCTCATACAAAAGATTTTGCTGTGATTGATGTGGATTATGTTACAAATATTTGATGGTTTGTGATTAATAAGCAGCACTTGATGAATTTATGAAATTGCTTCTTCCAATTACTGATAAACATGCACCTGTTAACTGATCGTCTTTGGTCTGCAGCATTTTGAGTAGAACCTTGTTACTTTGAGTAACGTTCAACAAAACTGCCTGAATGTTATCAGGCTGTTTGTAGATAACTCGTCAGATTTATCTAGTTTGGTGTGGACATCATCGTATTTAGTTTTGGCTATATCGAGTTATTCCTGTAGCATATGATTTTGTTCCTGTAGAAGACGATTTTGTTGAAGATTTTGTGCTTGTTCATCGTCACACGTTTTTGAAATTACATTTAATAGTTCAGTTTTCAACCGCAGTTCCATAGCTAGCAGAATTTTGCCCTTTTCTGCATTTGTCATTGGTTTCCCGGTTCTCTCCACCTGTCCCTTTATGTCTACTGTTACCTGCTCGTGCTTCAGCTGTGAACTGCGGTATTAGACTGATGCCCATTTCGGATGGCAAGACATCAGGGCTAGATTGGAGAGAACCTTTACGAGGCCTGCGCCCGATGGTTGATTTTGGAGAGCGTTGTTTGGTCTGTGATGGGACGTTTTTTTTCTTCACACATAGCTCGGCTATTAGGCTGTTCTTTAGTAAAGGTTGAATAGTCTATTGTTCAGCTATTAGCCCCCCTCCCCAACTTGCAACAAATGGTTGTTACTCCCATCACGTTCCTCGCACTTTTCCACGCGTCATTCTCCGCCTGAGTGGCTTGCTTTTGGGTCTGCTGGCAGGATATGGCAGCACCTTCGGTTGTGCATCAAGAATTCTGCGTAGCAGGTTTGTATGAAGGTCTGGTTATTCACAGGCAAATTGTTATATGCTATGGAGGTACATTTGTGTCTTGTTGAGAGCAAAAGTTTTATTTTCAATCAAAAATTGTTCTGAAAGCAAAAACGAGGCTAACAAATATTTTGTAATAGAGCGCAAAACTTTATCCATTTTATTCCCAAAATATTTTGAGAACAAAAAATGTATTTGAAAACAAAACTCCAATTTAATTTCGTTATCATCCACCCTCCATTTTAGCCATTTTTTGAGTGTCAGTTTGGCTACCATCAGAACTGTTCAGCCTTTCTTTCCGACACAAAGGAAGTCATAGCGGACACCTACGAAGGACTATGTGATGATGGCATCTCAGGTAAGCAGTACTGGGCGTTCTTTCGTCCAACTTCTACATAGTTAGTAGTTAGCTCCTATGATTCAGTGTCGGTTCATAACATACTACTTACTATATATTACATAAATACATGCAAACGTTGAATGATAGATCATGCAATTATTATTCTCAAGCTAACCAAAAACATTTAGCTTCGAACGCCTATTCTCGCCTTTTTCAGGTGAATTAATCTAACTTTCTTTCATTGCAACTCGTAAGCAGGCCATGTCCTAGTTGTTTCATAGTCGATATGTAATTGTATTTTATGACTGTAACGGTTAGCTTTTTTTAACAGAAGGATGAAAGAACACTGTCTGTCAAAGAATGCTATTCTGATATGTCAGATGAAGAGTTAGACCAGAAAGTCAGGGCCATGAAGGTCAGGATGCCTCATGGGGGCTTTAAAACGGTCAAAGGAAGTCTCCAAGCAATGGGCTATCGTGTACAATGGCGAAGAGTTACGGAGTCTTTGCAGCGTGTAGATGGTGCAGGTATCATTGCCAGAATGATCCAGCTTCATTGCATTGCGTGGCAAAAATACTCTGTTCCTGCTCCCCTGTCTCTCGTCCACACTGATACAAATCATACATGTATAAGGTACTAAGATGTATAATGTCTCCATCAAATCTAAGAAGTTATTTATTCTTAATTATTCGTAGAAATTTGTTCAATGATGTATGAAATTGGAGTTCTTGATCAACTGGTAATACATAAATAATGAAGCAGGTTAATAGGTTAAACATTTCACTTTTAATTCCAATGCTTTTTTTCAAGATACAACATTGTCATCTTGGGCAGTATTGATGACATTTTCAAGGAAGGTAAGTATATTATTTTGTATGCATATTGCATATTTCCCATCACATAATGAACAACCACAATACCAGTCTGGTGTTAAGCTTTCTGTGCTGTATTGACGTATCCTGAAAATGACATCTGCTGCTTTAGATTGAACGGTCATATCTCAGTTATTGTTTTCGTATCTACAAAAAATATGTTTTTTTCTTTACTTTCAGAGTGCGAGCTGATCAAGGGGTTGAAATGTAGATATTGCCAGATGTATGTTCACTGTCCGAGAAACAGGCTGGCAAAACTGTCCATAACCAGAGGTAATTAAACTGTTTTGTGTTCTTTTTCTCTCTTCCCCTCTGCCTGCCTTGATGTACATGGAATCTGTCTCACATGCATTCATTGTAATATAATATTACAATTATAATATTTATAATGCATGTATTATGTATTTATTACACCTGGATAATGAACTTTCAATAAAGCGTTTCACATTCTCCACTGGTTGAAATGAAGTATCTCATTGAAATACTACACCTATCCTTTGTCCTCAGATTAATGCAGATGAAGGGTTAGATATGCATAGGAAGTGTAGTGTACTGTTTTGTTTCTGTATATATGAATTACAAGTCTTTACTTAAATCATGATTCTAGTCTATTACATAGTTACCATGTGTAATCATTGATGGAGCAGGAGTGGTAAACACTGAAGTGTATAATTGTAATGCACACATGCAGACAAAGCATCATTCAAATAATGGAGTTTAATACACCTAGTATTGGATATGACTGAAAAAGAACGTCTCAGATTCATACCTGAACCGCACCTTTATTTGCCAAGGAATAGTATATATTCAATGTGGGGATCTCATGTGGTAATAACTACAGTACATTTTTATAGGACTTGCATCCTTGGCACAAAGTTATTTTATTCTACTCAATCCATTGGCTTCATTAATGCCATTCATACTTGAAGTCGATACAACAACTATGATAGCTGAGGTTCATAGGTTCTGAACTAATATTCATACCAAACATTTTAGGGTCCATACACAAGATCAGCAACATACTGTTTATTTTTTATTTTTTATATAATTAAAAAAAACATTCAGGCACCCAAGCTAACTTGCTAGCTACTTCCAGACACAAATGAGAGAACAGCCCACTGAACATTACTTACCCAACCAGAGCTGGTTAGGCTGTTATGTTATCCAGCGCATTGGTGACTGTCATTGTCTGTTTGTAAATTCGGAGTGTTTCGGCTCTTGGAGCATTCAAGCGCTCACTGGACTCTCTGGCTGAGGAGTTAGGGTAGATCCGAGCGTTCTGACCTCACAATGCCAGTCAAGCACCCAAGCTAACTGGCTAACATTGGCTAGCTTACTAGCTACTTTCAGACACATAATGAGAGAACACCCCACTCTGACCATTTTACTCGCCCTAGCAGAGCTGGTTAGGCTGTTTTCATGTTATCCAGAGCATTGGTGACTAACTGTGCTGCTGGCAACAATTTAATAATGCTTATTTGCTGACATTTACTGACACCGGCCATATTCAACGGTGGTTGAGCGTTCGTAAATTCATCAGTTATTCTGCGCTCTGGCACACGGATGTTTTTTGTTTTGAAATGTAGCTAGCTAGCTACGTAAACAATGAACCATAATCCCAACTCATGAAGTTACTACCCTGCATGAATCTGCAGGTAGTTAAGAAACTAGGTTCAATGTTAGCTAGCTAACATTAGGCTATAATTAGTCAAGCAAACGGATCTGATATACAAATAAGATCATACACGTAACTTTAGCTAGCGAGCCAGCCCGCTGACGTTAGCTAGCAAACACTACAATTTAACTTGACATTAGGCTTATTCAGTTTTGCTACATGGGGCAAAAAAAAAAAAAAGCAGCGTTTGAGAGGATTACCTAGACATAATGACCAGTCCAACCCACTCATTATCTCAACCAATCATGGCTAGCGGGAATGTTGCTGTATTTTTCTGTAGCTAAATCAACTAGGCTCTTAATTTTAACAGTTGTATTTACAGATGGCATACATGTTTGTTATTAAGGCACATGAAAGTTCACATGTTCGAGAAGGCATTTCTGCCCAAAAACAAATTTTGATAGAAAGCCAGCATCCCGGAGTCGCCTCTTCACTGTTTACGTTGAGACTGGTGTTTTGTGGGTACTATTTAATGAAGCTGCCAGTTGAGGACTTGAGGTGTCTGTTTCTCACTCTAATGTACTTGTCCTCTTGCTCAGTTGTGCACTGGGGCCTCCCACTCTTTCTATTCTGGTTAGAGACAGTTTGCTCTGTTCTGTGAAGGGAGTAGTACACAGCGTTGTACGAGATCTTCAGTTTCTTGGCAATTTCTCGCATGGAATAGCCTTCATTTCTCAGAACAAGAATAGACTGACGAGTTTCAGAAGGTAGATTTTGAGCCTGTAATCGAACCCACAAATGCTGATGCTCCAGATACTCAACTAGTCTAAAGGTCAGTTTTATTGCTTCTTTAATCAGGACAACAGTTTTCAGCTGTGCTAACATAATTGCACAATGTTTTTCTAATGATCAATTATCCTTTTAAAATGATAATCTTGGATTAGCTAACACATGCCATTGGAGAACAGGAGTGGTGGTTGCTGATAATGGGCCTCTGTTCGCCTATGTAGATATTATATAAAATATTTGCCATTTACAGCTACAGTAGTCATTTACAGCATTAACAATGTCTATACTGTATTTCTGATCAATTTGATGTTATTTTAATGGACACTTTGATTATCTTTCGAAAACAAGGACATTTCTGAGTAACCCCAAACTTTTGAATTGTGTGTGAAAAGCATTCCAAGTGAAGCTGGTTGAGAGAATGCCAAGGGTGTGCAAAGCTGTCAAGGCAAAGGGTGGCTACTTTGAAGAATATAAAATATGTTTTGATTTGTTTAACGCATGTTTGGTTGCTACATGATTCCATATGTGTTATTTCATAGTTTTGATGTCTTCACTATTGTTTTACAATGTAGAATGGTAAAAATAAATTAAAACTCTTGAATGATATGTGTGTGTCTAGATATATACACTCACACCCACACACTGGCCTCAGACATCGCTTGTCCTAATATTTATATATTTCTTAATTCCGTTATTTTACTTTTGGATTGTTGTGTATTGCTAGATATTACTGCACTGTTAGAGCTAGGAACACAGGCTTTTCGCTACACCTGCAATAACATCTGCTAAATATGTGTATGCGACCAGTCAAATTTGATTTTCAAATTTTGCCATAGATTTCAAGCAGATTTAAGTCAAAACTGCAGCTTGGCCACTCAGGAACTCCATTGTCGATTTGGCCTTTTGTTGTAGGTTATTGTCCTGCTAACAGGTGAATTCCTTTCCCAGTTTCTGGTGTAAAGCAGACTGTTTATTTTATCCTGAACAAATCCCCAGTATTTGCCAATGTCAAGCATACCAATACCACGATGCAGCCACCACCATACTTGAAAATAAGGAAGCAGTTACTCAGTGATGTGTTCGATTTGTTAAAGCTGCAATATGTAACTTTTGGGTGATATAAATGTAAGTTATTGATCTGTAATTATCATTGAAAGCAATTCTAAGAATCAGTAGATCTTTTCTATGTGCACCATTTCTCTGCTACCCCTTAAGTTTTGTTTTTGCATCTTTTAATTTAGTTTTTTACACCAGTTCAAACAATGCAATATTTTTGCTTGTTGAAAAGATATTTCACAGCAGTTTAGATGGTACAATGATTCTCTACACTGGATTGTTTTGTCACATAAACTGAAATTAGGCTAACTATTAGAATTTTAGCAAACCAGAAATGGTTGAGGGATTTCTGCATATTGCACCTTTAAGCCAATTTTTACTTCTGAATTAATTTAGGGTAGCCTAAACAAAATGGTCTGAATACTTATTTAACAACTATTTAGTTATGAATTCTTAATCTTTTTACTTTGACAGAGTATTTTGTGTGGATTGTTGACAAACCTATTTGAATCCCCTTTTGTAACAATAAAATGTGAAGAAATCCATAAATACTTTGTCAAGGCACTGTACATGTACTAATACATACTTGTCTTCGCTCATGTTCACATGTGAGATTCCCCTGCAGTGCATTAACCAGACAGACATTGTCCAACTTCCTAAAACTCAATTTTAAGTTTAAAAATATGTTCAAACTATGACTATCAGCCTTTGTATCCATAGGGCCATTCATGAATTTGAGTTACATTTCCGCAGACCAATCCCTCAGCTTTATACCAAACCAAGTTGATGGGGTTGCCGCTGGGCAGAAACACCCTCACAATTATGGCTTTAAAAACTACATTCTAAACTTATTCTGTTTAGTCTTGATAGTTATTGGCAAAAATAAATAGGTGACCGACCAGCTCAATTCGGTCTTGTGTAGCAACATTTGAAATTGTTTTTTTACATTGGGTGAAAGTAGAGACTCGGAGCTAGAAAATGGAATATCATACAATACAGTTGAGGAACAATGGGAAAGTAATACTGCTTTGAAAGTTGCTAAACTTGTAACCCCACTTTTGAGAACCTACTGGAGAGCTCTTCTTTGTCTACACCCATTCAGCATCACACCCTCTCAGGCCTTAGCCCCACCCATCTCTTTAAGGATTCATATGAGGCCATGTACTAAACAACCAAAGATTTCACGACTAAATGCTGGTTTATACTACATCTATCAACAATTGTCGCAGTGACATGAACATTCTATTGTCGTCCGACATCAAACTTGTCATTAAGTTTAAACACACAAACTACAGGCTGCATGACATCAGCAGCCTGGTTGTCCAAAATAGCATCATTTATGTATTTTAGAACTTGGATGAGGATTTGGACACTGTCTCGTTGGCCTAACATTATTTCCTAATTTGACTTTGGTGCAGGTCATGTTCTTCAAATTACAGTCTCTGGTCAACACACACTATATCAAATCAAATCTGAGTTTATTTGTCACATGCACAGGATACAGAAGGTTCAGTGAAATGGTTACCTGCATAGTGGAGTCCTTTGTTTAGACATGTAGCTAGCTAAACAATTAACCATAATCCCAGCTCATAACGTTACTGCCCTGCATGAATCTGCAGGTAGCTAACAACCAGGTTCAATGTTATCTAGCTAACATTAGGCTATAACTAGCAATGCAAATGGCTCTGAGATACGCTAATATTACTACACAGATCATACATGTAACGTTAGCTAGCCAGCCAACTAGCTAACACTACGCTTTAACTTGAAATGAAAATGAATTTCTGACAAAATTATAAACGTATGAAATCTGAAATTGTAGCTAGCTAGACTATTTTACCTGTATATATGGATGTACGCTTCTCCCCTCTGTCATGGATACCATGGTTCCTTTAGTTTGAAGATGTAATCGACTCCCTTTTCATATTTGCAATCAAACGGCAGAATTTTGTTCAACTCTTTAGCTATCATTCTCTAATTCCACCGGGCATTCCACTGATTTCAAAACTCGGAGGGAGAGAAACACTTCTGCAGTTCTTCTACGTGATATCTTTCAAAAAAGCAGCATTAAAAAGGCTTGCCGACACATACTGACCAGCTCATCTTATGAGTGGGCTACATGGCAGACCAATCCGAACTCATCTCTCGGCATGTCCAGCCCACCCATTATCTCAGCCAATCATGGCTAGCGGGAATATTCCTGTCCTTTTTCCGTGGTTAAAACAACTAGGCTCGTAACTTAACACTTGCATTCGTATTTACAGATGGCATGGAAGTTTGTTATTAAGACACATGAAAGTTCACATGTTCCAGAAGGCATTTCTGCCAAAAAAATGCATTTTGAATAAAAACAAAGTTTACATTCAAATGCCTCCTGTGAAGTAGCAATGCGCGACATATGCCTAGTTTCCTGAAACGAGTCACATGTTATTTCCAAATTGAGCAAAATTACAAGAAAAACTATACAAAAGTGTTCAAGTTAATTGTCGATTCGTTTTATAGTTTGTACATCGTCACATATTTGGGTATGTGTCTTCAGCTCCTACCTTATGCATTGACATTGAAAAACGTTAACTGAAGCATCAAGCTAGAGTTTCTGCATCATTTGCCCAATTGCTGTAGCATCTATTGACACTATTTATTGCCATGTCCTTTTTTTGTAGCTCAAGATTTGCCCTCGCCTAGCATCAGTTGCTATGACCTGAAGGTTCTTCATCTGCTCTGTGTGTGTTTTAGTGTAGTCTCTTTGTAATGTTTATCACCATAATTTGGAGCCGACTTAGACCTGGAGGTGCAATTGCTGCTTGCTGGCAACCTGTAAGCCTATAACAATGATACTATATAATGTTTGGACTCAGTTTAACTTAACATCCATGGTAGCATAATTTACTATTGTATGCCCCTGTTCCCCCTAGGCACTTACAACAGATTTCTTTATTTAACCTTTTAACTTGGCAAGTCAGTCAAGAACAAATTCTTATTTACAATAACGGCCTACACTGGGCCAATTGTGCGCCGCCCTATGGAACTCCCAATCACGGCCTGTTGTGATACAGCCTGGAATCAAACCAGGTAGTCTGTAGTGACGCCTCAAGCACTGAGATGCAGTGTCTTACACCTCTGCGCCACTCAGAAGCCCAAGGATAGGTATAAGCCAGTATGGCAAAAAAACAACTTAATCTGTAAGAAGGACGTGTGCAACTCCTACCATATTGCTTATACCTATATCATTCTTTCAAATCTACATGAAGTGCATGGATAAGGCAAGGGGTTGTTTCTGGACTGGGCCATAGTCACTTTACCTGCTAGTTGATGACTCTTTGCTGCCATCCAGAGATCAAATCAAGCCATTACGTTGTTTCCACCATATTGTCATCTATTGAATTGTTTGCAAATTTCTGCCTCCAGTTTAACGCATTGATCGCTGTTAAATGGTCCTGTTTCTTGCTCATAAGGTTTACAGTCTGTCTTTGATTGAGATCATACAGATGAACTGTTGATCATGCATCTTATCATACATTGCATTGTCCATTCCTGTTGGCTGAGCCAGTGGTGGCGACAGTGAAGTAATTTTGTCATAAACATACATAGCCTGGTCAGAAATTGTTATGGCAGGTGTCATGCCATGTTTTAATGACCCATTGTGAGAAAAAAACTTGCCCATTCATTTAAAGAAACCTTTGTTATGAGTCTGCTCAGACAACACTCTTGGGTGTTTATTCAATGTGCTGTTACGATGCTCAATGTTTTGTCTAGCATTGTCAAAGGAGTTAAAAAGTGACTTGATGTTCTGTCTAGAGCTCAACAGCTCTATGCCATTTCTTGTAACCTCTACATTGTCTAAGGTTAATAACGGTACAATCAATAATTGTTCTGGAGAGCTTATGGGTTAGCCAGTATTTATTATTGCCTTGTTCTGAGTTAATTAAGTAGACTAATTGCTTAAAGTTAAATCGGTGTTGCCCGGGTGCTCAACGTACAGTGCATTTGGAAAGTATTCTGACCCCTTCACTTTTTTACACATTGTGGAACAGCCTTATTCTAAAATGGATTTGAATGTCCCTCATCAATCTACACACAAAACCCCATAATGACAAAACATAAACAGGTTTTTGAATTTTTTGCAAATTTATAAAACAATTAAAAACGTATCACATTTACACAAGTATTCAGACTCTTTACTCAGTACTTTGTTGAAGCACCTTTGGCAGCAATTTCAGCCTCAAGTCTTCTTGGGTATGACGCTACAAGCTTGGCACACCTGTATTTGGGGAGTTTCTCCCATTCTTCTCTGCAGATCCTCTCAAGCTCTGTCAGGTTGGATAGCTATTTTCGGGTTCAAGTCCGGGCTCTGGCTGGGCCACTCAATGACATTCAGAAACCTGTCCCGAAGCCACTCCTGCATTCTTGGCTGTCTGCTTAGGGTCGTTGTCCTGTTGGAAGGTGGACCTTCGCCGCAGTCTGAAGGTCCACCTTCAAGGACCTCTGTACTTTAAACTGTTCATCTTTGCATCAATCCTGACTAGTCTCCCAGTCCCTGCTGCTGAAAAACATCCCCACAGCATGCTTCACCGTAAGGATGGTATTGCTCAGGTGATGAGTGGTGCATGTTTCCCCCAGACATGCTTGGCTTTCAGGCCAACAAGTTACATTTTGGTTTCATCAGACCACAAAATCTTGTTTCTCATGGTCTGAGAGTCTATTAGGTGCTTTTGGCAAACTTCCAAGTGGGCTGTGATGTGGCTTCTGTGTCTGGCCACTCTACAAGAGATGGTTGTCGTTCTGGAAGGTTCTCCCATCTCTGGAGCTCTTGGTCACCTCCCTGACAATCCCTTCTCCCCCAATTCCTCAGTTTGGCCGGGCAGCCAGCTCTAGGAAAAGTGTTGGTGGTTCCACATTTCTTCCATTTAAGAATCATTGAGGCCGCTGTGTTCTTTAGGATGCTTCCCCAGATCTGTGGCTCGACAAATTCCTGTTTCGGAGCTCTACGGACAATTCCTTCGAAATCAAATCCAAGTTTTTGTCACGTGCGCTGAATACAACAGGTGTAGACCTTAAAGTGAAATGCTTACTTACAGGCGCTAACCAATAGTGCAAAAAAGGTGTTAGGTGAACAATAGGTAAGTAAAGAAATAAAACAACAGTAAAAAGACGGGCTATATACAGTAGCGAGGCTACATACAGACACCGGTTGGTCAGGCTGATTGAGGTAGTATGTACATGTAGATATGGTTAAAGTGACTATGCTTATTTGATGTACAGAGAGTAGCAGTAGCGTAAAAGAGGGGTTGGCGGGTGGCGGATGGCGGGACACACTGCAGAAAGCCCGGTTAGACAATGTGCGGGAGCACTGGTTGATCGGCCCAATTGAGGTAGTATGTACATGAATGTATAGTTAAAGTCACTATGCATATATGATAAACAGAGAGTAGCAGCAGTGTAAAAAGAGGGGTTGGGGGGCACACAATGCAAATAGTCCGGGTAGCCATTTGATTACCTGTTCAAGAGTCTTATGGCTTAGGGGTAAAAACTCCTAGACTTGGCACTCCGGTACCGCTTGCCATGCGGTAGTAGAGAGAACAGTCTGTGGCTGGGGTCTTTGACAATTTTTAGGGCCTTCCTCTGACACCGCCTGATGTAGAGGTCCTGGATGGCAGGCAGCTTAGCCCCAGTGATGTACTGGGCCGTACGCACTATCCTCTGTAGTGTCTTGCGGTCAGAGGACGAGCAATTGCCGTACCAGGCAATGATGCAACCAATCAGGATGCTCTCGATGTTGCAGCTGTAGAACCTTTTGATGATTTGATATATTTATATATATATATATATTTATATATTTTTTTAATTTATCCTTTATTTAACTACACAAGTCAGTTTAAGAGCAAAATCTTATTTTACAATGACTACTTACCCTGGCCAAGCCTTCCCCTAACCCGGACGTCGCTGGGTCAATTGTGCAATGCCCTATGGGACTTCTGATCACGGCCAGTTGTGATACAGCCCGGGATCAAACCAAGGTCTGTAGTGATGCCTTTAGGTTGTGATGCAGTGCCTTAGACCGCTGGTTTTTAATACATTAGCAAAAATGTCTAAACCTGTTTTCGCTTTGTCATTATGGGGTATTGTGTGCAGACTGAGGGGAAAAACAATTTAATCTATTGTAGAATAAGGCTGTAACAAAGTGGGAAAGTGAAGGTGTCTGAATACTTTCCAAATGCACTGTATGAATCAGTTGCTAGATATTGGCAGTCCACTACAAGAAACTGCAGACACAGTAGCTCTCCATGACACTGCTATGCTAGGTGCTCTGTGTACGCAGACAACCCATCATATTATTTTCCCTTACTTCCCCTTTTCTTACCTTCTCTTCTATGTCTTATATTTTCTTTCTCCTCACATCTCCTCATTTCACTCTGCAGTTTATTTTTATGTATTGCCCCCCCGCCACCCTTCTCTTTCCATCCCCTCTTGCTTTCTCTTTTGTCCTTTTATTGTACTGTATGGTAACCCTTTGAGTTCCGTGCCCATACCTCCCTCTGTAGGTAGCTTCTCTGGAATGCATCTTTGACGGGCCGTCCACTTTAGGGCAGCAGGAGCTCCCTCCCCCCTTGTCCCCCGCCCCATACTCCCAAAGCCACGAGGCGTCCCTCCTTCCCACCTGCTCCTCCTCAACCTCCTACCACACAAGCCAGGCGCCATTCCAGGTAACCCACCTTCTTCACCCTTAGATGCTCCGCTGACTTTTGAGGTAGGGCTATGAGTTGCGGTTGGCGTTGAGCTAATTCGCTTTTTATTAGTATGGCTGATTTTTTTACACAATCATTTTGTCTTTTGACTGGACAAAGTTGCCGATCACCAACATCGAGAGGCTGTTTATGTGTTGCAATGCAAGATGGCTGACTCCATACTGTGAATGAGCTTCCCAGACCAACATCTGTACACCTGCTTTAAGTAGAGCATGGCTGTTCTCCTATTAAGATACATTTTCAGATAAAATGGCAAACAATGCTCTTTGTACTGAAGCTGAGCCATCATACTCATGCCATATAATCTTCTGGGCTTTGCTAATGTCTGCGCAGGCATACGCATGGTTTTGTGACCTCAGTCTTTTCCTGTCGGATTCCTTGATTGATATGTTTCATTATCTCAATTGTCAAAAGATGGCGCATGGTGTGAAAATAGAATGCATCCTCCTGACCCTGACGAAAACAGCTGCCTATTTTGGCTATGTTTACCCCACATTCACTGACACTTGAACATTTATTTGAGAAATAATACTTTATTAATCCATGTGAGATGGAAATTCTTCTGATCTTCCCCTTAGAATGAGCTTTTCAGACGGTTGCAATTTAGGCTACAGTTTTCTCCGCTTATCATGAAATGAGAGGTGATTTGAACTTCGTAGGTGAGTGGATGAAATGTACAAGTGGTAAATCGACTGCCAAGCAAGATAGATGTATCCTCTGCTCACATCCTTTTTACACAAGCCCACCATATAATACAGAGACATGGCACATACAGTACCAGTCAAAAAAAACAGTTTTTTTCTTTATTTGGACTATTTTATACATTGTGGAATAATAGTGAAAACATCAAAACTATGAAATAACACACATGGAATCATGTAGTAACCAAAAAAGTGAGGTTCTTCAAAGTAGTCACCCTTTGCCTTGACAGCTTTGCACACTCTTGGCATTCTCTCAACCAGCTTCATGAGGAATGCTTTTTCAACAGCCTTGAATGAGTTCCCACATATGCTGAGCACTTGTTGGCTGCTTTTCCTTCACTCTGTGATCCAACTCATCCCATCACCTGGAATGCATTTCAATTAACAGGTGTGCCTTATGTTAATTTGTTGAATTTCTTACCTCAATGCGTTTGAGCCAATCAGTTGTGCTGTGACAAGGTAGGGGTGGTACACAGAAAATAGCCCTATTTGGTAAAAGACCAAATCCATATTATGGTAACAGCTCAAATAACGAAAGAGAAATGACAGTCCATCATAAAATCAAGTCTCTCACCTCCTCCCTATACACTGTCTCGTTGTTGTCGGTGTTCAGGCCTACCACTGTTGTGTCGTCGGCAAACTTAATGATGGTGTTGGAGTCGTGCCTGGCCATGCAATCATGAGTGAACAGGGAGTACAGGAGGGGACTGAGCACGCACCCTTGAGGGGCAGATGTGTTACATACACTTACCACCTGGGGGCGGCCCGTCAGGAAGTCCAGAATCCTGTTGCAGAGGGAGGTGTTTAGACCCAGGGTCCTTAGCTTAGTGATGAGCTTTGAGGGCACTATGGTGTTGAATAGCATTCTCACATAGGTGTTGCATTTGTCCAGGTGGGAAAGAGCAGTGTGGAGTGCAATAGATATTGCATCATCGGTGGACCTGTTGGGGCGTTATGCAAATTCAAGTGGGTCTAGGGTTTCTGGGATAATGGTGTTGATGTGACCCATGACCAGCCTTTCAAAGCACTTCATGGCTACAGACAGTTCACGTCCTGATAATCTGTCTGGCCCTACGGCCTTGTGAATGTTGACCTGTTTAAAGGTCTTATTCACATGAGTTATGGAGAGTGTGATCACACAGTCATCCGGAACAGCTGATGCTCTCATGCGTGCTTCAGTGTTGCTTGCTTCAAAGCGAGCATAGAAGTTATTTAGCTCATCTGGTAGGCTCATTACTTTAAGACATGAAGACAGTCAATACGGAACATTTCAAGAACTTTTAAAGTGTCTTCAAGTGCAGTCACAAAAACCATCAAGCGCTATGATGAAACTGGCTCTCATGAGGACCGCCACAGGAACGGAAAACCCAGAGTTACCTTTGCTGCAGAGGATAAGTTACCAGCCTATTTCAGCCCAAATAAATGCTTCACAGAGTTCAAGTAACAGACACATCTCAACATCAACTGTTTAGAGGAGACTGCGTGAATCAGGCCTTCATGGTCGAATTGCTGCAAAGAAATACTACTAAAGGACACCAATAATAAGAAGAGACTTGCTTGGGCCAAGAAACACAAGCATGTGACATTAGACCGGTGGAAATCTGTCCTCTGTGAAATCGGTCCTTTGGTCTGATGAGTCCAAATTTGAGATTCTTGGTTCCAACAGCTAAATCCTTTTGAGACGCATAGTAGGTGAATGGATTATATCTGCATGTGTTCCCACCGTGAAGCATGGAGGAGGTGGTGTGGGTGTGCTTTGCTGGTGATGCTGCCAGTTATTTATTTAGAATTCAAGGCACACTTAACCAGTATGGCTACCACAGCATTCTGCAGCGATACGATATGGGACTATTATTTGTTTTTCAACAGGACAATGACCCAACACACCTCAAGGCTGTGTAAGGGCTATTTAACCAAGCAGGAGAGGGATGGAGTGCTGCATCAGATGACCTGGCCTCCACAATCACCTGACCTCAACCCAATTTGAGATGGTTTGGGGTGAGTTGGACAGCAGAGTGAAGGAAAAGCAGCCAGCAAGTGCTCAGCATTTGAAATCATGTAGTAACTTTTTTGGTTACTACATGATTCCATATGTGTTGTTTCATAGTTTTGATGTCTTCACTATTCTACAATGTAGAAAATAGTAAAAAAATAAGAAAAAATGTTGAATGAGTAACTTTTGACTGGTACTGTAGATCATTGAATATATTTTGCAGGTTTTTTATGGCATTAGAAAATATGATGAACCTCCGTTCTCTTGAATAGATATTCAGATTTGTCTATTGGCCATACATTCCTTTAGCCGATACCCAATAAACGTGTGTGCACGTATGCTTGTACGTTGATAATGAGGACTGTAATGACAGCAGGTCATTATAGGCAGAGAAACCTTGGCAATGCAATTTCCCATCGCTCGCTCTATTGTTCTCTCACAATTCATCAATGGCATTACCGTGAGCTGCCCTTTCCCCATCAGTGACGTAAGTTGCCGCTATCTTCGCTACTGATAACAGAAATGAATGGAATTGCTTGTCCCGGAAAGACACTGATAGCAGGGAAAAAGTGATGGCACAGCGGAGGAGAGTAGAAAAGGGAGTACTGTATGTTTCTCTCCCTCTACATCCCTCCCACTCTAGCTCAAGCAGCGCCATGGCAACGCAAGAGATGAATGCCGATGCGGACCAAAGGAAAAACTGACAAGAAAATGGAGGTCCTTGGATGAGCAATTGAAGGAGAAGAAAAAGGCAGGGGGGGAGAGTGCTTAACCTATGAAAAGGACATATTTAGTGAGGCTTTCTATTACAGCAAGAAAGTGGGATAGACCTAGTACGGGTCCCATCCCACCCCTGAGATTTACAACCCAGTCAGTACATGTGCTGAATGAATGTCTGTTCATTCGGCATTCAGTGATATCCAAAGTGAACTCGGTAATTTGTTATTAGTAAAAACACTATCACCAAAGAAAATATGTATTAGTTTGCATTTCTTCACTATGCTGTAGTGACTGTTGCACATACTTTCCATTTCACACCAGGGTTATGTGAGCCAAATACGAAACAATGCCAAAAGAAAACCCATGCACGTCAATGTCTTGCGCTATTGCAATAAGCCACTGTAAGCGTTGGCAATGTGGTGAGGACTTCTAGAATCGAGACTATAGACCTTAATGCTTTCTTGGATGAGACTCCTGAGAAAACTCCAGAGCATTCTGCTCCCCTTGTGGTGGAATGCTGGGCTCAATACTGCCAACCCATTTCCCTCCCCCCTCTACCCGGTCCATCACTGGAGCGTTAAGTCAGCGTTATCCGAATGTGAGCTTCCCCTGCTGACTAATTTTTAGAATGTGAACAGAAGGACGAAAACGACATCGAACACATCTGGATCTGACCAAGCACTAACCCGTTGAAATTGTGAGGGCGGGTGGGAGACTGAAGAGAGGGAGTGAATTGAAGAGAGAGGAAAGCTTGAGGGGAAGAAGTGGTTAATAAAGCAGTATTTCAGAGATGAAGATTTGGCTATCTTTCTAGCTCACTCTCTCACACACACACACACACACACACACACACCCCTTTCTCTCTCGCCGTCTCCCATCCCCTGCACCAGTCTGACATTCTCTGTGCACCAGGACAGACACTCGTCTCCTCATCAGATGAACATGCTGCTCTCTCCTTCACCACAGGTTAATCCGCCCCAAGAGGGTGATTTGGTTCTCCCGTCACGTCCAGAGCCTGCTTTCTAATTTGGACGACTGCGCAGACTTAAGTGCCCGTTAAAGAGCGAGTGAAAGCGATAAGCAGCCTCTAAGCTCCTCTGGACTCCCTCAGACCCTCTCATCTGTGGGGTAAAAAGGTGAAGTCCATTCGTCCGTCCTATTGCGACCTCGGTCAAGAATCCAACTCTTGCTTTCTCCAGCACCCACCGACGCTGCCTCTGCAGCCTCCGTTGTGTTTGTGAGTGAGAGGGGGAGGGTAGGGCGGATGACACGAGCTAGAGTGAAGCTGGAGTGAAGCCCCCCCTCCCACCTTCTTCCTGTCCTGTCCTCTCCCCTCCAACCACCACCACCCCTAAGCCTGCAACAGCGTTAGCAACGTCGACACAGCACCTACACACAGCAGCAGCAGCAGTGGCAGCAAGCAACAGCATGCTCAACTCGGTGTGGTACGCCAAAAAGATGGGCCGCCGCATCATGGGCACCCTGCGGAGGACCAAGAGGCTACACCAGCGCCTGCTGGTAGGTCCAGCCTCCCTCCGAATGCTTTGCTGGGCTGCGTGAGTCATTTCATACGACGCATTAGGGAGGGAGAACAAAACCTGTGTGTGTGGTGTAAGCTACACGACCCTACTCTCATGGCATGTTCAGTGTTTCCCAGTTTAGGCCATTTAGTTTGAAAGAAGGTTGAGAACAGCAGCTTAATTCCCTTGATAATGTTTATTTCTGACGCTGTATACATTTAGATTGATGTTGTCCTAGGAGGGCTCTGTGGGAACACTTGTGTATGTTAGGGTGTCGTGTAGTACATCCGGTGCCTGTTTCTGTGTTGTTGCTGCTTTGGGCAGTAAGTTGAAATTTTAAGTTTCATCTGACTCGGCATAGTAGATACATTGAGGTGTATGTATGCTCACTGAGCTTTGATGTGGAAAAAAGGACTGAACAATACCTAGTTGAGAGCTAACACTGCGTCATGTGTAATTGGACACATCCTATAGGCGGGTCATTCTCACGAAACTGACATGACTCAAATTCTGAATTAATTTTTTACTACATTTCCTCTTGGATCACTGAGATTAGGATCTGTACTTATCTATTTTATAATTATTATAATTTTTTGATCATATCATGCATTTTACCACAATTTCCACAATTCTCATTACTGCAACAGTCCAAAAAATTTACAAATCAATTTAAAATATTTTAACTTTCTCCCCTAATGAAAATGACTTCGTTAAACATAACACTGACATTTAATTTTAATTAAAAAAAATACAAATAAAATTAGGATCAAATTTAAATCTGACTTTTTCCATCATTTGAGCTTTTTAGACATTTTGGTATTGAGAAGGCCAAGTGGGGTAAATGGGTGTTTGAAAATAAGAACCTAATTCTGAAGACACAGGTTAATTTATTTGCTTTTAACTTGTGCTCTTCTAATGACTACTCTAGATGATGCGTCATGGGGGAATAAAACTTTTCAGGAACTTGAAAAAGTGTTACGTAATGAGACACTGTTTTATGTAATACATATATTTTTATCTAAACATCAACTTGTATACCTTTATGATTTATGGACAGCGACAACTTTATGGACAACTACAGCGACATATATTGTTTTATTATGTTAGGTTTTTCGAAAGTAAAATAGTTTAATGACCTGAATTTAATCCGGACGCATTTCGGTAATGAGAATTTGGGGTGAAAATATACAATTCTGGCAAATGTGAAATGTATTTGAAATAAGACACTTTGCCTAAAACTAGACATCTTAGTCCTCAGAATTATTTTAGATTTTTGCTGATGCGTCATGAGAATCACCCAGGTGTAAAAATACGGTTTAAGAAAAACCTAGGACTGCTCTTAGTCATGAGATCAGTCATCACCAGCACTGAAACGCCCTGCCAGAAAAGCCTATGTTAGAGAAGATTCGGTGGTAGCAGCGTCGAAGGCACAGAAATGTGATGACTCAGTGGCACCTTGTAGTTGCTGGAAGCATCCGAGCGCCATAGAAACATGTCAACACAATGTTTTGTTATGCCTAAAGAATCCAAGATAAGGGCCCAGAGTTCATTGGCAGCTTAACTCTTGACTCCTTTCAGTCACGTTGTCTTTTTACCCCAGAGGGTCAAAATACCCAGTTTACCCATGAGAGGGATTGGGGTTGGAGGGTGGAACAGTAGAGGACAAACTGAATTCAGTTCTCATGTTTTTTTTTTTTATATACAGATTTTCATTCCAATGCCTTGGCATCTCCTAGTACACACTCATTCATACAATTGCGTCAAGGATGTTTAAATGAAGCATGATGACTAAGAGGCCACCCATAGATTGAAGTGAATTGGTGAAAACCTACAGTAACACACAGATAGTTGAGGGCTGATGTTGGGAACCCCTGCAGTAGCACATGCCTTTCCCAGCGTTGCCTAGCAACCTCCAGGCTCCTGACACGCAGCACTAACCCGCCCTCCCTATTTACTGCATCTAAAACAGGGACCCTGCTCGCCCTAGCCAATATCTCTCTCTCTCTCACACACACACACACACACACACACACACACACACACACACACACACACACACACACACACACACACACACACACACACACACACACACACACACACACACACACACACACAGCACATTTCAGAGGTATGTCATCTGAAAGGTTTTCTTTTCTGCATAAGCCTCATCTCTATCACTGTTACTTAGTATTTGCATGGACAAATGGAACCGGTCCAAATCTGTATCTGATTACTGATCGGGCACATATCTAATTAATGTCAGGCACCAGTGCAACGTCCAAATTCACCTTTCACTAATTACTCTTTTGAATGGCCTTTTCGAAGAACTAGAATTTGGATCTGTGCGAGAAGCAATAGAAAAAAAGTGATAAGGTAACCCCCCAAAAAATGCATTGCTTTTATGGATTTTGTGTGCTCATCTGTAGATCATATATAAGTGGTGGCTCATCTTGTTCTCCCTTCTGTCAATATTAGTGGATCAGGTACACCATACAAACCAAATCACATATGTATTGACTCGAACAGTGTATGAACCAATTATTTATATTTACACTAGATGAGTGACAAGGGGCGCTGTTTTGAAGGCACCACACATCCAACTTGGTACTCCCCCGCCATTGTAAAACCTTTTGGAAGCTATATAAATCTATTTATTAATATCTACGTTTCCTCTGACAGACACCTTAATGCTTACTTTTACATTGTATGAGCTAAACATAAAAATAAAAAGTGAAAAAATATATTTAAAAGAATACCTTAAAGTATACTTTTTACAAAGTTATAATTACAACAACAAAAACATATATACAGTACCAGTCAAACATTTGGACACATTAGAATAATAGTGAAGACATCAAAACTATGAAATAAAATGTATGGACTCATGCAGTGGTGTAAAGTACTTCAGTAAAAATACTTTGAACTACTACTCATGTAGTTTGGGGCATCTGTACTTTACTATTTATATTTTTCACCAATTTTCCTTCACTACATTCCTTAAAAAAATATTGTACTTTTTACTCCATACATTTTCCTTGACACCCAAAAGTACTTGTTACATTTTGAATGCTTAGCAGGACAGGCAAATTCACGCACTTATCAAACGAACATCCCTGGTCATCCTTACTGCCTCTGATCTGGCGGACTCACTAAACACATATGCTTCGTTTGTAATTTATGTCTGAATGTTGGAGTGCGCCCGTGGCTTTTCATAAAATTACAAAAACAAGAAAATGGTGCCATCTGGTTTACTTATTATAAGGAATTTGAAATGATTTATACTTTTCCTTTTGATACTTAAGTATATTTTAAACCAAATACTTTTATACTTTTACTCAAGGCAAATTTTACTGGGTGTCTTTTACTTTTACTATTAAGGTATCTTTACTTTTACTGAAGTATGATAGTTGGGTACTTTTTCCACCACTGGGATCATGTAGTAACCAAAAAAGTGTTAAACAAATCTAAATATATTTTATATTTGAGATTCTTCAAATGAGTCACTCTTTGCCTTGACGACAGCTTTGCACACAGTTGGTATTATTTCAACCAGCTTCATGAGGTAGTCACCTGGAATTAATTTCAATTAACAGGTGTGCCTTTTTTGTGGAATTTGTGAAATTTCTTTCCTTCTTAATTTTAGTTTGAGCCAAGGTAGGGGTGGATATACAGAAGATAGCCCTATTTGGTAAAATACCAAGTGCATATTATGGCAAGAACAGCTCAAATAAGCAAAGAGAAATGACAGTCCATCATTACTTCAAGACATGAAGGTCATTCAATCCGGAACATTTCAAGAACTTTAAGTGTCTTCAAGTGCAGTCGCCAAAACCGTCAAGTGATATGATGAAACTAGCTCATGAGGAACGGCACAGGAAAGGAAGACCCAGAGTTACCTCTGCTGCAGAGGATACGTTCATTAGAGTTGCCAGCCACAGAAATTGCATCCAAAATAAGTGGTAGACAGAGTTCAAGAAACAGACACATCTCAATATCAACTGTTCAGAGGAGACAGCATTAATCAGGCCTTCATGGTCGAATTGCTGCAAAGAAACCATTAAAGGACTCCAATAGAAAGAGACTTGCTTGGGCCGAGAAACAATAGCAATGGACATTAGACCGGTGGAAATTTGTCCTTTGGTCTGAAGAGTCCAAATTTGAGGCGCAGAGTAGGTGAATGGATGATCTCTGAATGTAAAGTTCCCACCTTGAAGCAAAGAGGTGGTGTGGGGGTGCTTTGCTGGTGACACTGTTTGTGATTTATTTAGAATTCAAGGCACACTTAACAGCATTCTGCAGCAATACGGCATCCCATCTGGTTTGCGCTTAGTGGGACTATAATTTGTTTTTCAACAGGACAATGACCCAACACACCTCCAGGCTGTGTAAGGACTATTTGACCAAGCAGGAGAGTGATGGAGTGCTGCATCAGATGACCTGGCCTCCACAATCATCCGACCTCAACCCAATTGAGATGAGTTGGACAGCAGAGTGAAAAATTAGCCAATAAGTGCTCAGCATATGTGTGAACTCAGGATGGGCAAATACATTCCCAAACCAGAAACCGTGGATTGATGGCAGCATTCGCGCGAAACTGAAAGCGTGAACCACTGCTTTTAACCAGGGCAAGGTGACTGGAAACATGACCGAATACAAACAGTGTAGCTGTAGAGTTGCAATTCAACGGCTCAGACCTGAGGTATGTGGCAGGTATGTGGCAGGATCTACAGTCAATCAAGGATTACAAAAAGAAAACCAGCCCCGTCGCGGACCAGAATGTCTTGCTCCCAGACAGACTAAATTAACTTCTTTGCTCGCTTTGAGGACAATACAGTGTCACTGATACGGCCCACTACCAAAACCTGCGGGCTATCCTTCACTGCAGCCGACGTGAGTAAAACATTTAAACGTGTTAACCCTCGCAAGGCTGCAGGCCCAGACGGCATCCCCAGCCGCGTCCTCAGAGTATGCGCAGACCAGCTGGCGGGTGTGTTTACGGACATATTCAATCAATCCTTATTCCAGTCTGCTGTTCCCACATGCTTCAAGAGGGCCACCATTGTTCCTGTTCCCAAGAAAACTAAGGTAACTGAGCTAAACGACTACCGCCCCGTAGCACTCACTTCCGTCATCATGAAGTGCTTTGAGAGACTAATCAAGGACCATATCACCTTCACCCTACCTGACACCCTAGATCCACTGCAATTTGCTTACCGCCCCAATAGGTCCACAGACGACGCAATCGCAACCACACTGCCCTAACCCATTGGGACAAGAGGAATACCTATGTGAGAATGCTGTTCATCCACTGCAGCTCAGCATTTAACACAATAGTACCCTCCAAACTTGTCAAGCTTGAGACCCTGGGTCTCGACCCCGCCCTGTGCAACTGGGTACTGGATTTCCTGACGGGCCGTCCCCAGGTGGTGAGGGTAAGTAACAACATCATCACCCCGCTGATCCTCAACACTGGGGCCCCACAAGGGTGCATTCTGAGTCCTCTCCTGTACTCCCTGTTCACCCACGGCTGCGTGGCCATGCACGCCTCCAACTCAATCATCAAGTTTACGGACGACACTGGTAGGCTTGATTACCAACAACGACGAGACGGCCTACAAGGAGGAGGTGAGGGCCCTCGGAGTGTGGTGTAAGGAAAACAACCTCACACTCAATTTCAACAAAACAAAGGCGATAATTGTGGACTTCAGGAAACAGCAGAGGGAGCAACCCCTATCCTAGTTTTAAGTTCCTCGGCGTACACATCACGGACAAACTGAATTGGACCCACACAGACAGTGTTGTGAAGAAGGCGCAGCAGCGCCTCTTCAACCTCAGGAGGCTGAAGAAATTTGGCTTGTCATCAAAAGCACAGATTTACAGATGCACAATCGAGAGCATTCTGTCAGGCTGTATCAGCGCCTGGTATGGCAAATGCTCCGCCCACAACCGTAAGGCTCTTCAGAGGGTAGTGAGGTCTGCACAACGCATCACCCGGGGCAAACTACCTGCCCTCCAGGACACCTACACCACGTGATGTCACAGGAAATCCATAAAGTTCACAAGGTCAACAACCACCCGAGCCACTGCCTGTTCACACCGCTATCATCCAGAAGGCGAGGTCAGTACCGGTGCATTAAAGCAGGGACCAAGAGACTGAAAAACTGTTTCTATCTCAAGGCCATCAGACTGTTAAACAGCCACCACTAACATTGAGTGGATGCTGCCAACATACTGACTCGACTCCAGCTCACTTTAATAATGGAAATTGATGTAAAAAATGTATCACTAGCCACTTTAAACAATGCCACTTAATATAATGTTTACATACCCTACATTACTCATCTTATGTTTTTTTTTCTGTACTCGATACCATCTACTGCATCTTGCCTATGCAGTTCTGTACCATCACTCACTCATATATCTTTATGTACATATTCTTGATCCCTTTACACTTGTGTGTAGTAGTAGTAGTTGTGGAATTGTTAGGTTAGATGGTTATTACTGCATTGTCAGAACTAGAAGCACAAGCATTTTGCTACACTCGCAATAACATAACGTAAAAAATTAAGAAAATCCCTTGAATGAGTAGGGGTGTCCTAACTTTTGACTCGTACTGTATATGCATTACTTTTTTTGTCCTTCAAACATTTAATTTAAATACTCTAGAATTCCATTCAATCCTATGGAGGACTGGCTGATCGATAGCTACAAAGCCTTTCATTGGCCAATACATAGCATCAGACACCCAGAGTTTATATACAGTTGAAGTCAGAAGTTTACATACACTTAGGTTGGAATCATTAAAACTCATTTTTCAACCACTCCACAAATTTCTTGTTAACAAACTATAGTTTTGGCAAGTCGGTTAGGACGTCTACTTCGTGCATGACACAGGTAATTTTGCTAATAATTGTTTACAGACAGATTATTTAACTTATAATTCACTGTATCACAATTCCAGTGGTTCAGAAGTTTACATACACTAAATTGACTGTACCTTTAAACAGCTTGGAACATTCCCGAAAAAGATGTCATGGCTTTAGAAGATTCTGATAGGCCAATTGACATAATTTGAGTCAATTGGAGGTGTACCTGTGGATGTATGTCAAGGCCTACCTTCAAACTCAGTGCCTCTTTGTTTGACATAAGAAAATTAAAAGAAATCAGCCAAGACAAAAATATTGTAGACCTCCCAATGTCTTGTTCATCCTTGGGAGCAATTTCCAAACGCCTGAAGGTACCACGTTCATCTGTACAAACAATAGTACGCAAGTATAAACACCATGGGACCACGCAGCCTTCATACCGCTCTGTCTCCTAGAGATGAATGTACTTTGGTGCAGAAAATTGCAGATCAATCCCAGAACAACAGCAAAGGACCTTGTGAAGATGCTGGAGGAAACCGGTACAAAAGTATCTATATCCACAGTAAAACGAATCCTATATCAACATAACATGAAAAGCCGCTCAGCAAGGAAGAAGCCACTGCTCCAAAACCACCATTTAAAAGCCAGACTACGGTTTGCAGCTGCACATGGGGACAACGATTGTACTTTTTGGAGAAATGTCCTCTGGTCTGATGAAACAAAATAGAACTGTTTGGCCATAATGACCATCGTTGTGTTTGGAGGAAAAGGGGGCGGCTTGCAAACCGAAAAACACCATCACAACCGTGAAGCACGGGGGTGGCAGTATCATGTTGTGGGATGCTTTGCTGCAGGAGGGACTGGTGCACTTCACAAAATAGATGGCATATTGAGGAAAGAAAAGTATGTGGATATATTGAAGCAACATCTCAAGACATCAGTCAGGAAGTTATGACCCCAAGCATACTTCCAAAGTTGTGGCAAAATGGCTTAAGGACAACAAAGTCAAGGTATTATTGGAGTGGACATCACAAAGCCCTGACCTCAATCCTATTGAAAATGTGTTGGCAAAACTGAAAAAGCGTTTGTGAGCAAGGAGACCTGCAAACCTGGCTCAGTTACACCAGCTCTGTCAGGATGAATGGGCTAAAATTCACCCAACTTATAGTGGTAAGCTTGTGGTTGGCTACCCAAAACGTTTGACCCAAGTTAAACAATTTAAAGGCAATGCTACCAAACACTAATTGAGTGTATGTAAACTTCTGACCTACTGGGAATGTGATGAAATAAATAAAAGCTGAAATAAATTATTCTCTCTACTAATATTTTGACATTTCACATTCTTAAAACGAAGTGGTGATCCTAACTGACCTGACACATGGACATTTTATAGGATTAAACGTTAGCCAAATATATTTAAACTCTGTTTTTCCTAAGGTGTATGTAAACTTCCGACTTCAACTGTACATCATACGTACGAGCTCTGTGTACAGTTGTGATTCTTTCAGTATTTGAAGGATATTTAAATCAATTAACATGTATGTGGTTGTTAGGAATTTCTAATTTACTTATTGAAGCCACTGTCTAAGGTGTGCGTACCATCCGTGGGCCACCAACCAACCAAAACCTATGGATCAAATGCATCCAATGACATTTTTTTTGTAAGTTATGCATTTTCAATGTTATATTTAAAGAAATATATATATATATTTTACCTTAATTTAACTAGGCAAGTCAGTTAAGAACAAATTCTTATCTATAGCTAGTGCTCAAGGAATGATGTTCCATGAGAGCAACATTACGTTTGTAAAGATAATTTGAAGCTATACATGATTTGTTTACGTAGTACCATGACAAGAAACACATACTCTATCAATGAATGTCTTCAGTTTTATGGTACAAGTTAAGTCATACTAATATATTTACACATTTTCCAGTTTATTAGGTTCACCCATCTAGTACCAGGTCGGATCCCCCTTTGCCTCCAGAACAGCCTGAATTCTTCAGGGCAAGGTGTCGGAAACGTTCCACAGGGATGTTGGTCAATGGTGATGCGATGGCATCATGCTGTTCCTGCATATTGGACGGCGGTACATTCTTGTTGCAAACAGCCCATTACATCTGATCCCAAAGATGCTCTATTGGGTCTCTGTAAACCCTAAACATGTGCGTGAAAAGCCCAGGATGGAGGCCATTTGAGATACTGGTTCCTGGGCGCCTTACACTGAATTTCATACTATGGTCAAAGTCGCTTAGTTACCTATTCCTTGGTTCCACGGGCTACCAAAACGCTGGAGACGAGGTGGAGTCCTGGTGAAGTTGAGGCAAAGAGAGAACTGAATGCCGATCCCCTCTATTCTATTGGCAAATGTCCAGTCACTTGAGAATAAGATGGATGAGCTTCGTTCTAGTCTCCTATCAGAGACCTGAAAAGCTGCAATATTATGTCTTCCTGAAACGTGGCTGGATGATGAAGTTATGCATGTAGTACTCAGTGGATTCTCCATGCAGCGACAGGATCGGACGGCGGCTTCGGGGAAGTCGAAAGGAGTGTGTTTTTTATAAATAATAACTGTTGTGCTGCTTCCAGTGTGAAGGGAATCTCAAGCTTTTGCTCACTTGATATAGAATACCTCATGGTAAGCTGTAGACCATTGTATCTACCAAGAGTTCTCATCCATAATTATGACTGCTCTCTGCATCCCACCACAAGCCAACACCTCTTTGACACTCAACAAACTGTATGGGGCCATAAACAAACAAGGAACCGCTCACCCAGAGGCTGCGTTTCTGGAGGGAGGAGACTATCACAGGGACGCTTAAAACCATCCTACCGCACTGTTATCAACTCATCTCCTGAGCCACTAGGAGCGCTAAAACTCTAGACCCCTTTTATTGTACTCCCTCGTCTGGCATATCTGGCCATTACTCAATTTTCCTGCTTCCTGTCTACATAACAAAAGCACAATTAGTAAGTGCCAGTGATGCGCTCAGTACAGAAGTGTTCGGATGAAGCAGACGCGAGGCTACAATACTTTTTCTAATACAGGCTGGGATATGTTCCAGGATTCATCCGATGATATTGAGGAGTTTACCACAATTCACGGGCATCATCAATTAGTTCATAGACGATGTTGTCCCCACAGTGACTATAAGAAAGGCAATATCTTCGATATTGGGACAGGGACAGGACACGGACATGGATGGAATTCAGAAAGCCCGCTATGACCTCCGAGACATCAAACATGCAAAAGGACAATATAGGATTAAGGTGGAATCCTATTACACCGGCTCCGATACTCGTCGTATGTGGCAGGGCTTGCAAACTATAACGGATTACAAAAGGATTCCCAGCCATGATTTGCCCAGCGACGCAGAACTCCCAAATGAGCTAAATGTATTTTATGCTCTATTCGAGGAATATATAACACTGCCTTGCGCGAAAGCCTCTATTTTTCTGGATTACTATATGATCTCGCTCTTCGTGGCTGATGTGAGCATAACATTTAAACGGGTTAACATTCACTGAATACCAGCGTGCGTTCTCGAAGCATGCACCCAACATGTTTCAAGCTGACCATTGTCCCTGTTCTCAAGAACTCCAAGTTAACCCACCTAAATGACCTGTAGCATTCACATCTGTAATTATGAACTGCTTCTAAAGGCCGGTCATGACACACATCAACACCATCATCCCAGACACCGTGTACCCACTCCAATTCGCATTCCTCCACAACATCACACTGCCATCTCCCAACTGGACAAGAAGGGAAATAACTAGGTGAGAATGTTGTTCATAGACCAAAACTCAGCATTCAACGCCATAGTACCCTCAAAGCTCATCACCAAACTAGGGACCCTGTGACTGAACCCCTCCCTCTGCAACTGGATCCTGGACTGACAGGCCGGCGCCAGGTGGTGAAGGTAGGCAACAACACACCAACCCTCAACACGGAGGCCCCTCGGAGATGTGCGCTTAGTCACCTTCTGTACTCCCTGTTCACCCACAACTGCGTGGCCACGCACATCCAACACCATCATCAAGTTTGCTGACGACACGACGGTGGTAGGCCTGATCACCGACAGTGGTGAGACAGCCTACGGGGAGGGGGCCAGAGACTTAGCAGTGTAGTGCCAGCACAACAACATCCTCTTCAACGTCAGTAAGACCAAGGAGCTGATCGTGGACTATATGAGAAAGAGGCGGAGAGCACGTGTCCATTCACATCGTCAGGGTTGTTGTGGAGCGGGTCGAGAGCAAGTTCTTTGGCGTTTTCATGAAGAGGGCATGGCAGTGGGCCCTCGGATCCTCAGTTATACAGCTGCACCATTGAGAGCATCTTGACTGGCTGCATCACCGCTTGGTATGGCAAATGCACTGCCCTTGTCCACAAAGCACTACAGAAGGTGTCCCAAAAAATTGCCAAAGACCGGAGCAACAGGCTTCAAGACAGCTTCTACCCCAAATCCATAATACTGCTAAATAGTCAATTAATGGTACCTAGCTATCTGCTCTGACTTTCCTACTCACTCCATAGACTATACACTGAGTGTACAAAACATTAAGGACTAATATTGAGTTGTAACCCCCCCACCCTCTGAATGGCACACATACAAAATCAATGTTGCTAGACTTAAAAATCCTTCTTTAACCTGTCTCATCCCCTTCATCAACACCGATTTAAGTAGATTTAAAAATTGACATCAAAAAGGGATCATAGCTTTCACCTGGTCAGTCTATGGAAAGAGCAGGTGTCCTTAATGTTTTGTACACTCCGTGTATTTACACACTCACTCACACACACTACATTGACACTCCCACACAAAATAGCCACACACATTCACATACACTACATACGTATATGCACGCATATTTGCTTCTGCTACTCTGTTTATTTTACTCATATTATTTTCTATCCTGATGCTTAGTTACTTTACCCTGCCTTCATGTAAATCTCTACCTCAAATACGTCTTACCTTTGCATATTGATCTGGTACTGGTGCAAGCATTTGTGACTGACCGGCTCGATTTGGTCAGTAGAGACTCGGAGCTAGAAAATGGCATATACTACAGTTGAGGAACAAGGGGAAAGTCATTCTTTGAATGTTGATAAACAATGTACTCACTTTTGAGAAAATGGCCCTTGAATGGTTTTGTACATACTGGAGAGCTCTTTGTGTATACACATTCAGCATCGTTCACACCCTCTTAAGCTTTAGCCCCACCCATCTTTTTAAGGATTCACGTAAGGCTATTTACTAAACGACCAAATATTTCAAGACTAAATGCTGGCTTATACTACGGGTATGTTCGTAAATTTAATCTGGAGTGCCAGAGTGTGCTCTGGACGTTTGTAAACTCAGAGCGTTGTCAGATTGTCCGTTCGTACATTCAGAGCGTTTTGATTTCGAATCGTTCAGAGCGCACACTGGACACGCTGGCCGAGGAGTATGGTTGATCCGAGCGTTCTGACCTATTAGCAGTCAAGCACCCAAGCTAGCTAGCTACTTTGACACAAATGAGAGAAGAGCTCACTGATAATTTTACTGTTTTTATGTTATCAAGAGCGTTGGTGACGCAACTGTGCTGCTGGCAACAATTGAAGGACTATTTTTTTTGCCGATGTTTACTGACACTGGCCATATTCAACAGGTGTTGAGCATTCGGAAATTTGTCAGTTATTCTGCGCTCTGGCACACTCAATGCTCTGAAATTGTAGTAGATAGCCAGAGCGAATTACCAGATACATCTATCGACAGTTGTTGCAGTGACATCATAAACATTCTATTGAAATAGTTACTTGCATAGTGGAGTCTCTTGTTTAGGCATGTAGCTAGTTAGCTAAACAATGAACTATAATACCAACTCATAACGTTACTATCCTGCATGAATCTGCAGGTAGCTAACCAACCAGGTTCAATGTTAGCTAGCTAACATTAGGCTATAACTAGCAATGCAAATGGCTCTGAAATACGAATATTACCTCACAGATCATACATGTAACGCTAGCTAGCTAGCTAGCCAGCCAGCTAACTTTAGCTAGCTAACAATGCACTTTAACTTGAAATGAAAACGACTTTCTGACAATTAGAAATGTGTAATATCTGAAAATGTAGCTAGCTAGACTCTTACCCATATACATGGATGGACGCTTCTCCCTCTGTTGCGGATGCAATGGTTTCCCTTAGTTTGAAGATGTAATCAGAGGACGTGTTTTATACATTAGCGTTCTGTGAGTTCTCTTTTTGACTCCGTCTGCATATTTGCAATCAAACGGCAGAATTTTCTTAATCTCTTTAACTATCATACCACTGATTTCAAAACTCGGCCCTCTAGAAAGTGGAGCGCAACACTTATGCGGTTCTACTGCGTGATATCTTTCAAAAAAGCTGCGTTAGAAAGGATTACCTACACATACTGACCAGCTCATATTATAGACCGACGCGTGCTCCTTGGCAGACCAAACCTAACTGATCGCTCGGCGTGTCTAGACACTCATCTCAGCTAATCATGGCTAGCGGGAAGGTTGCTTACTTTTTCCGTGGCTAAACCAACTAGGCTCATTTTGTTTTGTGAACATGGTGGTGTACTTAAATAAACTGGTGTATGTCATTGAGTCATTCTTCAACATCATTATGTATATTTCACTAATTGAAATTACTGCAAGTGCAAATCTTAGGCTGTGGCTTTAACAGCAGTAGCTAAATAGTTTGGGAGAAGATGAGGTTTAAAACACCAAAGGGCATATCAGAATTTAATGTTAAGTATAATGGAGTACTTTTTTTGGTGGTTTCTGGACAATGGTCAGCTGTGGTCAACTAACAGTGTGCCGAAGGGTTTTGTCAGCTGTATTGGGTTAGGTGGATGTCATGTCTTAATATCATTCATTATTCAAACGCTGCATAAATGAGTTACAATGTGTTGCCTGTAGATGGTGCTGAAGATGCACTGCTTTGACATCAGAGTTGAAGGGGCACTAAACCTTAATCCTCCCCAGTAGATCCCCAGCATGATTTGGCATTATACTTTTCATTATATGAACCTTGATGTTTTAGATTAGACAACCCATGGCTGTCGTCATGTCACAGAAAGGCTAACGTGTCTCTGTTGATTTGAGTTCTTCATAATGAATATCGAAGCACAAGTAGGCTAATTGACACGGTCACACTGAGTCTTTTATTACAGTATGTGCGTTTAACATTTATCTTTCCAGCTACAGGGCTATGTGTTTAGAATAGCATAAGATGTGTCCCATTAATGTAGTCATGTATGTAGGATAATCACTTTAATTATGTATACAGTTAGCAAAGCGTTACAAACCGCAGTGTATTGATACATGCATTCCTATCAATAAATGATTAAAGCCTGTCTCTGCCTTCAGAATGCACATGCAGTCATATTTATATATGTATATATATGTATGTATATATGTGTATATGTATGTATATATGTGTGTGTGTGTGTGTGTGTGTGTGTGTGTGTGTGTGTGTATATATATATATATATATACAGTGCCTTGCGAAAGTATTCGGCCCCCTTGAACTTTGCGACCTTTTGCCACATTTCAGGCTTCAAACATAAAGATATAAAACTGTATTTTTTTGAGAAGAATCAACAACAAGTGGGACACAATCATGAAGTGGAACAACATTAATTGGATATTTCAAACTTTTTTAACAAATCAAAAACTGAAAAATTGGGCGTGCAAAATTATTCAGCCCCCTTAAGTTAATACTTTGTAGCGCCACCTTTTGCTATGATTAAAGCTGTAAGTCGCTTGGGGTATGTCTCTATCAGGTTTGCACATCGAGAGACTGAAATTTTTTCCCATTCCTCCTTGCAAAACAGCTCGAGCTCAGTGAGGTTGGATGGAGAGCATTTGTGAACAGCAGTTTTCAGTTCTATCCACAGATTCTCGATTGGATTCAGGTCTGGACTTTGACTTGGCCATTCTAACACCTGGATATGTTTATTTTTGAACCATTCCATTGTAGGTTTTGCTTTATGTTTTGGATCATTGTCTTGTTGGAAGACAAATCTCCGTCCCAGGTCTTTTGCAGACTCCATCAGGTTTTCTTCCAGAATGGTCCTGTATTTGGCTCCATCCATCTTCCCATCAATTTTAACCATCTTCCCTGTCCCTGCTGAAGAAAAGCAGGCCCAAACCATGATGCTGCCACCACCATGTTTGACAGTGGGGATGGTGTGTTCAGCTGTGTTGCTTTTACGCCAAACATAACGTTTTGCATTGTTGCCAAAAAGTTCAATTTTGGTTTCATCTGACCAGAGCACCTTCTTCCACATGTTTGGTGTGTCTCCCAGGTGGCTTGTGGCAAACTTTAAACAACACTTTTTATGGATATCTTTAAGAAATGGCTTTCTTCTTGCCACTCTTCCATAAAGGCCAGATTTGTGCAATATATTCTCCTTGTATGAGCTAAAAGTTTAGAGGGACAGCCAGGTCTTGGTAGATTTGCAGTGGTCTGATACTCCTTCCATTTCAATATTATCGCTTGCACAGTGCTCCTTGGGATGTTTAAAGCTTGGGAAATCTTTTTGTATCCAAATCCGGCTTTAAACTTCTTCACAACAGTATCTCGGACCTGCCTGGTGCGTTCCTTGTTCTTCATGATGCTCTCTGCGCTTTTAACTTCTTGCTCCTACTTGAGACGCAGATGTCTCAAGTAGACACCTGGAAATGCAAATGCGCTACGCTAAATGCTAAATGTACTCGTTAAAACTCAAACGTTCATCAAAATGCACATGCAGGGTATTGAAATAAAGCTACACTCGTTGTGAACCTAGCCAACAAGTCAGATTTTTAAAATGCTTTTCGGCGAAAGCATGCGAAGCTATTATCTGATAGCATGCAACACCTCAAAATGCCTGAATGCGACGTAAACAAAGACTTTGCTTATCCGGCGCTACACAAAACGCAGAAATAAAATATAAAACATTCATTGCCTTTGACGAGCTTCTTTCTTGGCACTCCTATATGCCCCATAAACATCACTATTGGGTATTTTTTTCGTTTAAATCGGTCCATATATACCCAAAATAGCTTTCTATGGAAGCTGTGTCATTCAGAAAAAAACATTGTTTTTAAACGCTGCGTCATTTTTTAAAAATAAAAAAGTTGACGATAAACTTTCACAAAACACTTCGAAATACTTTTGTAATCCAACTTTAGGTATTAGTAAACGTTTATAATCTATCAAAATGATTACAGGGCGATGTATATTCAATAGCTCCTCGTCTTCAAATCAATGGCTGCCAATGTGTACATTCAAAACATCCTGGTGGAGACCGGAAGAAATTGAATCCAGTTAGTTGGATTTACCAAGAAAAAAGTCCCTTGAAAATGACAATGGCGACATCGTGTGGAATCTGTAGGAATTGCATGCAGATCCATAATTAATTTTGTGCCCTTTTAACAACCCATGAAAGTGACGCATGGAAATTATTTT